>NC_133659.1:342755013-343068478 GCF_037893015.1 Macrotis lagotis | reverse complement strand
TGCCAAGGAGGCTGGGCGGCCCCGGGGGCACCTGGGCTGCAGCGAGCCCAGAGGCGCCGGGCCCGGCCTGGAGAGAGCCAGGGGAGGAGATGCCCGGGCCCGGCCTGGAGAGAGCCAGGGGAGATGCCCTGCCTCGAGCCCAGGCCCAGCCTGGGGAGAGCCAGGGGAGATGCCCTGCCCCGGGCCCGGCCTGGGGAGAGCCAGGGGGGGAGATGCCCGGGCCCGGCCTGGGGAGAGCCAGGGGGGGAGATGCCCGGGCCCGGCCTGGAGAGAGCCAGGGGAGATGCCCTGCCCCGAGCCCGGCCTGGGGAGAGCCAGGGGAGGAGATGCCCTGCCCCGGGCCCGGCCTGGGGAGAGCCAGGGGGGGAGATGCCCGGGCCCGGCCTGGAGAGAGCCAGGGGAGGAGATGCCCGGGCCCGGCCTGGAGAGAGCCAGGGGAGATGCCCTGCCTCGAGCCCAGGCCCAGCCTGGGGAGAGCCAGGGGAGATGCCCTGCCCCGGGCCCGGCCTGGAGAGAGCCAGGGGAGGAGATGCCCTGCCCCGGGCCCGGCCTGGGGAGAGCCAGGGGGGGAGATGCCCGGGCCCGGCCTGGAGAGAGCCAGGGGAGGAGATGCCCTGCCCCGGGCCCGGCCTGGGGAGAGCCAGGGGGGGAGATGCCCGGGCCCGGCCTGGAGAGAGCCAGGGGAGATGCCCTGCCCCGAGCCCAGGCCCAGCCTGGGGAGAGCCAGGGGAGATGCCCTGCCCCGGGCCCGGCCTGGAGAGAGCCAGGGGAGATGCCCTGCCCCGAGCCCGGCCTGGAGAGAGCCAGGGGGGGAGATGCCCTGCCCCGAGCCCAGGCCCAGCCTGGGGAGAGCCAGGGGAGATGCCCTGCCCCGGGCCCGGCCTGGAGAGAGCCAGGGGAGATGCCCTGCCCCGAGCCCGGCCTGGGGGGAGCCAGGGGAGGAGATGCCCTGCCCCAGGCCCGGCCTGGAGAGAGCCAGGGGAGGAGATGCCCTGCCCCAGGCCCCGCCTGGAGAGAGCCAGGGGAGGAGATGCCCTGCCCCGGGCCCGGCCTGGAGAGAGCCAGGGGAGGAGATGCCCAGGTCCGGCCTGGAGAGAGCCAGGGGAGATGACCTGCCCTGGGCCCAGCCTGGGCTCCTTGGCGGCACGTGCTTTCTGAATAGCTGGGCCTTGCCACCTCAACATGAGCCTTGTGGAAGTGGGCCCCCCAGCTCTGCCAGACCCCCAGGAGGCAGGCCGAGGGGCCTACAATCATTGAAGGAATGTAAGAGAGAAAATCACGTATTTCCCTGAGTCCAGTAGAAATTGGGTCAATGCCACTATGAGACTTGTACCCTGAAGAGATCTCCCAAAAAGGTCCTAAAAAGGGAAAAAAGACTCATATGTACAAGAATATCTACAGCATCTCTTTTTGTGATGGCAGAGAACTGGAAATTGAGGGGATGCCCATCCACGGGGGAAGGGCTGAAAAAGTGGTGGTTTTTAAATGTGAAGGGATTTTCTTTCATAAGAAATGGTGAGCAGGTGGATTTCAGAAAAACCTGGAAAGACTTGAGGCAAACTCATGTCGAGTGAGCAGAACCAGTAGAACGTTGTACAAAGTCATAGCAACACTGTGCGATAATCAGCTATGATAGACTTAGCTCTCCTTAGTGGTGAAGCGAGGCAAAACAATTCTAAACGACTTGTGATGGAAAATATTCATATCCAGACAACTCTGGAGGAGCCAGAATGCTAATCAAATCTACTATTTTCACTTTTTGAAATTTTGTTTTTTGTTTTTTTCCAATTCTTAGTTTTTCTTTTTGGTTCTGATTCTTCTTTCACAACATGGCCGATGTGGAAATATATTTACAGTGACTGTGCATATATAACCTATGTCATATTGCTTGTTGTCTTGGATATGAAGGACAGAAGAACTCAAAATCTTCCAAAAATGGAAACTATGTGACTAGAAAAAATAAAATTAAGTGGGGAAAATGCAGACTTTGTGATGGGATGGGACTGTTTTCATTTTGTCTCAATCTCCAGTCCCCTACCCAGTGCTAAAAGCTTGTTAGCTGACTTTATGACTCTGAACTTCTGTCTTCTTGACCATAAAGACCCAGGAGAGATGGGGATGAGAAAACTGACTGGCAGTTGCTGGGGGATGATGGATGTGGTGCCTTGTGTAGTCTTCAACCCAGAACCTCTGAATTCCAAGGAAGCCTTAGAGTTGACCTTGTCCAGCCTAGAGCCAAAAGCAGAACCCCTCACAGCAACCTTCTCTCATGAGAGAGCATCCTCTCTGTTGGACACTCGGGCTGGTTGGAAAGTTGCCGCTGCTTTGTCATGGGCCTGGATCTGCCCCTGCTGTTGGCATCTTTGGGTCTGATGTTTGTTTTCTGAGACTGAGCCTGAGACCTTAGAATCCACAGGACAGCCCTTGGTGTGCTTGAAGTCGGAAACATCTCCCCCTTCTCTTTTCCAGGTTCTTATGGTCTGGCTTTAAATCCCCTTTTCCCCATGTGGTATGAATGGAGCTGCTGGCCCCAGGCTGTCCAGACCCTGAGCTTAGCTTAGGAAGCCCTTGATGGAGAGAGAAAGCAATTGAGAAGAGAGATGAGGACTTGCATTTAACAGAGACCTTTTTGTAACCACTTTGAGTCTATTTATGGAGCCCTCCAGAGTGGTGACTGAATTCAGCTGGGCTTCTGATGTTGTTTTCTTTTTCACAGGGTTTACAGATGGAGTCAGCAGAAAAGACAGCAAATAGAAGTGAACAGAAATCCAGGTAAGAGATGACAAGTGTTAGCATGGCCTCCTCCAGTGGTCCCCTTGTCCACAGGAGGGCTCATGAGAAGAAGAAAATTGCCTTTGACCACCTACCTGAAAAATGAGGAATTGAAGGAAGAGATATTCTTAGAGAATTAGTGTGGTAGGGAGACCCCAGCCCCCTCTGAGAGCCCACCTTTCCTTGTGCCTCCCTAGAAGCCCAGAGCAAGAAGGCCTTTGGAGTGAATCCAAATGAATGGAGTTTTGGGGGAGAGAGGGGTAAGGAAAGGTCAGGGGCAGATGGATTGGGAGGGTCCGGCCATGATCTGTTTCACCAAACTTAGGGGTGCTTCTTACAGAGATGGTAGTTAGTACCAGGCAGTCACAGAACTGTTGAGGAGGTCCCTTCTCTGCATGGACCTTACCATCGAGATGGGCAGAGGTACCCCAGCACCCACAATGTGAGGAAGGGATGAGGAGGATGTAGGTTACTGTCATTTATTGACATGGGCTGTCTCTAAAAGGTAGATTCTTGTTCTGTCCTCCTCTTTTTCCACCAGGAAATTTTTAAAAAGTCTGGTAAGGAAGCAGCCCCAGGACCTTCTGCTGGTCATTGGGACGGGTGTTAGTGCTGCAGTGGCCCCTGGCATCCGTGCCCTCTGCTCCTGGAGGAGCTGCATTGAGGCCGTCCTAGAAGCGGCAGAGCAGCTGGAGGTCCTGCATCCAGGAGATGTTGCAGAATTCCGGAAGAAAGTGATGAAAGACCGAGATCTGCTTGTGGTTGCTCACGACCTGATCCGAAAGATGTCACCGGTAAGGTTCTAGTACAGGAAGGTCCATTAGGTGTCTGGTGCTGAGGCTCTGGTGAGAGAACGTGTGTAAAGTGCATCCCAGCCAGTGTGTGGCATGTCCCCCTCTGCCTTCACTTCGTCTCTCCAGGGAGGCGTTTCTGTTTTTTCCCATCAGCATCAGGGCTAGGGACTGGCCCAGGTCCTGGGATTTCATTGGGGAATTCTCAGCTGAAGAAACTCTTTACTGATGCAGGTCAGTGATGTTGTCTTAGGTGCTTGGGGTGTAGAGAGGGTCAGTGAATTGTCCAAGAGCATAGGGGGGAGACAATGAGCCCTGGTCTCTGTGGTCTCTGATCTGCTTCTTAGGCTTTATGTGAGGCTCTCTGTAGGAATTGCTTCAAAACCAAAGCCACTTTTTATGGGTGGCATCAGGGGCTGTCTTTCAAAAACATGAACTGGGATTTGGTTCTGCTATTTGCTGGGATTGTCAAGGACAGTTCGCTCAGCTATGCAGGGAAAACATGAAATGCCACCTTGCTGTTTGTGGCCTGGTATGGGGATCATGGATGCTCTCTAGTGCATGTCACCTGAAAGCTGAAAAGGAATTCTGGCTGGCAGTTGGATTCCATGGAGGGAATCTTGAATTTGTAGTCACAGCCAAGATGAGCCTCTTAGGTTGGACCCTGACTGAGTGACCCAGGCTAAATCACTTTGCCTTCGATGGCTTCTGTGATCCTGGCCAGCCCTAAGAGGGAAGCCCGTGGGTGCTAAAAGTCCTTTGTGGACACTCGGTCATGAACAGCATTGCTTTTCCATCCACAGCGCACCGGGGACACCAAGCCCAACTTCTTCCAGGACTGCTTAATGGAAGTCTTCGACAATTTGGAGCAGCATATCCAGAACCCTACTGTGCTGCAGTCTATCCTCAGCTTGATGGAGCGGGGAACCATGGTGCTCACCACCAATTACGACAACCTGCTGGAGATCTTTGGCCAGCAGCAGAACAAACCAATGGAGTCCTTAGATTTGAAAGATAAAACCAAGGTCGGGAAGAACAAGCTCCCTTAGGGCATCTGTTCAGGCTACCGTAGGCAAAGGAGGGCTCAGCTTTGGTGGGCAGGGAATCAAACTGATAAGCTTGTTGCCTCCTGTGGATTTCTGGACTTCTTTAACAGAGAAGGAAACTGAGATCCAGAGAGGTCTGACAGCTGGCAGAGCTTCACCAAGCTAGTTAGTAGCAGAATCTGACTAGGAACCGGGCATCCTGCCATTGGTCAATCTTGCTGTTAACTAGAGAATGTATAATCAAGCACATTTTGAACCAGAGGTATCGCGTCTTCCACACCTTCTACCTTCCCAAGAGCCCTCCTTTCTTCTGCCTTGGAACCATTAATATTTTTGGTTCATTTTTGTCTTTTCCAGTATAAGACCGTGAAGTTATCATTAATTGTCATAGATCTGTATGTTTTAAAAAACCAATTTAACAAAGAATCTGATGGATAAATATGTACAGTGGTATGGAATAAGAATAGGTTTGCCAAATATGGCAATGGTTTGTTGCTTTCTCCCAGGAAATCTCAGGTATCCTTGTGGTCAACAAGTTAGGCTTTTATTAAGGGCACTGTACTATGTCCCAGGCCCTACACTAGGCAGAGGGGATGCAAGTAAAGGCCAGAACAGGGGCCTTGTCCTCAGCAAGCTTCCCGTTTGATAGGAGAGACCCCATACTGGCAACTCGGCACAGAATCTCAGGGAAGGCCTGTAGAGGATTGGGCTGCATTGAGGGTGTCATGGCCTTGTGCTGACTTAGGCACAGTTGAGGAGGTAGTCCTGGCAAGAGCTGGGCACATTTTGGTGGTGCTCTCCAATGCATCTTGGGGCTTTCTTGACTCTTGTCCATCTCTTACTGTTTGAAGATTTCTGGGTCCTCCTGGGGAGTCATTTGAAGGAGTCTCTGGAGAGGTTTCTTTAATAAATAAAGAGAGGAAACAGAGGCACACAATGGTTAAGGCCTATGTTCTTGGTTCCCTGACTGGGTAAGGGAGCTGAGGTGGGAGTGGAGCTGAGGACTTGCTGGTGTCACATGAATGAAGTATTGGGGATATTGATATGTCTAGTGCTCTTCCGGGTTCCATGAGCTAATCCCCAAAGGGACAGGCAGAGCACTGTTGAGAAGCTTGGAGCCCCAGGAACTACTGATTGTTGTGTGGCAGGGTATTAGAAGACTGCCTTGGTCTCTGCCTGAGAATGAGGGGACAGGTTTGCCTCTTGGGGAGATGCTATGGAGGGCATGATTGTGCCAAGTCTCAGAAGTTTGTGATTCTGGGGTACCCCTAGCAGGGTTGAGGGGCGCCTAAGTCCCTGAGAACATTGAGCAGTACATCCTTTAAGGAAGCTCTCAGTGAACTTCTAAGTTGAGCTCAAGACAGAAGATGAGTAGGTTCTGGTGAGATCCCTGGGGTGTTTCTGTTCTGATTTGGGGCAAAGATTAACCCTAGATTTTTCTTGGCAGGTTCTCCAGTGGGCCCAAGGACACATGAAGTATGGTGTTCTTCATATCCATGGCTTATACACAGATCCTTGTGGGATGGTTTTGGATCCTTCAGGATATAAAGATGTAACCCAGGACCCAGAAGTGATGGTAGGAAAAGCCCTCTCTTCAATGGCTTGTGTTGGTACAATCCTATCCATAGGGCTTGTCTGGGAGTCGGTTCTGTTGGTGCACTCCTCCGTATCTGTAAAATGAGGAACTTGAAGGGCACTGCCAACTGCCAACCTTTAGCTTGGTGTTTCCCAGAAGGGCAAAAGCCTCCAAGTTCCCTCCAAAACCCAGGCCAGCTTAGTTTGCCTGGAATTCCCCTTGCCCCCACTCCTGGAGCTTAGGTCCAGAGCAGGTGGGCTCCCCAGTTGGACAATGGGGACATAGAACAACTCTACCTAGAAGAATGGTCCATCTGGGTCCTTCTGGGCTGATCTGGCCAGGCCTCAGCAGCAGAAGGGCCTGCCAGGCCAGGCCAGGCCAGGTCCCTAGAGAAATAGCGGAGAGGTGATAAACCAGCTGGGCTTGAGCACTGACCCAAAGGTGCCCTCCCTGAAGTCTCTGCTGCTTCATTTCCCAGAGCAACTATTTTCTTTGAGCAATTTGACAGAAACCTGGTCCTGTGACTTTTTTTTTCCTTTTGCCCATGTGGGAAAGTGTTTCTACATCACTTTTTTGGTCTCTGTCCCAACCTATTTGGTTTGTTTATCAATTAGAAAGAGATCACCTTTTACTGTTGGTACTTGGATGGTTTTTTTTGGGGGGGGGGCAGCTAATCTGCTAACCTGGTACTTTCTGGCCCATTCTTACCTCCTTTGGTCTCCCCCCCCCCATTTTTGGTGTTTTTCTCCCTATGTTATCTGATTTTAATACTTACTTTAAAAATTTTTTTTTCCTAAATTTAAATTTGAGAATTTTGAAGATTTTTTAAGCTAAAAAAAAAAAGTCCTCCAAACATGATGAGCTGGCTTGTGGTTTTCACTAACCATGAGGACTCCAGCATTGCTGCCATATCTAAGCCACTGCCCCTTATCTGGATCTGCAGAAGGGTACCTTAAATCCTTAAGATGGAAAAGGCCGGGCAAAATGACAGCCCTGCAAAGAGGATATGCTCAAGGAAGTCCTAGAGATTTGTGAAATAAATAGGTCTTAGGGATGAGTAGAATGAAACTTCTGAGCTTTGGGTGACTTGACCCAGATTGTGAGTTAGCAGGCATTTCAAAGGTGCTGCCTGGGTGTCTATTTAGGCAGCTTGGGAATTTTCTGGTTGTAGAACTAGCAGGTCAGAGCTGGAAGGGTCCTTGGGGGCCTGAGTCCCCAGGATTGGGAGGATGTATAAAGGTCACAGACTTGGCCATATGCCTCTGTGGCTTTAGGTCTGCTGCCATGGTGGAGGCGTCTCCATCTGTCTCATTCCTTCCTTCCTTCAAGAAACTGTTGAGATGTACATTTGGGGGCCAGCACTCCACTCAGCACTGGGAAATACAAAAAGAGGCAAATCCACAAAATGAGCTAAATACTGGATAAACGGGAATAGAGGGAAAGCATTAGATGTTAGAGGGGCTGACCAGGCTTCTTGTAGGAGGTGGGAGTTGAGTTAGACCTGGTTGAAAATTGGAGGAGAGGGATGGAGGAGAGCCAGAGCGAATAGGAGGGGTTGGGGGAGGGGCAAACAGGCAACTGCTCTCATCTGGTAAGTTGCGGCGAGCTCTTGCTGCTTCTGCTTCTTCCTAGAAAGTTCTGCAGAACCTGTACCGGACCAAATCCTTTCTGTTTATGGGCTGCGGCGAGACCTTGAGGGACCAGATATTCCAAGCCCTGTTCCTGTACTCTGTGCAGGACAAGGTGGATCTGGAGCACTTCATGGTGGTGCTCAAGGAGGATGAAGACCACTTCTTCAAGCACCAGGCTGACATGCTTCTGCATGGCATTAAGGTTGTCTCCTATGGGGACTGCTTTGACCACTTCCCTGAATATGTGCAAGATCTTGCTGCTCAGATCTGCAAACAGCGGAGTCCAGGTGTGCAGAGCCTCTCTCTCTGTGTCTGTCCATGTGTCTGGGAAAGCCAAGGGGCTGCAGGGTGGGATGGAGGAGTCCCTTGGAAGCAGCCCACAGTGTTCGGATACAGGCATTTAGGACCAGGCCAGCTTGTGGCCCAAGGTGGCATGTTCTGATCTGTACAAAAGAGGTCAAAGACACCTTTGGGGAACAGTCCCCAACTCAGGGGAACCCCAAACTCGGATTCTTCCGACCAAAATAGAGGAGTGGGGGTAGGATGTTGAGAGGGCTCAGTGGTCTCCTCGAACTTGAGGAGTCCCTGGCACTGCATTGAATGGTGTCGGTATTGATAAGTTCTTGACATCACTGTGTTGTCAGGCACGAGATCCCTTTAGCCTTAGTTTGTCCTGCCAGTTCTCAATTTGAAGGCTAGTTGTTGGGGGGCTGGAAGAAGGGGAGGGGTGAGAGGTTGGGGGAGCAGGGTAGAGCTTAGAGAATTGAAATCCAAGGTGAACTGAAAGCACAAGTCTCCACTCCCTCCCTTCTCCTCAAATGAAATAGTGAATCAAATCAGAACTGCAAGCAAAGTTGCCTGATGTACACTCTCTCTAAATTCAGTTTATGAGTATTTATTGAGTCCCTAGTGTGTGCCAGTCCTTGGGCCAGGTGCTAGTCATCCAGCTCTAGTCTCAACGGTTCTTGTCCTTGAGGAGGAACAGATCTTTTCTCAAGGTGAACAAATGTGAAAAGGCAGCCTGAGTAATTGAGAGGAAGAGAATCCGGAACCCTTGGGACACGGCCACAGGGAGGGAGGTGGCCAGAGGAAGGAAGAGCCCAGGCCTAGGGAAGGGTGGTCTGGATGTCTCAGACAATGGTATGAAGGCTAGTTTTTCTGCTTAAGACATGGTGTTGATCCTGGAGGCCAGAGAATTGACCTGATATGGTTATAGTGCTAAACTGGAATCAGAAACAGGGTTCGGATTCGCCTCCCCGTGCCTCAGTTTCCTCATTTGTAAAAATGATTGGGTTGAAGTTAATGGTCTCTTCGATCCCTTCTGGTTCTAGATCTGCTCTTATGATCCATATAATTAATTATCATTTTGACAGCTGTGTGAATGATGTTTTGCAAAGGGGAGGGAAAGTGATTTGGAGTTAGATGTGGGCACTTTCCACTTTGAATTGCAAACATAGGGCTTTGTAAAATCGGGGGGAGGACACTAGGTCTGGCCAAACCTGTGATGGATTGGAGGGCACTGGAAGGAAGGCATCTCATGAGATGCAGAGAGGGTTAGACAGGGAGGGGCTGATGTGCTGGAGTTAACAATGTTGGCAAATGGTGGAACATGGAAGCCAAAGCACTTGCAGCACTCGAAAGCTCCATTTCCTACCCTTCTTTCCTTTAAAATATTTTATTTAAGGCAATGGGTCTAAGCCCAAGGTCACACAGCTAAGCAATTATTAAGTGTCTGAGGCCAGATTTGAACTTGGGTCCTCCTGATTTCTAGGCCAGTGCTCTATCCACTGAGCCACGTAGCTGCCTCCATACCCTTCTTTCCAAAAAAAAAAAGCAGCATTATTACTTCTAGAGGTGCCTGCTTTTTCTAAGCTTCCTTTTAACTTTCCCTTTGTCTCTTCTGTTATATTGGCCCTCTTTTTTTCTTTCTTTTTTAGCCTCACCATTGCTACCCTATTCCCAATTACAAATCAGGAGGAGAGGGGAAAAAAGCCTTTGTAACAAAGTCAAGCAGAATGAATCCACCCTGTGTCCAGGTCCAAAACCCCCCATCTCTTTTATGTACCTTTGTTTTATGTACCTATGTCTGTCTGGGATGGGGATGTGCTTTTGTCATTGCCTTTTCTTGACTGGGCTGTTTTAACTCCCTTTGTGCTTTAGCTTATGTGACCCAGGATCCCTTTCCCCCATTGTTGAGTCGTATTATTTTAGACCCCCCCCCCAACCCCTGCTTCAGGGTTGACAAGTTTATTTTGCCTGGGACTCTTCCCTCCCCAGGATGACTCTCTAAGTCATCCCACCCCTGACACTCCCAGCCTGATTCCCTCCTGCATCAAACTCTGTAGGTGATAACATGGAGCTTCTTCCATGTAAAGAGAAATAATATAGCTCCTCCTTATTTCTCAGTTAAGACTCTTTCTAGATTTCTCTGTACTCTTGTGTTTCTATGTCAAACTTCCTATTCCACTCTAGTTTTTTAAGACCAGAAAATCGTGTGAGAAGTTCATTTCTTTTTCCCTTTGCAGTATTATAGACAGCAGAAATGACTACTATTATTTCAAGATCTTTGGTTTTTAGTTTCAGGTGCCAGGCCTGATGTGATCTTGGCTGTGATTCCTTGATATTTGGTCTGCTTCTTTATGTATGGTTGCAGGATTTGGTCACTCTTGGGACTTTGACTTTTAGGAAGTCCACTTTTTTACCTTGTACTTTGATTTTTTGTTAATTTGGGCAGTTGGGGTTTTTTTTTTTGCATTGTATCTAGTCTTTATTTTTTTAAAGAATTTAGGGATTCCAATGTAAGTTTTCTCTTTTTAACTCTGGTTTTTTTCTTTTTAGTTTTTTATAAGTAAAATTTTATTTTTCTCTCACCTCTCCCTGTTGGAAAAGGAAAAAAAATCCAAACCTTTCTCTTGTCAAGCAAACCCATTCATTCCTGCATTGGCCACTTTGAAAATATTACAATGACAACATCCCCCAGCTTCTTCTCATTCTGCCTTCTGGGAGGGTTTTTGGTCTTGAATTTGATTCTTCAAAGGCTTAGATTTGATTCTTCAAGTTTTTGGTCTCATTTCTTCTCAGAGAGGCCTCAGGTCCTGTTTAGTACCCTCTGAATTTGGGGGTATTCCTTTGTTGGGTCACTTTGACTCTGAATAGTTTTGTCCATTTGTCTGTCCGTCTGTCTTTGCCCACTCCTTCCTCCCTCCCTCCCTGACCTGGTGATGGGGCCCTCTGTGGTTTCCCTTTTCTCTGTGTCATGGCTTGATTTGGTTTATTTTTCTGGCTAATGCCAAACCTTCACATCTGTTGGAGTTGAATTAACCTAGGAATTGGAGGGCTGGACATTATAGCCAAACAAAAGTGGTTGTGAGGGGATGGAGGGAAGAGAGGGCAGGCCTAGAAGAAAGAACCTTCTGTCTGGCTTCTCCTTGGGAGCATGTTCTCCAGTGTCAGAAAGGGGAGGGGGGGGGTTCTTGCCAGATAGCACAGCAGCCTCTGAACAGGGGGCCCACTCCCAGCTGTGAGGGGCTCAGAGTCTAGCCAGTCTTGCTCCCTCCCTAGCTCAGCCTTCACCCTTAAGAAATGAGAGGCAGTCAACTGGTCCCTGAGAGGGGAGACACATGGCCTGGGGAGGTACCTTTGGCTGGGTCCGAAGGGCTGGGGTAGCTTCTCTTACCCAGGCTCTGAAGGTGGGGACTGTAGATGGACAGCATCCAGGCCCCCGTGACTCACGGAATGTTTCTTCTCACTTGTAGATGCTGACCGAGTGGACAGTACAACGCTGTTAGGTAAAGGACATCCCTCTGGGACTGGGGGATATTTGACCTGGGTGGGGAGGGGGGGAGGAAGCCCCTTTGATAGTCCTAGTCCTTGCTTCAAGGCAACCCAAGAGGTCCCCTCAACTCTCCGGAAGCTGGCTGGTGAGAAGGTCCAAAACAAAGTTTGAGGGGCATGGAGCCCCTTGGAGCTCTGCTCATGGGATGGGATCTGTGTCTATATCCCCCCCCCCCCCCCCCCCAGGGAATGCCTGCCAGGACTGTGCCAAACGGAAGCTTGGAGAGTTTGGTGTCGACAATCCCAAAAGAACAAGACAGTCAGATCCAGGTCTGTGTGCTTGGAGTTTGCTGGAGGCAGGATGGGGAGGGGCAGTCTTGGTGGACCCTTTCTTGGGCCTGTCTTCTGAATCCAGTGTTTGCTGGGTGTCTTTGACAGATGATGCAGGAGGGTCTTGAGATCCCAGAGACCCTGGAGACTGTGCCTGGAAAAACCAGCCTCGAGGCCATCACAGTGCATACCCAGGACCCCCCCCACTCAGACACTGACATCAAGGGAAGCCCCAAGGGAGCCCCACGGGGCATGGCCCAGGGTAGGGTGGGGGTGGGACTGTGCATATAACTACTAGGGATTGATATTTTTACCTTTCAGGTATACTTGGAAAAGGACTGATGGACAGCTACCTCAGGGATAAAGTCTAATGATGGCCTCCCTGTTTGTGAAGACCCTTTTTAAAAGGGGGTGGGGGAGAGATGGAAGAAGTGTTGTGTGATCCCGACCACCTCCTAGGTGCCAAGGAATGAAGAAACTAGAGGCCCTGTTCAGGGGTTTCCTGGGGCACAGATGCATTAGAAAGTGTTTATTTTGTGAACTAGAAAGAGAGGGGCTTCCCAGGCTGTGGGCAGACCCTCGAGAATATTACACTCCTTTGTACCTAAGATAGGGCATATTGTGCTGCTCAGTTGGGGAAATGATTACAGAACGGGCCCTAGGCCTCTGGTCAAGTGGGGGAGGCAGAACTTTGCTAAGGGCCTGCGCCACTCTAAACTGGCAGGCCTCGAATGGCACCAAGAAGGGGCCTTGGCCTGGCCTGGAGGGGTAGCCTCTGCCCCACCATACTCCCCACTGATAGCAGGCCTTTCTCCCCTTGCTGGGAGATGTGATAGACCAAGTGACATCTGGCTGTCACACCCCAAGGGATGCCGGGAAATCGAATCCAGGTCCTTTCTTCTTGGGAAGTGTGATCCTCTTTCATGTCTCTGGTCAGTAAAATAAAAGCCTCAATGAGCTTGGTACTGTGGGTGGAGCGTGCTTCTCCTACCTGGGCCATTTCTCCTTGGGGGAGGGGTGCCTGACCCATGGAGGGGAGCGGGTCCTTGACTTGGACTGTGGGATGGGTGGAGGTGAGGTGATTTCACACTCTGGGAACCCCCTCTGGTCAGTGACTTGTTCAGAAGCAGCCCAGGGACAGGAGCCCAGAGATGAGGAGGGTCCCACCCTAAGTCTTTCAGCCTTTAGTCTGGATGGCTGGGCAAGAGGAAGCTTGGGGGATGCATGCTGAACTGCCTCATTCCCTCTTTGATTCACCGAGTCTCTTCCATGAACCCCCATGATCTAAGGCCCTCAGCTTGGTGAGATAGGAAACTGACTTGGGGGTCCATCACTACTTCCTCCCTCCTTGTCAGGCCACTGGTCACAGTGGAGGCTGGATCCAGTTAGTCCTGTCCCCGAGGAGTGGAGACTGCCCTGACTGTCCCTAAGACACTGGCCAGGTGACCCTTCCTGGGACCGCCCCTCCCCCAGGACGCTCTGCGATACAGATGAGGGTGGAGGGCAGCTGGGCAGAGCTGAAACAAGTGCCACTTTATCATCCTGATAAAGACCTTGAGTCTCAAGGGGTCTCAAAGACAGGAGAGTGTTGGCCCTAGCAAGTGTCCTAGGTTCCCCTAAGGCTGTTCACGGGCCATCCCAGTCAAAATTCTCCTAAGATTCTAGGGGGAGGGCTATGGGGGAGCAGGGCTTTGACCCAGGGTCTTGGGCCTTTAGATGGGAAGACTGGAGTTCCAATCCGGCTTGGAACACTTTGTAGCTGTTTCCCCCCCTTTCCTTCAGTTTTCTCCTCTGTAAAATGACCTGGAAAAGCAATGGCCACAAGGGTAGGAAAAGTGGGACAGGATCAGAAATGACCAGACTCCCTGCAGGCTCTGCCAGATGATGTCCCACAAATGGGCCATGTGAACACTGAGGGTGGATTCTCCGAACACACACGACTCAGTTGCCTTTGAGCACAGCCCCCTTTTTTGAGGGGGTGCCATGCAGGCTGCTTCTGGGCCAGGATCTCCCCAAGTTCTTTACAGAGACCTTGAGAGTGGGTCTGGTTTTTTTGTTTTTGCTTTGACATCCCACCACCTCCACCCCCCATAAAACCATCTTTTTGGTCACCTGGCCAGTCCCTGCACAGTTGGAGGAGAGTTTGAATGCTTGGTGGTTGCCTGAAGAGAGGACCTCAGTGTCCGGTATCAGCTAATTTCTTCTAAAAATGACAACATGTGAACTTGTTAACCCTATTAATAATAAACACTAAGAAATGTGAATACAATGTGAAATTTTGAGAGTTGAATTCTTAAATGTCCTAACTTGCAAATTAGATAGATTTTTGGTCAGGAAATAGAAAAGTAACATAGCCATGGCCCCTCAGCCCAAGTATGGTTTTAGCACACTATGATACTTTATGATGTTGTGACAACAGAATTTGAGACTGTTTCGACATTCATACTTGGACATGTTCCGGATGTTTTCACTAAGCATTCCACCTTCTAAAGATAACCTTTTTAGAGGCAATAAATTTTGGTGAGTCACTAATTTCTGTGATCCTAGTAGGTCTAAAACCCCAACAGTATGACAGGAATTATGAAAAATCAAGACCATCACTTAAGTGATATAAAAGGCTCTGAAACTAAACAAGGCTGATTCTTAAGTCTTGCAGAAAAGACTGCTCAGTAAATCCCATATAATTGTACCATAGAACTCCAGTAGCTTTACAGACTCAACCGTTTCCCATGGACTTGTATATAAATGTAAATGCAAATAAAATCAGCTGTGGTAGACTTGCATCATGTTCCAAAGGGAACCTTCCATGTTAAGCACAAGCTTCTGGCATCTCGCCATTTAGCCAAATGGTTTTCATTCCTTTGGTTCAAGAACAGATGGAACCATAGGTCGGAATCTGAGCTTTGATAATCATAAGGTTGTCACTATCTGTAAACATTGGAGATGGCCTCCAAATTTCTCCATTAGTCTCTTGTAAAGAGAAGGCCCGACAGCACTACCCACAACTAGATTTCTCAAGGACTTGCCTTCAACCCCAATCTCTCTGGTTCGGGTTGGCCCACAGTTGGTCTAGGCCAAGTTCGACTTGGCCATTGTTTGAGTCTCATAGTGAAGATAGTTTGTCTTTTGGCCAGGGTCTTTTTGACTAGGTGAAAGAGGTCACTCTGCCTTTTTTCTTACCAAAAGTCACTGAATGGGTGTTGCCTCAGTCAGATTGAGACCTGTTAAAGATCTCCCACTGCATTGGGCCACCTCCAGTCATCCCGATCCACATCTGGCCACTGGACTCAGGGCTTTGGAGGAGGAAGTGAGACTGGTGACTTTGTTCCCCTCCCCACACACATTTAAAGTCAGTTTACTTGCAGGCCATGGCGCCATTCCCCTTGATGTGTTGGTGTCCTCTTCCAGAAGGAAGGACACATAGCCCTGCTAAAGGGCCAAGGAGCTCTTGGGGCTCTGCCGTTCATAGATGACGGTGGTTTAAGGGATCCTGGCCCTACCGAATTTGTAGGCGATTATTTGTAATAGCATTTTTTTTTCCAGTTACTTAGTGTTCAGCATTCATTTTTGGAAAATTTTCTTCCTTTCCCCCTCCCTAAGAGGGCAAGCAATCTGATATGTGCATAAACATGCTAAACACATTTCCACACTAGTCATGTGAAAGAAAATGGAAAAACCAGAAGAAAATTTTTAGAAAGGGAAAATAGGATGCTTTATTCTCCATTCAGATACTGTAGTTAGCACAAGTCCGAATCATCTCTGATCACTGTCTCATGGCCGACCGTCACTCGGTGTAGCACTATTTCAAAGAGAACGAGTTGTCCAGTTTCTGTCAGGCCCTTTGCAGTCACATATAGCCCTCCCAAGAACCCTGGAGGCACTTTATGGGTTAGTAGGTCAGAGCGGCCCATACGTTGTCTTAATGACACAAGAAGCCATCCCCTCCCAAAATGAGGCCAGCCAATAGCTGGGCTCTGTTTTAAAATGGTTTCCTGTGGTTGACTTTGATCTCATTTGGGGTTTCCTTGGTAAAGATAAGGCTCTTGACGGGTGAAGTGATGTGCCCAAGGTGTCAGGCTGGATGGGAACTCCCGGTCCCCACACTGCGTTCTTGCCCCAAATGTCCTGAATTTGTCTTTGTCCTCTCATCTACGGGCAAAGATTCAAAGTGGCCCTCTTGTATTGAGTTTTGATTTATCCCAATTATCCTCAGGTGGAACACACTTGGACTGCCTTGTGATTTAGGGTCAGGACATTTTAATCCAATCACATCTGGATTTGATAACATTTAATGACATTAAAAATCTCAAATCCTGGCAGAGCTTCAGGATAGGGAAAACTTGGTGTTCTCCATGGACTCAGCCTCCTGTCACATCTCAGAGCCTGAACAAGTTCTGCGTTATTTCTCTAAACCTTGTTTCTTTGTCTCCCCTGCTCCATCCCAGACGCTCTAGATCTGAATTTAGGACCAAAAGTTTTGACAATACCAGGGACTGGCAGCTCGGGTGACCTTTCCCCTAGTTTCCCTGTAACAGGTGAATTTATCTCCATTGATTATTCTCGGGGAGGTGAGGACCTCCCGGAAGGGAAAAGGTCACACTGGTGCTTCCAGTCCCACTCTCTCCAAAAATCCCTTAAGATGTTCTAGGTCATTATGAGTCTTTAAACCCTAAATTTTGTTTTTGTTTTTGTTTTGCAAGGCGGTGACTTGCTCAAGGTCACACAGCTAGGTAATTGTTAGGTCACACTTGAACCCAGGTCCTCCTGACTGCAGGGCTGGTACTCTGTCCACTGTGCCACCTAGTTACCCCTAAACCCTAAACTTTGAAGGGGGTTGTCCTTCCTCCAGCCCCAGTTTACAGCTTACAGAAGTTAAGCTGTTCATTTAGCAAGGTCTGTTATGTCTTTTTTTTTGGGGGGGAGTTGCAAGGAAATGGGATTAAGTGACTTGCCTAAGATCACACAGCTAGGTAATTATTAAACTTCCAGGGTCAAATTTGAACTCAGGTCCTCCTGACTCCAGGGCTGGTGCTCTACCCCCTGTACCATCTAGCTATCTCTAAGGTCTTTTATGTCAGTTTAAGGCATTTTTCCTAATTAAAATATACCTAACTTTTCTGTCTACTTTTCACTGTTCAGAATGTGAAGTCAATATTGTGTAATTTCCAAAGAGTTCTGAATTCTTCTCATTTCTAGAGCTTTTTACGATGGATACTGGCGTCACTGTGGATAGTTTTTGCCTCCAAGGCTGCTAGAGAGAAACTTCCATCAAAGGGTTCGATGTCGAATACTGGAAGCACAGTGCCCCATGGGGAATCAGGAGGGAATGGGGGCCCTCAAGTTCTCATTTACAGAAGGATTTATTCTAGGAAGGGGGACCCATAGCTAAGTTTAGAGATGCTGAGGCTTACCAACATTTCAAGACCCAACCGAGGTTGGTAGGACTGAGCAGTTGAGAAACAAAGGCCTTACCAAGAGCTCCGCAGACTCACACGTGAAGCTGGCAAAGATCTGACCTCGAAGACCACCAGCTGTGGCTGGGGGTGGAGGTTTCAACCCAGCCAAAGTCCTAATCCCACCCCCCCAAGGTTGCTGATTACAAGTCTCTACACCCGATTACATGAGCCCCCCCCCCAACTTTAGTTTCTTTCCTCCAGTCTCAGTAACTGGCATGGAAATGAAACGTGTGCCCCCCAACTTTAAAGGGAACTTGGGGTCCACTGTTTGGGACTCAGATTCTCTGTCTCCTCACTTTCATGCATTGCTGTTCCTCTTGGAACCCCTAAATCACTCACCTCTCCTGGGAATCCCTTGGCTTCCTGCACCGTGGCCATGATGGCCAAATCTAGGCATCTCTTGCCACTTAGGGCATCTTTGTAAAAGGGCCGACTTCAGGTAATGACCCATCTCGAGTTAACGGGGGTCTAATCCAGCATACATTCTACATTTACAGGCCCACATCAAAATGATTCCCCAGAAACACTCCACAGTCATATCTGGAACAAAACTTAATCTAAGACCCACAAGAGTCGGACTATCTGTTTCTCTGATGGTTTGTCTTTCTCCCAGAGAGTAGCATTATTAAATCAGCTACTTCTTCCCATATTGGGTTATCTCCTCCAAATGCGGCTTGAAGGGGTCTGTAGCTGCTCCAGGGTCATCCTCACCTCGGGGATGTCACTTCCCCAGGTGGGGGAGAGGTCCAAGGGACTGAAAGAAGGGGGGTTGATTGTCATCGTTTCCTTAAGATACGTTTCAAGGATCAGCTTGTTGTCGATTATTAAAGATGGAGATTAGAGACCGGAGATGGATAGCAGCTCTCCGGGAGGTTTGGGCGCCAGAATTCCATTGGGCCAAAAGATTGTTACAAAGTATCTTGGCCAAAGTTAGTAAGAAAAGCAGTCCCGAGCTCCACATGGGTTAAGGAAGAGCCAGAGAAAACCCCATCCTTGGAGGGGAGAAGCAAGAACTCTGAGGGGGCGCTTGCTATTAAATACCTTCTGTGGTAGGATTGGACAGAGGGTGGCGCTTGGGAGTGGTCTCACACCTTGGGCCAGGTATCTTCCAGTGGCAATCTATGTACTGGTCTGTCCTGTCCCAAGGTCAGTGTCTAGGCCAAGGTTGAAGTTAAGGGGGAAAATGGGGACAGGATACAACGGGGCCAGTCGACATCAAGATTTCCAGATCAGAGATTTGGTTTCTGCTCCCTTCCTAATTCTCTGTCATTTCCCTGCATCAAGCTCACTTGCCCCAGAAATTCCCAGAATGCATCATTCCTATTTGGCTTTTTAATCTGCATCGACCTGAAATTTCTCAGCTGGTGATTGTTAGTCAAAAGTTCCAGAGTAATTCCTCAGCTGCCTTTTCTCTTTCAAACCGGGTATCACGCTCATTGCCTCAGTTGGGAGTCCCCCCTCCAAAGGGAGCTTGCATTGGCACACTAAGGTTAAGGCAAAACTCTTCAGTGGGACCAGAGCTGCCCCTCACTAATGAGGTGGGCATCCTGGGCCAGCCCCAAGCACGTGGCTATTGGTGCAAGGCCAGCTGATGAGGCTGCCAGAGGGGGCTGGGAAGACCAGGCCCCCTCAGCTCTCCCCAGTGGGGGGTGGGGAGGGTCTCCCTTAGACTAACTTCCCAGTCCTTTCTGCCTGAGGAAAGTCCACAGGACTACACTGCCAAATGACCCCCAAATGTCTATGACCTTTTAATACCAAACTACCCCCAACAAGGGATGGCTAACTGCCTCCTTGCCCAGAGAAGGGTTTCAGGGGAAGAGTCAGTTTGCAGCCCCAGGTCCTGAGAAGAAAATCCTCCCATCTGGCAGAAAATGTCCACCAGGTCTTAAAAGGGGGGGGGTTCTGCTCAGGGGTGTGAGGAATACGGGGGTGTCTGGGTTCCCAAGAATGTGAAGGAAGGATGGTTGGTTCACATGACAAAGACTGGGCTCTGCCTCTATTGGTGCCTATGGGCAGGTGCCTCCATCTGATCAAAAACTGATGAGAGCGCCCCACCTGTTGTTCACTTAACCTGGGGTCCTGACCTTCTCCTTTGGGCATGCTCAGGGAGATCTAGCTGTTCTGGCTCATTAGTATAATGCCCAGGGCAGGGAAATGTGTGGGGACCAATGGATCCCTTAGACTGTGACCCAGGCTATGATTGGCATGGGGGGCAGGAACAAGGCCTTGCCCGGTGCATAAAAGACCTTGCATTCTAGAATTTCCTCACCCCTCTCTCCCACCATGAGGGAACTGCGCTGTCTATTAGATATCTTAATAAAAACCATCCTCATCACTCTGGACTAGGTATTCAGGAGCCATTTGTAACAAGGGGCCCAGCCTTCACCCCTAAATCCCATTGTGGTGAACAAAGGGTGCAATAAAGGTAAACTGATAGTGTTCTCTGGAGCTCCATTAGCAGCAGCCGTGAAAGGTGGGCTACGGAACAACAGGACCCCCCCCCCAGAAGAGCCTCTCCCCGAGCTGACTGTTGTGTCCAGTGAACAGAAGGGGGGGCTGGGGGAGTGTTGCCCTTTAAAACGGAAGGAGCAAGTTACTTAGCTGTGTGGTCTTGGGCAAGCCACTTAACCCCATTGCCTCCAAAATAAATAAATAAATAAATAAATTGGAAGGAGCTACAATCTGGACACCTCCCTCATGTCTAAAAATAGGAAGGTTTGAGAAGGAATCAGGTCCCTTGGACAGGGTCTCAGTGTCTGAATCAGAGGATCTTTCTGACAGCCTTCCAGGCCTCCTGTGGGTTCAGAGAAAGGGAGAGGATGGACAGCAGAGAGGACTGGGAAAGGACAAAGGTAGGGAGTCTGGGGGGCCCCCTGCTCTGCAAGTCAAAAGGGCTTGAGGAAAGCGTCTACCTCTGTTGGTCAAAGTCAAGGAGGGAAGAGTGACACGGAGAAGAAATGACCGGTCACCTGGGGAGACCAGGTCAAGGAGAGGGATGACCAGGGTGGCCAGGGATGATTCCCAGCAGCCACCTCCCCTCCTGACTTCATTTGCCTTTATGATTACTAAAATGAGCTCTAGGAAAAAGGTAACTTGGCAAGAACAAAATTTATTTTCTAGGAACATATCAGAAAATATTGGGTTCAACCCCTATCCCTCCTTGGGGGCTCCTCGGTGCAGGCCTCCATCTTCCCATTTGAACAGCCCTGGGGTCAGTCCCCCATTACCACCCCCCACTGTGGGGGAGCCCCTAGGTGAGCCTCGAGCGGCTGTCTCTACGCCTGCCTCGATGCTCCCAGCTGTCACTGTCTGGATACAGAGAGAGGTCGAGGGTCAGGACCTGGCTGGACATGCAGTCTCCTTGCTAGAAGGGAAGAGGAGATGACATCCTCTAAGAAAGGGCTGAGGAAGGAGCATGGGGGACAAAAGGGACTTCATCAAAAGCTCCCCCCCACATGCCTGTTTGGGGCAAAGGATGCTGAAGGGGGGCTTTTGTCCCCTTGGCTAACATCAATGGGCATAAGGAAAGGCACCACCACCACCAATGATTAACTATATCATCATGGCAGTGAACCAGGACCAAGTGTTCCCTTGGGGAAGGCCTGGGATCTGAGAGGGGAGGGGCTACCTCTGGGTAGATGCCCACAAGCGCATCAGCTTTGGAGTAGAACTCCTCCTTGAGGGAGATGACGATCATCTGGAAGTGCTCACGGGTCTGCTCCCTTATGTAGCTGGACACCTGCCCAGCAGAGAGGCCGGCAGCTTAACCACCGGATACCTGCCCTCC
This sequence comes from Macrotis lagotis, assembly GCF_037893015.1. NCBI lineage: Eukaryota > Metazoa > Chordata > Mammalia > Peramelemorphia > Peramelidae > Macrotis > Macrotis lagotis. The sequence continues at coordinate 343,047,315 of NC_133659.1, read as the reverse complement.
TCCTTCCCTCCCCCTTCTCAAGACAGGATGCTCCAGAGCAACCAAGGAGGCAGCCCAGGTGTACCCTGGGAGGGAGAGAAGGCTGGAGGGACCCTCCCTGTCTGGGCATGACACTCTTGCCCCCACTCCCTTTTTACCCTTCCAGCCCCTCAGCCTCCCACCTCCCCTTTCCTTCCCAGAGAGAGTCAGTGAGGCCCGGTGGGTGGGAAGCTGGCCTTCAGCCCTGGGCCTGCTGGGCTTCTGGCTGGCATCACCCCATCACACATATGATCAAGGGGGGACCATTCAACTGGGGGCCCTGCTATTTCTGCTTATGGCCTGGGGGGCTCCCAGGGGCTCCAGCCATGGAAGAGGAAAGGGCCCTAGCAGAGGAGTCTGCCTGATGTAGGGGTGTGGGTGAGACCCCCCCTCTGTGAAGGGTTTCACCACAGGGTGCATGAGCTCCATCCAGTCAGAGAGCCACTCCCAAAGGAGCTGAGGACCCCAGGAGTGCCCCCCACCCGACCCTCTTTCCTCATTCAGGCATCCCAGGGAGGGTCCCTCAGGCCTCACTTTGCCAATGTTTGTATTGTCCAAGGCTGCATCCACTTCATCCAGGACAAAGAATGGCGCTGGGCGGAAGCTGAAAGAGAGGCGACCGCCTCCCCAATCAACAACTCATTTGGCAGAGGTCATTTTAGAGGTTATGAAGGTGGATAAACAACAACCAGAAAGGGGCCACAAGGCTGGTCCTCGCTGGAGGTCAGGCCCTACCTGTGCACGGCAAACAGGAGAGCCAGTGCGGCCACGCACTTCTCGCCCCCTGACAGGTTGTCCATGGGCATAAAACGCTTCCCTGGAGCCACGCAGTTGTAGCTGATTCCTTCCAGGTATGGCTCCTCTGGGTTCTCGGGGCTGAGAAAGGCCTGCAAAATGGGTTGAAATGAACCATGGTCCGGCTTCACTGTTCTGCCTCCCCGCATCTGCAGGTCACCATGTAGTGCCCCCCGATGAGCATTCCCCCTGAACTGGAGGGTCCACCTTCAGGCTCACTGTCCCCAACAGACCCCAGCTGAGAGGATCAAGAAGTTTACCCTGGAGGTAACAGTGAGACTGGGAAGTGGGGTTGTCTGCCTGGAGATGGTCCCAAGGAAGAGCCCTGGTGGGGGTGTGTGTGGGGTTCAGAGAAAAGTAGGGTCACTCGGACAGTCAGGAACTATCAGACAGACACTTATTAAGTGTCTGCTGTGTCCTATGCATGGGAATTCTAAGTGGTCCTGCCAGTCTCATCCCCAGACTAGGAGGGGGACAGGAAGACTCCCCTGGATGCTTCTTCAAGAAGTCAGGCTGCAGAGGTCTGGGATGCTAACAGAAGCAGGAGAGGAGAGTGGCTAGGGAGGGCTGGGGGGAGGGCGGCATTCCCAGGAGGGAGGCCTGATTGGGAGGGGGGAGACCCCACCCCATCCTGGGGGCCTAGGCCAGGTCCTCCTAGGAGGGGGCAGAGCCTGTCCTGGAGATGCTGCCAAGGGAAGAGGCACAGGCCCCACCCAGGTCAGCCTCAGCCTTTACCCCTAGGTAAAGTCCACTATGGGGAGGGCTTGGGGGCTGAGAAGGAAGGTCTGTGTGTGCGATCTGTATCTACAGGCGTGTGTGTGTGTGTGTGTGTGTGTGTGTGTGTGTGTGACACACAGAAAGAGAGGGGCCAGAGCCGAGGGGTGGGGGTAGAACTGAGAATTCCTAGAAAAGCTGAGGCAGAGAAACCAGGTGCCAAATGGAGACCAGAAGGGAGCTCCAGGAAATAGCTAGCTCTGCTTGCTTCTTTCCTTCCTCCCCCTCCCTTCCTGCTTTCCTTTCCTCCTTTTCCCCTTCCTTTCCCTTCCCTCCTTTCCTTTCCTTCCTTCCTCTTTTTCTCTCCCTTCCTTCCATCCTTCCTTCCTTCCTTCCTTCCCCCACCCCCAAGTCCTCCAGGAGACAGGAGCCCCAGGTCATCTTCTCTGTTTCTGGAGGGACCAAGAAGCAACAGCAAAAACCAACCATATGACAGGGGATTGATTTAAGACAGGGACAGGAGTCTGGGAGATGGTGCAAGTTAATCATTTCACTTAAACACAGGTGGTCGTGTCAGATGCCGGGCTGGTGGACTCAAAAGCTGTCAGGAAGGTTTTCTTGGGGGTGCCAAGGCGGCCTTCAGAAGCCACTTTGGTGAAGGGAGGAAGAGGAGCAGGTAGAGAAGCTGGTCTGAAGCCCACCAATCAACCCCCCAAAATCTTGGCAGCCAGTCCCGTCATTCCTGGCAGATGGAGGGAGAAGAAATGGAAGCTGGGTCAGCCTCGCTGGCCTCTCTTGGAAGGAGAACGGTGGCGAATTTGGGCAGCAGACTGAGAAGCATAGACATCAGTGCCAGCAGAGGTTGGTGGGGGGGGAAGCGGTGCTTTTTCTTGGATTTTAAGCAACAGTGACACAAAATTGATGCTTTGACATTCTGTTGCCAGAGAAGACCTTTGAGTTTTGGGTCAGCAGGGAGGTCAACTTGGTCAAGACATAAAGAAACAGACTTCCCTGGCAGGGGGCAGCTAAGTGATGCAGGGACAGAACCCTGGGTCTAGAGTCAGGAAGCCTTGAGTTTGAATCCAGTCTTAGACACTAGCTGTAGGACCCTGTTGGCCTCAGTTTCCTCATCTGTACAATGGGCTGGAGAAGGAATGGAGCCAAGAGGAGCTGGACCTGACTGAAAAGTGATGGTCAAACACTAAAGCTGAGACTTGGATATTTTGGTCACTGAACGAGAAGCTGGGACTGTCTGGAAAAGCCCCTGATGTTGGGAGGAGGTGAGCAACACACGGACTCTGGGAGACAGTGGAGAGAAGGGCCTGGTGTGTGTGCCACGGGTCAGGGGCTGCCACTTTGCTATTCAGCTGTAAGCTCTCTGAGGTCGAGGACTATTTCCCCCTTTCCTTGTGCGCCCAGGGACAGGCGCACAGCTTGGCCACCTGGTGAGGGGGCGCCAGCAGAGTGGACAGAATAGGAAGCCCAAGGCAGCCCTGTGCCCCCCTCCCCAGTACCTGGGCACTGTTGTTTCTGCACAGCTTCTTGTAGATCTGATCGATGGACACAGAGACATGCTCAAAGCACTGGCTGAAGAGGTCGTATCTCCTCCTCTTCACCTGCTCAAACTCCTGCCTGCAGATCCTGGCCTCCTTCCTGCTGGCCTCGAAAGCTAAGAGAGAATGAACGAATCTGTGACATGGTGGCGCCCTCTAGGCTCGCTTCTCACTGACGAGTCACCTGTTCTACCAGGGCTGGCAGGGCGACCCACTCAGCCACCAAGGAGAAACTTTCTCTCTAGGTAATTAGCTCCAAGGGGGGCTGTTGCAGAAGTTCAGGGCCAAAGGCAGCACCACAGATCAGCCATTCCCAGGTGGGGAGGAAGACCCCGCCTCACCATCTATGGACTCTTGGAACTTGTCCCGAACGGTCTGCAGGTTCTGCAGGGCCCGCAAGTTGGGGGCAGTGGTCTTCAGTAATATGTCTTCTTGAGTTGCCAGCTGCTGTTGGAGGAGCCCCAGCTGGGCCTTTATCTCCTTATCAGATAGCAGATCCTGAGGGGCAGTGGCAGAGAACAGGGGTTCAAGCTCCAGCCCCATTCCCTCCCCTGCCACCCCGTGCTGGTGGCCTGAGGGATGAGGACTGCCAAGTCACCTTCAGGTCCTCGCGGAGGCTGCTGTAGTCTATCTGCAGGGCTTCTTCTTGCTCGTAGATGGTGATGGCACTCTGCTGCATGCCCTCGGCTTCTGCACCCAGCTGAAAAAGAGAGGCAGGTGTATCCAGGCCCCTGCTCCCAGGACCCTGACAAGAGGGGCAAGAAGCCTGGTTGTTAGGACAACATGGAGAGGGAGGCCTCCGAGGGCCCTGGGAACCTCCAGCCATTGAATTATCCCCTTCCCAAAGGAAGGCTTTCCACGACAGGACCCTCACTCCTCCACTTTCTATTTCTCCTGAGACAAGATGCTCACAAATTTGTCCTGTGTGTCCCAGACTCTACCAAGGCCCTCATGAGAAGCGCCAATCATGGCTCCCTACAGCCAGGTCCCCTCCTGCTCCGAGCCCCTGGGGGAGGGGACTAAGGCCTGGTGACCCCATCTTGCGTGTCTCCCTTGGGCTGGCCAACAGCTACACAACCCCCCATAAAGCAGACCCTCTGAAAAACAGGGTGCAGGGGCCAGGGTGCTTGGAAGGTGGCCCCCACTGGGCAGTTCCTTCAAGGACCTTGAACGGATGCAATGACATCGGCCCAGATGGTTGGACAAGCCGTGAGAGTCCAGAGAACAACGAGGTCTCATCTAACCACAGGTGTGCCCCTGGACAAAGTACTTCTCTGACCGGATCCTGTGTGACCTCCCATTTACAGAGGAGGAGAAAGAGGTGGGCAAGCCGAATTCAAACCCAGGCCTTCTCAGCCCGGATGGTTCTGGTTCAGCTGCCAGGGCTCAGGGTCAGGAGCTGGAGGCTGCCTTGTGGGGACCCCAGTAGGGAGGGCAGTGGGAGTTACCAGCCCCCTCAGCGCTGGCCCACCCTGGCCACCATACCGCCTGATGAATGACTTCATCCAGGGAGCCAGACAAAAGGATGACCTCGATGTCCTGGACCTTGCAGGCCAGCAGGATGTTGTGCCTCTCCAGCCGCTGCTGCTCCAGGGCCGTCTGGATGGCCACTGTCTCCTTCTGCATCTTCCCCACCTCCCTGCAAAAGGGGCAGTGGAGACAAGTGTGCACAAGTACACATACACAACCCCCACACAGTCACAACACACACACAACACATACACACTCACAGATACATTCACACATACGCACACACAACACACACATGCACACTCAGAGATACACACACACACTCTCTCTCTCTCTCTCTCTCTCTCTCTCTCTCACTTGAAGAACAAACCAGCACCCCCTCACATCTTAAAGAGTTCCCGGGCTGAGGGAGGCTTCTCACGGGAGGCAGCTATGACCTTATCAGGGCTGGGGACATGGCCTCAGCAGGCCTTTTTCTCACCCATTTCAGGGTCACATTTCTTATCTTTCAGGCGGGAGAAATCCTCAGTGACAGCAGGCTCCTCCTGGGAAAGGTCATGCCCTCCACCCCAGCCCACTTCAGGAAGGAGACAAAGCTTGGGCCACCACTAGCCTCAGAAGGATTACACAAAATGACCCATGTCTACACATTCAAGGAAGAGAGCTGGCATCATGGGAGAAGTGACAGCCCAGAGGTGGGGAGGAGCAGGAGCTAGGAGAGCCCATAGACTAAACAAATTCTGGGCAGTGATGCTCTGAACAGTAGTGATCACCTGTTGATGGCCAGGAGCTTCTTGCGTGCCTCCTCCACCTGTCTCTGCACCTGCTCGATATCTGTGCTCTGCGTGACACACATGTCCTTCAGATGCTGCCGCTGCGCCATGAGCTCATCTACAACCTGCAGGCACTTTTCCTCTACCTGCATGGAGAAAAGGCCTCAGTCCTATGGACCCGTTTCTCCCTAGCCCCCTCCGAGCATTCACCCTCAGGTCAGACTTGGGCCTTCAAAAATGACCAATTCATGAGACCTTGTGGGGATAGCATGGAGGTGGGGGCTGGGCCCAGTAGGGGAAGTCTTTTCCCAGATGCCCATCAGCACCTCCTCTGTAACTTTCAGGCTGAGAGTGAGCTGGGAAAACAAAGGGACAGGTAAGTGACAGCCCAGAACCTGAAATGACCCCAGTGCTTTGTCATCACAAAACTGGCCTGGAAACCAACCCCTCACTATGCTGATAGGGCCAGATAGCCTAAACGTGGCCCTGGCAATGTAATCATTTTGTTGAAAAATTTTTTTTAATTCTGAAGCAGAATGTGAATTCTTGCTCAGGTTTTTCTACATGGGTTTTTAAAAGGATCAGGTTTTATCTTGGAAGAAGCCAATACAGAGTGCCATCAGACACTCTCCCAAGAACCAGCAGCTGCTATACAAAATTCTGATGGCTTTTTTGAGATTTTTAAAAGAATCATGAGACCTAACTTGAATAAAGAACAAAGATCCTCCAAGAAGCTGAGTTTTCAGTCATTTCTTGAGATTCCAAGAATGGTAGAAGCAAGAGGCAATTACAGTTCATCTCATGCCATCCTCAAGACTGGCAGACTTGGTTTCCAGCCAGTCCTGGAACCACTTCTTCAAGGGAGGAAGCCTGAGCAGCTTCATCAAGAACCTCCAACCACAGTGGAATTCTTAGGAATTCTTAGGCCCAAGGAGAACTGGTGAAATTAGTCCAGGAAGAGTTGAGAATGGACACTGTCAAGCAAGGAGGAAATCTCTCCTGGACGGTTTCTAAGATCTGTCCCTGTTCTTATGCCAGTCAACATTTTTACAAATGGCATGAAGAAAAGCTTGACAACCAAAGATTCAGGTGACATGAAACCTGAAGGGAAAACTTGCCAGTTGAACAAGCAAGTCCAGGTTCAAAATGGCAATGGGAGACAACAAAGCTGAATTGAACCTAACAAGAGGAAATGGAATGGAGCCCCTGAGCAATGAGACTGACACGACAGACAGACATGGAATACCGAGAACAGCTGAACACAGTAAAACACTTGCATTTGGCATACCTGAGAAAATCTCCCACTTGAGAAATACACATGTCAAAAACATCAAAGTGACTCCTGGTTTCCATCTTGACTTAAGCAAGACTTGTTGCTGGACACCCAGAGACAAAAATGAAGCAGTCCCTGCCTGCCCACCGAGGAACTGCTTCTTGAAAAATGTGCTTAATTTGAGATTAGGAAAAACGCCCAGAGACAGGCGATAGACAGTGAGAAGGCTGGTTTTTCTTAGAACAGAAAACTGCATCAAGGGAAGAGAAAGGCCAGACTTTGAAGGGTCCACCAGGCCAAACCAAAACAACAGAGAGCAACTGAAGCTTCCCAGCTTCTCCAAAACAAGGCAATCAAGAAGGGGTCTGCTCTGTTCTACTCTGGCCAACTAAGCAGGGCAGAGACGTGATAAAAGACAAAACAAAAAATTAAACTAAGAGAAACTGAGGCATTACATTCACCATCACTGTCCATGTGTCTACTCACAGACACCCAGACACCCCCTCCTCGCCCTAGCCAAGAACAATCTTCTAGTAGTTATATGGCCAAAGGATAGGCTCAATTTCCTGTATACTGGAGATGAATGACCAAGAAATCCCATTTCAACAATTCTCCGGTTTACCTTCGGTGAATCAACCAGGATAACAAAGGGAATCGGAGAACTTGGCACTGAATGGTGCCAGAGCTCTGGAGTGGTTCAAGACAGGAGTCTTGGTACCAGTTTGAAATTACATAAGAAGAAGGATCAAACTGTTTATACTCTTTGACCCAGGGATCATGAGTCAAAAATAAAGGTCCAAACAATACTCAAGCATAGCATTCACAGCAGAGGGTTGTGGTAACAAAGAAACTGGAAACAAAAAAGTTGATATGCATCAATTGGGGAATGCTGCTTGAAGGCAGAAATGACTGAGGCATTAATAATACATATTTTAGGAATAAGTCTTGGCACACTATCTTTTGCCGATAACTGAAATGGTAGATTAGAAGAATGCTGTAAATTTTCCCTAGATTTTAGTAAAGCCTTTGGTGAGTTGGTGGGAAAGATGGTTATATATGGGCTAGATAAACACATAACTAGGAAATTTGGAACTGACTGAATAATGAAATCCAGAGTAGTTATTCATGTTTCTACACTGGAATAGCATAAAAGATACAGCACTGGGCCTAGAATTAGGAAGGCCTGGATTCAAATCTTGCCTCAGTCACCTGGGTAAATCACTTCATTAGCTCTGTGCCTCAGTTTCCTTTTCTGTAAAACAAGACAGTTGCATTTGATGCAACACTAAGTTTCCTCCTAGCTCTAATCTATGCATAGGCACAGATGATGCCACCCTGGGAGGGCTAGCTAGGGCACGCAACAAATTAGGCTGCCACATCCAACAGAATGCCAGTTTCCTCTCTGGAAGGGCCTTGGTGAGTACAGAGCACCAACAGTGGGAGCTCTGATGATCAACACAGCCACATATTTTCTCATTCTATTTCCTTTTAACTTGCACTGAACAAGGCTCCCCAGGCCCTCCCCCCACCCCACTCCTCAGGTGTCATGGACTCGAGGCCCCTCCACCCTCTGGCTACTCTCCTCTTGGCATTCTCCAGTACATCACATGCACTGCCAAACATAGGCCCAGGGGGCTGTTGCATTATTTCTAGGAGCTGAACTCCAGGACTGTGTCTAATGAGCTTGCTGGGGGCTAAAAGCCCCCTTTCCAGGCAAACTACAATTCAATACTGCTTTCTGCTGCCTTGAGTAAGAGAAAGTTAAACAGGGTAAACGCAATGTCTCACAGTTGGTTCCCTAAACCGACCTCCCTAGGAACAAGATGATGGAAGCCCTTCTGAAGTTCCTGGCAGCTCCAGTATCTTGGGGGACTGAGGTCTGCCCACTCCATCTCTCCTCCTCCCTAGACCCAATATGGGGCTTGGGCCCATCAATTTCACTTGGGCAGCATCTCTCCAATCAAAGACCGTGGCAAAAGCCTGGGGGTGGGTTTGCTGCTCTCTCTAGTCCTCATGAATCTTCAGAACCACTTCAGGGAAATCGGAGCCTCCTCTTCTTTTACTCTCCTCTCTCCTCCCACAAACGCCTCCAGGGCAAGGACAACTTTATTTCTTCCTTTGTATTCTCAGTGGTTGGCACCCAGCTGTTGCTCACCCAATAACACCACTCAGACCCTGGGTCTCTCTCCCCTCCCAGTGGGGCTCCAGAACCTCCACTTCCTTCTGAAACACCTCTTCTCTCACACTCCCTGCAAAGACTCATGGTGCTCCTCTTGCCTTCTGCAGGGGGTGTCACCCTAAGCAGGGCCTGGTAGTAATCATGGGCCAGCCCTGAGTCACTTAGCTTTGGCCTCCACTCACCATCTCCCTCTTTCCTCCTTCATCCCCCAAGGCTGCAAACAGTCTAAAACCAAGAGGTATGAGCAATACACAGTCATCTGGAAGCCTGGAGCTACCCATTTCCCATCCCTTTTGCTCTGTTGCCCTCGGTCTCCTCACCTAGGCCTCTTAGACAGCTACAGTGTCCCATCTTGGTATCACCCCTTCAAACTATCCTTCACAGTTATCAAAGTGATTTTCCCAGGTCTGGTCATGTTGTTTTCCTGCTCAACCACCTCCCATGGCTTCCTGCTACCTCTTAGGTCAGTCGGTCAGTCAGTCCACAAGGATTGCCTCAACACTGTGTGTTCAACAAAGCACTAACTCCTCTAACTGGCTGCTCATGTAGGAGACTCCATCTCCTGGCTTTTACCCCCCTGATGCCCAGTTGTCCTCTCTTCACCCCACCTCTTAAATCCCCCAGTTTTCCTAACAGCTTAGATCCAATGACCACCCACTTGCCAGAATTATCTCATGCTTACTAAGCATCAAGATCATACAGCTCCAGAAACTTCCTGAGGACAAAGACTTTTCATTTCTGTTTTTGTAACCCTAGCACCTTAATCCATCAGCCTGGCCAGAGTGGCCTGGCTTGCAAGCTCAACAGGAGTCAAGAAAGCCCAGTATTGCTCCCCTGAAGTGACAATGGGCTGCCCACCCCCTCTGAGGGAGTGCCCCAGGGTGGTCTGCAGGGTGAGGGCAGGCTTAGACTTCACACCCTACAGAGGACTTGGGATTGATGCCCTGGCTCTCTGAAGGTTTGATGTATGGATCCCTGGGGCAGGGCCAACAGCCTGATGGAAGGGATACTTGCTAATGATGAGGGGGCTGCCACAGCAGCTGGGATTCCCTGAGGATGGTCCTCCAAGCAGAGGTTACAAGACCACATCTTAGGCATTTTGATCCAAGGAGAGGTTAGATGAAGTAACCCAGGAGGGAGACCATTGAAATTCTGGGTCCTTTTCAAAAGAGTTTAGAGATTGACTTGGTGACAACCCCCTTTCCAAGGCACTGGGTCAGCGGGTAATGTTGGGAGCCCCACTACCTGCTTCAGATTCTCGATGTCCTCCATGTCTTTGAGAATGGCTTCATTCAGAGAAGAAACCTTATTTAGTTTCTTCTTCAATTGGTTTTGGCTATATTCAAGCTGAATGTTGAGACGCGTTTTCAGCTTCTCAAATTCGAGTCTGTGAAAACAAAGTAAGGTCTTTTTGGAACCACAGCCTACTTCTCGGACAGTGACCCTCCTGCTACCACTGACCCACTGACTCCTCCTATGTGAAGGGCATCATGATGGTTCATTCTGGTGGCATGCTCTTGGGCTTGCTCTTGTCTCCTGGGGTCCTCCAGGCAGCACTGGCCTCAGCCCAGCTTTACTTCCCAAGTATCTGAGGCAGTGTGCAGAGAGCAGTCCACTCTATCCACTGAGTACACCCAGCTGCCAGACCTCCAAAATGGGGGCATTCCCCACAGGCAGCTTATATAGCTCCCAGTTCATAGACAGTAATGGGTAGCAAGGTGGGAGAAAGACTGAGAGTCAGGCCTGGCTGGGAAGGAAAGCTGTTTAGGAGGCTTTTAGCTGAGGGAGAGGAGCCACTGGCAACTTCTGAATAGGGAGAGAAATGAGCCTTAAAATGAGCTGTCAGGGAGGCCAGCAGAAATCCAGGGGACACTCAAGTCTCTGTGGACAAAGGAGAATGGATACAAGGCTTTCAAGACATGATGGAAGGGGCAGCTAGGTGGTACAGTGAATAGAGCACTGCCCCTGGAGTTAGGAGTTCAAATCTGGCCTCGGACACTTAATAATTACCTAGCTGTGTGACCTTGGGCAAGTCACTTATCCCCAATGCCTTGCAAAAACCAAAGACATGATGGATCAGACATAAGGGAGAAGGAAGCCAAGCTCCAGCCTAAGCTCAGGCCCATCCCTTGGCTGCATGGCTCCTCCTTACATGCTGGCGATTTACTCTGTGAGCTCACCAGGTCATCACTCTGCTCATCCCTGTTTCAGGCACAACCAGCTTGAGGCCATTTCTCCTGTGCTCCCCATCTCTCCCCCTCATCTAAGGCCCTTGACTCCAACCTGATAAGGAGGTACTCCTTGCCTGAATCTCCAGCAGAGGACTCCCACCAGGTCCACTCTCTCTCAATCCAGAGATCCAGTTGTCCTCCATCTTTAGAAAGCCCTCACTGACTATCAACCTCTATTTCTCTATCTTGTACTTACCAAACTTCTGTTAACAACTGGTCATATTTGGGGCTCCCAATTTTCCCTCCTCTTCCTCTCTTCTTAACCCTTGACAACTAGCTTCTGGCCTCACCAATCAACCTCCAAGTGAGCAGTGATCTCTAAACTGCTCTATTTAAGGGCTTCTTCTGGATTCTCATCCTTCTGGACATCCCGGCATCATCACCTCCTCTAGACTACACATTGCTCTTCAAACTTTACAAGGACCCTCTGGGGAAGGAGGTGTCAATACCACCATAGTCTTATTTTTTTTAAGTTTTTTTACAAGGCAGTGGGGTTAGTGACTTGTCCAAGATCACACAGCTAGGCAATTATTAAGTGTCTGAGGCTGATTTGAACTTGGGTCCTCCTGATTCCAGGGCCTGTGCTCTATCCACTGCACCACCTAGCTGCCCCCAACACTATAGCCTTTTGCAGAGGAGAAATTGGATTCAGAGGGTCAGGGTCTTGCTGCCACTAATAGAGCTTACGCAAGGCCAGGGTCTATGATTTGAACCAAGGAATCCCCTTCCCACTGCTTCCAGAAGAGTCTGACCCACATGGGCCCCTGCTAGGTTTTTAAAGGGATTTAAGTGCAAAAGAAGGGGTGAATGAGAAGGGTACCTTTTTTTGTCAAGTTCCTGCTGCTGTTTCACATGCTGGTTTTCATATTCACGAATATTTTCTACACCAATTTCTTCACAAAAGTCATGGAAAATTTCATCTTCCACCTTAGATGATTTGAAAACAAATCAGTTTGATCAAACATTGTATATGAATAAGAGTCAAAGTTTCAATGAATAATCTCACTCACTCTTGCTTTATTTTTCTTACCTGATCATCAGGTCTGAAGGAGAAGGGTGGACGAACAGTGTGGCAGGGCTAACCTTTTATGATAACAATGTTCACAAGAGGATGGGTGGAGGGACCGTACCTGTAACTTTCACAGGACACTTGGGAGGAAACCTCCTTATGGATGTGGGCTGGTGCCTTCTCTGGTTCTTGTCAGAGTATGCGGTAGTCAGTTGGTGAGCGCAAGGTCACCCAGACAGGGCCCATTTTCTGGCTACAATGGCATACTGACTCTTCACTGATTACATTATGATGGTTTTTCCCTCCAAGACCTCGCTCATATACCATTTTCTATTTCCTAGGCTTCCTTGTATGTAGCAGTACGGTGCCTGTTTGCTTTTATTCTCTTTTTATTTGTTAGCATGTATATCATTTTGGGGCTGCTAGGGGGACCTTAGTGCATGGACTCCTGAGTCTGGAATCAGGAAGACTCATCTCCCCGAGTTCAAATCCATCCATATAGATACTTCCTAGTTATGTGACCTTGGCCAAATCACTTCATCATTTGTAAAATGAGCTGGAGAAATGGCCAAGTACTACAGGATCTCTGCCAAGAAAACCCCAAATGGAGTCACCAGTTGGACACGACTGAACAACAACAGTGACAATTATATTTGTTTCCTCCACCCAGGAGGCCTTTCTTAAATCATTTTGTCTCCAACTACTGGAAAAAAAGGAAAAGAAGATCCCCTTAACAAAGCAAACCCCTTCATTGGCCTCATTTCACATCCTGAGTCTGGCACTGTTTGTCAGGTTGCAGGCATCCCTCCTTAGAATGTAAGCTCCGAGGGCAGGGTCAGTCTCCTTCCCCTTCTCATTATCTCCAGCACCAATCAGAGAGCCTGGCTGCCAGGAGGTGTTTGGTGGAGTTCTCTTCTCCTCCAACACTAATTTCCCAATACCCTCCAAATGAACAAGCATCTTTGCAACTCAGTTCTCACCTTATCAATCCTTTCTTGAAAAGTGGTGATGTTTTGAGTTCTCTCTTCGATGACGTGACTTAGCATCTCACACTCGGACTCAAGATTCAGTAATTCACTTTGCAGCTGGGACTGCTCCTAATTGTGAGAAAAGGATGATTTGGACCCAGTTGGTCCCCTGGGAGGCTCCAGGTCTCCTATGCTGAGGGATCTGGGGAGGCACAGGTGGCTGCTAGAGGAGGAGAGTGGTCCCTCAGGCAGAAATAGAGGAACGATCATGGTGTCATCAGCTGAGGTAGCTTCAATCAAACTGTTTTCAAGAGTATACAGTACTGTCATGTACTGTAAGATACAATCATCATTATTACAATGAAATGCTAGCATGATGCTGTCAGCTGTCGAGATGACCAGGATGAATGAGATTTGGAATGGAGGCAATCTGGGGACTCAGCGTCTAAGCCGAATAAAACCCCTGAAAATAGTGCTTTTCCACTCAGTCAGGACTGCACATCATCTCAATGCCTGCTTCAGACAAAGCTTAAGAGGGGCAGTGGCATGCCCCAGGACCAGTGCTCACTCCCCATGATGGAGGGCAGGGAGCTTGCTCCACAGAATCTGGCAGTGACAAGTCTGATGATTCTGATTCTCCTTGACATCTGGGGGCAGTGACATACTGGATTTGCGGGGGGCGGGGAGAGGGAGCTCAAAGAGGGAGAAGAATCTGGTGTGGGGTCCCCTAGAGAGGAATGCTGAGTTCCCATCTGCCTTGCCAGAGTCTCAGGTAAATTTCCTGTGGGGTGAGAACAGAGTTTCTCTATCTGTCCCTCTCAGTGAAAGATCCCATATATTGTATGTATTGCCTGGTCCCTTGTATTACTCTGATTTCTGTTTGGCATCAGCTTAGCAAAATGAATGATTCACCATTCCTTCATTGTCTGTAATGATCTTTGAGTAACACTTGGTGGGAACGTCTCTGGACAGAGCTTGGACCCTGTTAAGAGTTTGTAACTAGATAATGACCCTCCTGGGGTGTGTTAGATCAATAGAATTGTAATCAGGTATTCAGTCTCAAAGGAGAGAAGAAAGGGTCAGCCTTGTGGTCCCCATAAATGTGGTTCCCCTTCAGAGAGGAATCAGTGCCTTCTTTGGACTGAGGTGACAATCCAAGAAGATGTTTACAAGCCTTACATGGGTGACACCCCCCACCCCCACTAAATTGGAACCCATTTTGCAAATCAATTAAAAGCTCAACTCAATCCATGTCTCACTTTCTACTCTTGGTTCCTCTTCCATTTGCCACCAATCATTTTCAAAAAGAATTGCATGAATGGGACTTTAAATGAGCAAGGGTTGTGCTATCAAGCCAAACCAGAATCAGTTAAAGAGCCAGTTCAGTTGTTCTAGAAAGAAGACACAGACTTCAAGGGCCTGTTGGGGGACAGGGATCAGAGCTACTGGGGAGAGGCCTAGCTCAGAGTCATTTGAAGATGTCGTGAGTTATCCAACCTCCTTGGGGGTGTCAAAAGGGAGAGATCTCCAAGCTCCTTTGCTGTTCAGATTCTCTGAGAAAACAAACTCAACTCATTGAACAACTTGGAATGTCTTCTATGTTACCTTGTGGAAATTGGCCAGATGCTTCTTTTTCATGGTCTCCAGCTCATTCTGAGAATATTTGAGTCGGGTGTGGGTTCCTTGCATCAATGCCTGGATTTGTTTCAAGTCTGTTTCTTTACGTCGTATTTTCATTAAGTCCTAGAAAAGAGAAATCTTGATAAAAATTCTCTTATGTTCTATGATGCTTTTGTTCAATGTGTTTTCCATCTACTCCATCAGCCATTAAACACACACCCACATCTGCCCCAGTACCTGGCAGTGGGAAACACCCAGTCCCCATGGTGGGGGGTCATCAGGCCACTGTTTATTAATTAAAGCTTCTGAGTTGAGAAGAACCTCAAGACCATCAAGTCTAATCCTTTCCATCTGATACAAATATTCTCAATCAGGGAATGGCCAATGGGTCTCCTCATGGGACTTAGGTGGGAAACCAACCCCTCTGAGAATGGCTGGCATCAAGGGTACCCAGGTTCTCCTCTTTCTTGTCCTTGCTGGTCCTGGTATGCCACTTCCTCCCCCCCAGGAAAGCCTCCCTTAGCTGAAGACACCCAACACATCCCCTCCTGAGATAAATGCTGGCATTCCTGGTCCCTGCTCTCCACATCTGACTAATCTCTTCTTTTTTTTTAAAGTTTTTTTTTTGCAAGGCAATGGGGTTAAATGGCTTGCCCAAGGTCACACAGCTAGGTAATTATGAGTGTCTGAGGCTGGATTTGAACTCAGGTACTCCTGACTCCAGGGCTGGTGCTCTATCCACTGTGTCACCTAGCTGCCCCCTGACTAATCTCTTCTGAAATAAATGTACATCCTTTAAAGAGCCAACTAATTACCTATGAAAGATTTTAATACTAGGGCAAAATCTTAGACACCAAAATACTCAGTTTGAATCAATTCAGTTCACTCCAATTTCTTAAACCCTCAATGAGGGCCTGAGGCTCCAAGACCAAAAAATAAAACTGGCCTTGTCCCCAAGACCTTCCATCCTCCTTGGAGCCTCAGCCTCAGAGCAAAGTCCCTAGAGTCCCTAGTTAAGAGGCTGAAGTGAGACTGGGGGAACACTCTGGGCACAGAAGCCAGAGGCAACATTAGGTGTGCAGGGTGACCAGAAGGAAGAGGAGATGCCGTCCTGTGCAGGACTTCAAATAACAGAGAACCCCTAAGGAACAATGGAATCATCTCTGCCTTGGGAATGTGAATCTAACAGATACTTCCAGGCCAGAGAAGAGAGCAACTAAAAACAGGAACATCAATGAGGAGGTGAGCACAACACTCCCTCATGAGGGCCAGAAAATGCTGGGAAGGCAAACAATTGACAAGGAAGGAAGGGGAAGGAGAGACAGGAATCCAGAGGAATGGAAAGGACAAAGCTCAGGGAGCCTGGGCTTTGGGGAAAGAGAGTAAGTGGGACAGCTAGGTGGCACAATGGATACAACACTGGCCCTGGAGTCAAGAAAACCTGAGTTCAAATCCAGCTTCAGACACTTAATAATTACCTAGCAATGTGACCTTGGGCTAGTCACTTAACCCCATAGCCTCATGAAAACTTTAAAAAAAAAGGAAAAGAAAAAAGTCAAAAGAGTAAGGGTCCTTCTGGACATGTTGCACTGCAGAAGGCTCAGAGTGGTCCATGCCTGGGGGGGGGGGGGATAACTGAACTGGTGAGAGCTGGGATAGCAGAGTCAGAAACATGGAGAAGAAAAGTGAGTTAAAGACAAAACCAAGAAGGAAGGGGATCAGAGGTCTGAGAGCCCAAGGGAGAGAGTGAGGGCCAGCAGCTGAAGAGAGCCCAAGCAGGAAGAGGGCTGGCTGACTAGCTGGCAGCTTTGAGAGCAGCATGGAAACATAGAATCCGCCAGGTTCTGTCACTTCCTGGCATGTCCAACAAGTGTGCAAAGCCTCCTCATTGGGAAGCTGTTAAACAAGGGTCTGTCTTGATGACCTCAGGGTCCCTGGATTCTAGGAAGGATGATTCAAACATCAAGGAAATATAAGCTGCTGCTTTGGGGGGGGGGAGATGGGGGAGTCCAGAATCTGGAGGGAAGGCGGGTCCAGGACCTGCATCCCAGGAACTTGCAGGACCCAGAGTTGAGTCTCACCATAGATATGTCTCTCTTGTGAGACTCTGGGTGCTAGTCTCATCTATAAAATAAGAAGATTGGATCTGACCTCCAAGATTCCCTCAAGTCCAGTGGTCAGGAGTCAGGTCCTAGATGTGTGACCCTAGGCAAGTCATTTCACCCTTTCATGCCTTCCTTTCCTCATCTGTCAAATGGGCAATACCAGCCCCTGCCTTCCATGAATAAGTGTTTTCCAAAGCTTAAAGTGCTATTAAGATTCTAGCTATTATCATCATTATTATCTGGGCAAATCATTTCACCCTGCCTCAGTTTCCTCATCTATAAAAATGAGGGGGCTTAACTGAATGACTTGTACATCCTTCCAGATCTGAATCTATGATCTTATTTCTAGACTAAAGTAAAAAATTCTGATTATATATTGACATGGGTTTGGCTTTTTTTTTAGGTTTTTGGCAAGGCAAATGGGGTTTAGTGACTTGCCCAAGGCCACACAGCTAGGTAATTATTAAGTGTCTGAGACCGCATTTGAACCCAGGTACTCCTGACTCCAAGGGTAGTGCTTTATCTACTACGCCACCTAGCCGCCCCGGGTCTGGCTTTTTAAAATCTGCTTTATGAATTACTAAAACAACATCATGACAAGTGCACTGGGCTTCAGTCCTGGCTGCACTCTCATCCCTGGCTGAGTCTCACTTTCTGGGTGCCGGCTGTGAAGGGCTGCTGAGACCTACTCCCCACCCAGTCCCTCCCTCACCCCCAGGGTCTCCACCATCAGAGTCCTTCTCAGGTCTGGGCACACCCACCTTTAATTCACTGATGAGTTGGTCACGTCTGTCCTTCAGTTTGTTTATCTCCTTCTCATCCCAGCCCCTTGCTTTGAGTTTTAAGTCACTCGACCCTCCAGAAATGACTCCAGATTTCAAAAACAATGTTCCATCAAGAGCTACCGTCTGTAAAGGCAAATGTGTTTCAGTGGTGAGAAGTTCTCAAAGAAGATAGGAGAAGCCTAGGGAAGTCTGCTGACCTGGAGACATGGGAGGAGGAGGCAGCAGGACAGACTCAACTGGATCAGGGTCACTGCAAACCCCCAAAAGAATAGCTGATGAGTCAGGAAAATAACAGCCAAGTGAATCCTAAAGAAGCAGAAAGACTGGCCCATGGAGCAGAAGCCACATGACTCTAAGAGGCAAACACCCAGAGGTCTCCTGATCCTAGAGTCTAGCATATCCTGCACCAAGCTAAACCTCACAAACACCCAGGACATGGAAGCAAGGATTGAGGGGGGTGTGGATCAATGAGGAGGGTCTTGAAGGTTCTTTCTCTAAGTATGTACTCTCAATGGTCTTATCTGATAGTCCCAAAGCGCTAATGAGCCTTCAATCTTCTGGTTGCATGGGGCCTCCTGATGGAGAGTCTTTTTAGTCATATCTAAGTCTTCATCATCCTTATTTGGGATTTTCTTGGCAAAGTGGAGTGGTTGGCCATTTCCTTATCTAACTCATTTTATTGATGAGGAAATGAGGCAATCAGGGAAAGTGACTTGCCCAGAGTCACACAGCTAGTAAGTATCTGAGGCTGGATTTGAACTCATGGAGATGAGTCCTGATTCCAGTCCTGGTGCTCAGTGCACAACCAGGTAAAAGCAGTGGATAAAGCACCAATCCTGGAGTCAGGAGGACCTGACTTCAAATCTGGCTTAAACCCTTCTGTCCCGCATCTAGGAACATCTCTAATCATCCTGATTCACATCTGGCCACTGGACCCAAATGGCTATGGAGGAGAAAATAAGTCCGGTCACTTAGCACAGCCCTCCCTCCCTACTCAAATTTAATTAACATGCTTGCCATAGCATCACCTTCCTGATATCATGATCTTCTGATTTTCTTCAAGAATGAAGAATAAGGAGTGGCTAGGTGGTGCAGTGGATAGAGCACTAGTCCTGGAGTCAGGGGTACCTGAGTTCAAATTCGACCTCAGACACTTAATAATTACCTAGCTGTGTGGCCTTGGGCAAGCCACTTAACCCCATGTGCCTTGAAAAATCAAAAAAAAAAAAAAGAATGAAGAATAGGGGTCCTGGAGTCTGGAGGACCTGAGTTTAAATCCAGTATTTAATAATTACCTAGCTGTATGACCTTAGACAAGTTACTTAACCTCATTGCCTTGCCAAAAAAAGAATGAAGAACAAACAATAAAAATAATAAAGAAATCAGCTATGAGTCTATAGATAGGAGAAGAGTTTCTAACCATTTTCTTTATATAACATCACATTAAGAAATTGAGGCACAATCACACCAATGCAGTAAAAATTATAAGGGAAGCCAGTAACTGAAGAAAATCTTTGCTAGAAGTGTCTCTGATAAAGATCTTATATCCAAGCTAGAGTCAATCCAGATTGTTTAGATTCGTTGTTTTTATCAATTTGATTATTTTATATTTTTGCAGTCATTCATCAATTTCATTTAAATTGTCAGCTCTATTGACACCAGACAAAATCATGTCTAATTTCCTTTATTTCTTTATTTGTTGTGAATTATGCTTTTTTTTGTTTTTTGACATTATAATTTGATACCTCTCCCCTCCCTTTTAAAATAAATTAAATGAATCAGGTATATATCACTGATTTTTCAAAAAATAGCTCCAGGTTTTATTTATCAAATCACCATTTTGCTTTTTCTTTCAATTCTGCTAATTTTTTTTGGTTTTAGAATTTTTATTTTTAGGATAGATTTTTTTAAATAAATTTGTAAGTTTCTACAGTTTTAAAATTTCACGTCAAATGAACTAATATACTCTTTCTGTTTTCTTAAGTATTGAGAGATAAATTTTCCCCTCATGACTGGTTTGGCTGCCTTATAAAACTTGGGGTATCCCTTTACACTGCTGTTAGGGATGAAGACATTGTCTACTGTTTCTATGAGTTCTTTGACATACCAATTCTTCAAGATTATGTTACTTAGTCTCCAATTCTACAGCTGTTTTCAAAGGCCCTTTTTTTGGATAGAATTTTTTCTTGTGTTATGGTGGTAAAGGGTATGTTTAATATTAGTTCTTATGCACCTATTTGTGAGCTTTTTATATACTAATCCTAGGTTTGGAGAGGTGACCTGCAAGACTGAGAACATTTATAATCCTTTCCGCTCTTATTCTAGCTACATTTTCCAAATTCTATTCAGGGCTCATTTCTTTCTTGTTTACTTTTTTTGCTAGATTGGTCTAGGTTTGAGAGGGAAACATCCCTGTCTTCATATTTTCCCCTGGAGATCACAGTTGCCTTTTCTCCAAGGACTAGGATGTCATGCCATTTGGTGTAAATGTATGAAGTATCAACATGAATTTCTGTCTCTGGTGCTTTTAAGCAGAAAGTAGATTTTTCCTGTCTTTTTTTTGATTAAGTCTATTTTATTGATGCTGTGTCCAAGACCATGATTTCTACTCTGGCTTTTGCACCCACCCTTCATTCGTATCTGTTTCTTATAAACACCACATTGCTAGATCTTGCTTTCTCATCACTGGATAAGCTTTCTCATCACTGGATAAGATATTAGAGGGGTGACCTCAACTAGGGTTGCTAATTGTGCTTTTGCCTCACTATTCCATACTTTTCTTCCCTTTGTTCCATGCAACCCTCTATATTCAACAGTCCTAACACTCAGGTGGTCTCCCAAAGGTGTCTGGATCAGGAGACCTGAGCTCTAATCCTGCCTTGGGCACTCCTGAGCTCTGTGATCCAGTCACTTCCTGACTTCTGTCTGCTTCGTGGTGCTCCTCTGTAAAATGAGGTCAACTGTAGCTTCTACCTCCCAAGTTGGTTGTGACATTAGGAAACACTGTTATCACATTGCCCACACAAAATGAATGCCCACAGTCCTCCTCGTCATCATGGCCTCATGTCTGAAAACCAACAAAGAAGGCTGGGATTGGATTCCCTTTTGCCTAGCTGGGAGATGGAGGTTCTGTTTGGATGATCTTTCAAGAAAAAAGCAAAGGTAAGAGAAAAGGAATACACCATGGGAAAAAAAACAGTGGGGGAGCAGGCAGCACTTGTGCCTCCTTCTCATCTGGACAGGCAAAGAGGACAGGCACACTCCCAGATGGATAAAGAAACAAGCCAAGAGGCAGGAAAGGGAGAGGGGCTTGTGCTGCCCAGGAGCGTTTTAAACTTTCCACTTCACTTCATCAATGGACCCAGAGACTCTGGAAAAGGATGACTTGAGACCCTGGGGAGTGACCCAAGGATGTTTGGGAACTTTAGTCACAAGCAAAACAAACTGTACTCACAAAGTACAGATGATGAAGACGGTTTAAATGGAATTAAGACAAGAAGCTATGATCAGGCTCTGGGCAGGCAAATGAGAAGAGACAAGTAGATGGCCTGAGAAATGCCAGGTGCTCCTTGCTGACCACCCTCTTTGTAGGAGGGGGTGGGGAGTAGAGGGGGAGAATCATCAGAGGATGAGGAGGAAGAAGCAATCCACAATCAGCACTGTGAACGGAATAGCAGGAGTGGAACAGGCTAGAATGGGGAACGGAACACCCAGAGTCAATTAAGGGGTAGGACTCAAGACTGTGATGATCTTGGATGGGCCTCGTGATTCTGAAAGCCATCAGCACCACCACTACTAACTAGAGACCCCAAGTGGCATGGCATCTAAATATTTAAAGGAAGAATTACACATCATTCATCTGCACCTCACAGTCTGAGTGGTAGGTGGTGTTAATGTCTCCATTCCGTACAAGAGGAGGCTAAAATTGAAAGTGCTGAAGTGACCTGCCAATGAGGGTCTGAGGCAGGCCTCCTTGCCCCTTAGTCCAAACTCTGGACCCAAGGGGCAGTCTCCTCATCCTGCTCTCTGTGAGAAGTCCAAGAAGTCCCACCCATTGCTCCCCAGAGCCCCCTCCACACACCCCAGCTGCACTGACCAGACCTAGCATCTGTCGGCAGAATTCCACCAAGGCCCCTCCTAATTCTCCCTTCAGGTAGAAGTGGGTCATATGCTTTCTCAAATGATCGTGGTGGGATCCTCCTTTGTCTAACCCTGGTGGCCAGAGGGTGATGAGGACACCGTTTATCTCTGATGTTTTCTGTCATCCCAGATCTGGGTGTATTGAGGTACAATGGGACAATCCTAGAGCTAGGGGACAATGAGGTGTGAACATAAAATCTTTCCCAGAAGTTCACACCAACAGAGATTTTAGGCATGTATGCATGGATATGCCTCCATGCACATACATGACATGTAAGTACATCCCTTGGAGCATCCTTTGCCTCACCTTTAGCCGCTCAGGTCCATCAAAGGCTATGTGCCGGGCTTCTTCCACAGTCTCACAGACCAGTCCATTGCCACACACAAACTGGATGACTTTCTTCAACTGTGGAAGCTGGGTCTGCACAACATCTATCACCATCTTGGAGCCTTTCATCTCCCGGAGTCTTTCATTGATGGGCTTGATCTGAAAGATGGAACAATGAGCATATGGTGCAGGGTGTCTTGCGCACTCTCCCCCAGAGACCTCTCAGAGTAGAGGAGTTATGGAGAGCCTGATGCCCCCACCCCAAGGGCCAGAGTGAGGCCAGGGAACTCTGGCTGCAGCCCTCAGTCAGGACACTGGCTGGTCACTGTCAGCCTAAAAGAGCGGTCCCCTCTGGATCTCAGATCTGGTTGCAGTGCCCGCCCATCCCTCTCCCTGGGTAGTTGTGGGGTCCCCTGGGATCTCTCTGTTCCAGGCTGCAGTATCCACCCCTTTACTGCCTCTGGATGCTACAATATTTTACACTGCTCCTGCCCAGTCCTGACCCCACCGGGTCTTTCTTCCTAAGCTGTCTTGGAATGGAAAAATGGTGAATGGTGATTTTTTTATTTTGGCTTTTCCAGTCAGACTCTGGTCTAGCCCATGTTCTAGGCTGTTGTGGAGGAGGCGAGCTGGAAGGAAATACTGACATTTTCTCAGCCATCTTTTTTTTCCCCACTTTTTTTCTCACTCTGCCATCTCGATTCTGCCTCTAATGATGCCTAGTTTCCAGTCCCTATATGGAAATGACCTTTTCAAAGGAATTAATGATTTCCTTTAAAAAATACATTTTTAGTGATACCTTTTGATATCTTTGACCCTTTCCTAAACTCCCAAAATGCCACTCTATATAACAAGGAATAAAAGAGACAAAAACCCACTGTTTATTTACTGCCAAATCTGAAGGCCTTGAGCCTTCTTGTCCCCTATGCAGCCCCTGACACTAGGGACCACCTTCTCCTCCTGTACTGGATTTCCATTCATATCAGGCCCCTCAAGTGTGGATACAAGGCAAGGCTTGGGGTTCTCCATTGTAGGTTTGCTTGTCAGCTCCAAAATTTCTAGTTGTCTAGAAATTGTCCTAGTCTTTCACATCATCAAATATCTGAAACTAGCAACACCACAGGCATTCACAAGCTCAACATGGTCTAAAGAGAACCTGTATTTCTGAGGGAGCATCATCATCCTCCTTCCAAACACCCTGTCAAATCAAGAGGATGCCTCATTTAGTAGCACCATCTCTTCAACATCCCTTGTATCCCTTCCCTTCTCTGCATTCCCATGGCTGCATCTCAGCTGGTGAGACCATCACCTCTTGCCTTGCATTACAGTAGCCTCCAAAATGGTCTCCAGGTCTCAAGTCCCTTTCCACAATTTATCCTCCATATAGTGAGCAAATTTCTTTTCCTAAAGCATGGGTCTGATCACATCACTGCTCTGGTCAATAAACTCTAAGTTGATCACTCTAGTATCCAACATAAATTACTTTCTTTGGCATTCAAGGTGCTGCCCAGCCTGGCCCCAACCACCTTTTCCAGCCTTATTACACACTACTCCCCTTTATGGACTCTATGGTTTAACCCATCTGGCCTTGATAAAGCTTCTTCCATCTCTTATTTCCATGCCTTTGCACTAGTTGTCTCCCACACTTGGAATGCACTCCCTCATTACCTCCAAAACTCAGCCCAGATGCCATCTTCTACGTGGAATCTCTTTTAACACCCTTTGTTGGATCCCAGCCCTCTAAATTAGGATGTGTGTATTTTTTTGTATGTCTATGTTTGAAAATGTCGTCTCCCCCAACAGGAGGTAAGTAAGCCCCTTGAAAGCAGACATGTCATTTTTGTCTCTGCACCCTGAGGGCTGACACTTAGTAGGTGTTTCCTGGACAGTCACTCAGTAGCTGGAGTGTTTTACAAGGGATGCTCCTTCTAAGCTCATCTACTCCATGATTCTTTGAAAACTCTGGTCCTGATGACCAATCTCTTGTAGCATAAGTGGGCAGTAAGATACTGTATCTTGCTTTGAGGGGAGTCCAGAAGCAGCATGTGACTGAGGAAATTTATCTGAAAAGAGGACACTATTTGATCTTGACTTATTAAAGATACTTACATCAAGATAATCCAGGGCAAGGAATGTCTCGGGTTCAGCTCTTTCTTCTTTCAGGAATTGAATGCAATCTCTTGCTATTTTTTCAGAAACTACCACAATTGCTATCATGTACCTGCCAAAGAGTTTGGTCACAGCCAACTGATACTTCTTGTGAATGGGATGACATAAATCAAGGAGTCTGCCAAACTTCAGGAGGTCCAAAAACAAGGAAAGAAAAGTACCTAAGTATTTAATGCATGACTTCTTGCAATTGAATCAAAAAACACAACTATATCATTTTCAAAATAACAACAAAAACTCTTTGATTTTCCTATAAGTACAGACTTGCTAACGTCAATAGCATCTTGAAATTTTTTTTAAGTTTTAGGCAAACGGGGTTAAGTGGCTTGCTCAAGGCCACACAGCTAGGTAATTATTAATTGTCTGAGGCCAGATTTGAACCCAGGTACTCCTGACTCCAGGGCTGGTGCTTTATCCACTATGCCACCTAGCCGCCCTTTAAAGACTCTAAATATAAAGAATGGAGAGCCTCAAAGATGATTTTAGTCATCTCAGAAGCCAAAAGTTTCGGAAGTAGCCTAAAATTCAATATTTTTTGATAAGGCAACTAAAAGTCCAGGAAAATACTCTAGTCCCTCACTGAACAACTCATTGAAAACAAGTTTGCTGCAGAGACTAACTTCCAGGAAGCACATGGCAGGGGTTTTTTATTCCTTAGGCTTGAAGAGGTCAAATCATCAGCCTCCTGACGAGGAGTCCCTAAATTCCTAATGGCTATAGCTAGAAAGACTTCAAGGACCAACCCAACAATCTTGGGGATTTTTAAAGAGGCTATCCTGTTCAAGTTTAGAGATTCATTCCCAAGAAGTTGGACACCAAAAGAGGAGTATTTTTTGGCCAGAGCAAGCCATGAATATTAAGTAAGAAATAAAGGGGCTGTAATATGTACTGGATATTCTGAAATTATGGGTCTTTTTATGTTACTCAGGTCTTACTTAATCCAAGAGACAGTATGGTTTAGTGGAAAGAGCCCCTGCCTGGGAGTCAGAAGTTCCACATTCCAGTTTTAGCTCCTAACCTACAGAAAAATAAGGGGACTACAACTCTGCAGGGAGGTTGGGAGGTTTGCTTCTAAGTCCTCTGAACACTAGAACCCTGAGAGAAGCCAACATTGCCAGAGATTCCAGAAGCACTCCTGCCAGCCCATGTGGCTCTCATCTGACTTCTCCCTCTAAATCAGATTTGCTTTCCCTACTGACTTGAAAGGCTCCTGATCTAATTCACCCCAAACGTTTAGGTCGCTTCTCCATACCACAGACTCGGGATAAAGCCTTTTCAGAAACTCCAGAACCTCCGCTCTCTTTTGTTGACACTTTCCTTCATGGTGATCAATGCGTGCATTCTGTAACTCCACTCCAATATGACTCAGTTCATCATTCACTTTGGCCATTTTGATTTTGGACTGCTCAATCTCCTCAAGAAGGGCTTCTTCTTGCTGTGTTTTCTCTTTCAAACAATCGCTAGATGCCGCAACAACATAGAGGAAATGGAAATCAAGATGACGTTATCTCCTATTGTCTGGGGGCAGGGAGGAGGGGGAGACACCACAAGTAGGTTGGGGCTTTCAGAGAAGGCCAGCCCCAGACAGTTCCAAAGACATGGAAGCCATGGTCAAAGGCATTCCTAACCAATGGTCATCTAGCCATCACTTGAAAAACCACAGTGATGAGCTTTTACTATCTTTCACCTTTGAGTCTCTGGCAATGTTAAGAATTTTGTTGTACATTTGGCATA
The DNA here is from genome assembly GCF_037893015.1 of Macrotis lagotis. Classification (NCBI taxonomy): domain Eukaryota; kingdom Metazoa; phylum Chordata; class Mammalia; order Peramelemorphia; family Peramelidae; genus Macrotis; species Macrotis lagotis. The sequence continues at coordinate 343,021,451 of NC_133659.1, read as the reverse complement.
CATTCTACTTCCTGTCATTAACAGATCAAAACTTAATCACTATTAGTTCAATCGTTCTGGAAAGCAATTTGAAATTATGCCCAAAGGGTCATGCATATACCCTTGACCCAGCAACTGTCCTGCTAGGTCTCTATCCCGAAGAGATCAACAAAAAAGAAAAAGAACCCATATGTACAAAGATATTTGTAGCAGTTCTTTATGACAGTCAAGAACTGGAAATTGAGGGAATGCCCATCAACTGGGAATGGCTAAACAAGATGTGGTATTCGATTGTGCTGGAACACTATTGTACTAGAAGACATTATGACAGAAAGACCTAGAAAGACTCATATGAATTGATGCAAAGTGAAAGGAGCAGAAAAGAACAGAAAAACATTGTACACAGTAACAGTAATACTGTATGATGAACAAACATGAATGATTTATCTCTTCTCAGCAATACCATGATTCAAGACAGTTCCAAAAGATTGATGATGAAAAATGCTATTCTCCTCCAGGAAAAAAAAGAGAGAACTGATGGGCTCTGAGGACAGACTTAAATACACATGTATCAATTTATTTTTCTTGGCTTGTATGCATGTGTATTCTTTTGCAACATTCCATGCAAAATGGAATAACATTTTATGTGACTTCACATGCATAATCGATATATTATTTGCCTTCTTGAAGAGGGAGGGAATTTGGAACTGAAAAATTTTAAAAATGAGTGGTAAAACTTTTTTTAACATGCAATTGAGAAATATTTATCAAAATAAATAGACACTGAAAAATTTTTCTAAAGTGTAATTATTCTTTGAATACTGAAAAGGCACTCAGGCTCTTCCAATGCCAAAGAATTCAAAGCTCAGGAGGGCATAGAGATTGCAAAGGGTGCCTTCCCTTCCAAAGGCATCTTGCCCCCTTACTGCTTTCTATTGGCTCACATGTTCTTTTCTTTCATCCAACCAGAATATTAGGTTCTTGAGGACAGAGATTGTTTCACTCTTTTCTCTGTACCCCATCATGTAAATACTTCCTGAAGACTCAGAATTGAGAACTTTCTGGGTTGGAGTTCTTTGAAAGATGACATGATTCAATAATTATACCGACAGGCTCCAAGATACTCCTCTAGGACCAAAGAACAAATTAACATGTGTAACTTCTAATAGTGGTCGTCTCTTCTGATCCTCACAAAAAAAAAAAATTGATTAGGTCATATAAGACATGATAAGCCCCATCTGCAGATGAGGAAAGGGAAGCTCAGTGACTGACCCCAAATCACACAGTTGATGAGGAATGGAGTCAAGATTTATTTCTCAATCTCCTGACTACAAATGAGGCTCTTCCTAATACCCTGAACCTGCCTCTCCAATGAAGAAGGGATTCTTCTGGAAAGCAGCCACAGTGTAGCTCTTCCAAATGCCCATATGACCTTCATTTTCTTTCTGCTGTAAAGGAAGAAAAGATGTGGGGGGGGGCGGTAAAGGAGAGGGCACAATGCTCCTAGGCTTTCCTGAACCTTGAATAAACAAGAAAACACATTTGTTTCTATACCTACATGCATGAATTTGTATACTCCTCCAGTTTCTCTATGCGTTTATTATGATCTTCTATTTGTTCCTTTATTTGCTTTAAATTTCCCTAAAAGAGCAAATGGAATTTAAAAATCAATTAAGGGAGCTACAAAACAGAGATTAGATAAAGGGCTAGCATTTTTTTTTTTTTTTTGCACAGGTCTAAATCGGACTTAAAAGGCTTATGGATGCTTGTTCCCGTTTCTTGAATCAATAACACCTAAATGTCATCAGGTATGATATCTTTTTTGAAGGTTAACTCTCCCCATCCTAGTCAAGAGCCACACCCACCCCAAAAAGGCCTTCAGAAGCTGCCTTTGGCCAAGAGTCTGGCATTCTGGTCCATCTCTCATCACTCATCAGTCAACTTCTGTCCCAGCCTTATATCCCTCTCATTCCTCTTCATACTCCAAGTGGCATGAGCCATGCTGCCTTGTTTCTACCTAAAGCAGAGATTCCTGATCCAAGGGCCCTAAACTTGCTAGCTTTTAAATAGTCTGAAGACTCTCTTTGAAGAAACTTGTTTTTCTTTATTATCCCATATAGTATATTTTATACATTTTAAAAAGTCATTTGGAGAAGGGTTCTTCTCAAAGTCTTCACTGTCTGTCTCTTACAGTCTTTCTGTCCATAGTCTGACTCTTCCCAAAAAAGATGAAGAACCTTGGGTCTCTAGAGACAAAATTCTTTGAACCATTATGTATGATTATCCCTGTAACTATCTTTGGTTGAATCCTCATCTCTCCCAGATCCCTCTGGGAGGGCTGGCCCCTCATCTGTTCCAGCTGTGAAGACTTTTGCCCATGCTAACCACAATACTTAAGAGTTAATTGGGGATTTACATGTTCTACTTTTCCCGAGTAAAAGACAGTGAACTGAAGTTACAAAAAAGCCTGCACACAAGAGGTCCACAAAACCTGTTTAACCAAGGGTCTGAGATATTTATTAGAAGGGGAAGTATTCACATAAGCAAAATTACAGATCCTTGAAGGATTCAAGGATAAAGCCTACCTATGGCTGACCCTATGATCTGCTTGTCTGGTAATCAAGAAACATCTTCTAAGGGATTGTTCAGAAGTCAAATCCAAAGCCTTCTTGAATCCCAAGGTCACTTAGCAATACTCTTTAAGAGCCTAGTTAGTCTCTGTTCTAGGGGTGACAAGGCAGAAGAGAAGGCCTTCTTCCCTTCCCTGAATTGTGAACTGATTCCAGACCAGTTTTCTTCCCACCTCCCATTTTGCTCATTTGTGCTCCTGAGTTTCCTTGGTTCTTTCTCACAAATGGGTGGGGTTGGCCCCCTAGTCACAGTGATGGCTGAAAGGATGACAATCAAGGTTGTTGGCCTACCTGGACTTCTGCTCGCCTCCTGTCCCCAAATGCCCGTTTCTCCTCATTTGACCTCTGCTCCCACTGAAGTTTTTCTAGCTGTTGGGTCATGGTTGCTACCTTCTTGATCACTTGTTCCTTGAGTTCCTTGTACTGATCCAGCTAGAGAGAGCATTCAAATATGGTGCACTCAATGAGAGACAGGACAGGAAATTCTCAAAGCCTAATGTCTTTAACTAGCAGATAATATTATAAAAAAAATAAAGATTGTCTACAGCTTCTACAATTATTGGCAACTTTTTTTTTGTTATAAAGCAAAGTTTATTCTGCAATACTTTATCATAATGAATTGCATCTCTTTGGTAAAAATAAACTTTACAAATATTTTAATTAATAGAGATTAGATACAAAAACTAAACATTTTAAAATTGTTTTTAAAATGAGCAAAAGACTTGGAACTGAAAATAGGTTCACTCATAACTGGTCATCTACTGGCAGTTATTCTACAGTCCAGAACATTCCTTATGCTACATTAGAAAACAGGATTAAGGGATAATCTAACTCAAATTGCTTTTCTACATTTTTACTTTAAATAAATACCAATTAAAATGACTTGGCGATTATAAATTGTTTCAATATCATTATATGATGGCAACATAATACTTTTAAATTAAGTACTTTAGCTGAATAGAAACATATTTTTATATTTTAAAAAAAGTTTTGATAATGGCACTGGCAGTTAGATACAAAGAGTGTGCTTTAAAAATAATGGCAGGTACAATGCTTAAAATATTCTACTTTTCCTGTCAATAAATATTTTGACTACATCATTATTAACAAATTTGAATACGCTTTGCTTAAAGCAAAGCTTTTCCTTTCCAGAAAAAATGCTTGAGATGTTGCAAACCAGAAAGCCTCAACATTCCAACAAATTCTATGGTCTCCACAAAATACCACAAAGTTGCTGCAGATTTCCAGACAATAATCTTCCAAGCTCTGTGAAACATCCACATTTGTTACCCAATCTGGCAGGAATGACTTTCTAGTCCACCAAGTCTCATATATCCCCCCCCCAGAACCACTTACTCCTACCTTTGAATTCCTGCTACAATACAATTTAGTTGACCATTTGGTATGAACCCTTTACATAATGTCATGAAAAGTAGTCCAAAAAGGGAAAAGGAAAAAAAAAATAAAAAAGTAAGCAAAGGAAAAAATTACCTCCCCCCACATTCGAATTACAATAAATTTATACTATATACAAAAAAAGTCTTTAACTTAAGAAAAGCCATGCTAGATATGGGAGGGATAAGAAAAGCTTATTATTACAAAGCTGGAGAAAAAAGGAGATTATTCACTAAAAGAAATACCTCCTATATTTTATATATGGAAAGACTGTTCTTTTTTCTGTATGTGGAAAAATAAAATGAAAATATAGTTTTTGGTAAGTCATTGCACATGCAAATTAATGTGTGTATGTATGTATATATATATATATATTATATATATATGCACATACACATATATGTGTAGGCAACTTTTGCCTAATGAAATAATGAAGACATAAAATGAAAGTTTCAAGAGATAGGTCCTACCCCAATTCAGTTTGGAGAACTCAGTTATTCAAAAACAAAACTCTAAAGTCCTTACCAACATCCTCCAAAGATGATGGTCAAACTTTTTTTTAACAAGGCAGTGGGGTTAAGTGACTTGTCCAAGGTCACACTGCTAGGTAATTATTATGTGTCTGAGACAAGATTTAAACTCAGGTCCTGCTGATTCTAGGGCCGGTGCTCTATCCACTGCACCACCTAGCTGGCCCATGGTCAAACTTTTAATGTGTGTTGGTGAGTAAAAAAATGTTTTGTGTAATTATATATGACTAGAGATCTGTAATTCTTTCTAATGTGTATCTAATTATAAATTTGTTATTGTTGTTCAGTTGTTTCAGTCACATATTACTGTGATCCATTTGAGGTTTTCATGGGGAAAAATACTAGAGTTGTTTGCCATTTCCTTCTCCAACTCATTTTACAAATGAGGAAACTGAAGCAAATAGGGTCACAAAGCTAAGAAATGTCTGGGGTCAGATTTGAACTTGGTAAGATAAGTCTTTCTGATTCCAAGCACAGAGCTTCATTCACTGTACCACCTAACTGCCCCCTAAATACAAATATTTACATAAAATCTCCACAAATATTATATGTATAATCATTTGGGCATTAAATATATCATACATTATGTATGTAAAGGGAGAGGGCACGATGCTCTGAGGCCTTCCCGAACCTCTAATAAACAAGAAAACAACACAGAAATAATGTAAGAAAGAATCCATGAGGAAAATCTTTTAATTATTCAGGTAAACTGGAATCAATTTGATTCCAAATTCTGGGTAATTCTTAATTCATCCCATTTCTGTGTCAATTAATTTATTTTTCCTTCTGTCATTTAAACAATCATCTAAGTATCTATACAACCACATATAGCTATGAGAAAAATTTTCTGCATTCAAGAGGGGAGAAAAATTAAAATAAAGAATAAGAGATGAATATTTTGTAAAACTTCATTAGGCAACAAAGGTGAATTCTGTTAACATAATTTTCAGATCTTAAAGGAAACCAAATGACATCAGTTACTTATTGCAGCTGCAGGGGATCTAAAATACCTCCATCAATTCATATTCTAGATGAGGCCAAAGAGGCTCTAAAGTCAACATTCCCATGAATGGAAAAAAATAGGCATTAAAGTTGGTATGTGCTGCTACATAAAAAAATTAGAAACCAAGCCTATCATTTCCCTTTTGATCTTTCAGCCCCTGAGAGTCTAAAGTGGAGGCTTCAGGAGGCTAATTCTCACCTGACTGGCTTCCAGTTCAATGTCCCTTCCACGCCGCAGCTGCTCTTCTTCAACCTGCTTCTCAAAATTTCTCCAGGTCCTGTCTAAGTCTTGCAGTTCTTTTTCCAAGACTTGGATGTCATCTTCTTGCTTGGCACATTGCTTCTCACTGACTTTGACTGACTTCTTAGCTGTCTCCAACTTCCGGAGGTGGTGTGAGGTGTTTTCCTTGGCTTTAATGTACTGGGGCCTCTTCTGGTTCAGTACTTCCTCTAAAGCTCTGGAAGGAGAGGTGACATTTACCTGGTTTCTGTGGAGGTCCAGCATCAGGGGGAAATGGCAAGGCAAGGTTGGGGTCAAGTCTGCTTTCACAGTAAGGCTGAGATCCTATGAGTTATGGGACCCCCAGGAACATCACTCACATCTCCAATTTCCTGCTCAGAGATGTACAACTCTAACTTCTCTTCCCCCGCCCCAAGAAAGCCTATAGGCTTTATTATATATCATATTATATATAATATGAACTACTTGTTTTGTTCAAAATTGTCCATCTTTTATTTGCTTCCTTCTAGGTTTTCTTCTGTTCTCTGATGTGATTGGTGATGCCATGATAAGCACATGAACTGGATTTTTTTTTGAGTAGGCGAGGAGCTATGCTAAGTCACCAGCTTCACTTTCTCCCCCAGAACCATCTGGGTCCAGTGATCAGATACAGATCAGACAGGCCCGGGATGCAAGGTAGTCAGGGTGAAGTGACTTGCCCAAAGTTGCGCAGCTAGTGTCAAGTATCTGAGGCTAGATTTGAGGACAGGAGTTCAAATCTGACCTGACACAACACTTACTAGCTGGGAGACCTTGGGCAAGTTACTTCACCCTGATTGCCTCACATCCAGGATCATCTCCAGTCATCCTGATCCATATCTGGCCACTGGACCCAGATAGCCAGGAGGAGAAAGTGAGGCTGGTGACTTAGCACAGCTCCCTCTCAGTCAAATCCAATTTATGTGCTTGTTATGGCATCACCTCCCTGATGTCATGGTCTTCTTCAAGAATGAAGGACAAACATCATTGCTGTGTATGGTATATTTTTTTTCCTACTACCCCCCCCCAGGACAGGTATAATTAAACCTGGATATATGTATATGTACATATATATATATATATATATATATATATATATATATATATATGAATACACACACATATACACAAATACATGTCTACAGACTTAAAATATATATCCACAACCACATAGACACACACATCCAGATAACTACACACCCATATATATATATAGACTTATACAGATATCTGTATATTGGGTCTGTGTGTATTTCTCAATTTCCTAACTTTCTTCACTCCTCTACTTCTCAATATCTTGCCCTACTATTCCTTAATCACCTGCCCTTCCCAGAATCCCTCCCTTACACATCTTTCTATAGCTCCCTTCTACTTCTGCCCTTGGCCTATCCCTTCCTTTTAGTTCTTTTTGAATTTAGGCTTTTATAGCTATCTATCTATATGCATTATATACACATGTATATTATATATTTATGTATAACTCTATAGTCCACTCTTACTTTAAACCCACGTGTATACCTTTTAAAAACAAACAAACCAACAAACAACTTACTTCACTTCCTTCTCCATTTGCTGAAGCTCTCTGGTTAACTTTCCAAGATCTTTTTTCTTGCTTTTTACTATGTTTTCGTCAACAGAAAGGGAATCTTTTGTGAGAGCCAATTCCTTGTTCATTTCACCTAATTCATTGTTTAAAAACTGAATTTTTTTTTCATTGTGGTAAAGCTGAAAAAGTTGTAATTGTATCTTCTTCTCTTTCAGTTCCTCAAGGAGCACCTGGTAGCGGTCAGCCTGGTCAGGGGTGAAACCAAAGGAGGCTTTAGGGGACTCATGGCCCCTGCTGTTGGTCCACATCCCTCCCAGTCGCTTTCATCATGGCTGTACCCCAGAAGGGACTGTCAGGAGATATGACTTATCCCTGTTCATCTTCCAGGGTGTAGAGGGCACCTGCACTCTCCTCTTTCAGGAATACAAGGCTGGGTGTAGTATTCCTTCCCATATGGCAGAGGATGCTGAGAATCAAGCTTGGGGCTCAGTTCTAGGTATAGGGAGTGGAGTTCCTGCTCCAGGAGCTTGTGCCAATGGGATCCCCAGCTGGAAGGTGCAGCCAACCCTGTTGGGAAGGCTAGAGAAGCCAGGGGCCTAGGCAATCACTCAGTGGACCTTAACCCTGAATGCTTTCTTTGAACAGAGATAAGCTGGGAACCTGAGACTGAGAACTTGCTTAGGGAAATTATCTCCACACTGCCGACCTCCCCTTTCCATCAGGTATTGAGGGGGAACATTTGTATATTGGTTTTCACATTTATCTTTGAATTGTAAACTTTGTAAAAGCTAATCTCAGGCTCATCTGAGACAGCTGGTTCACCTGGGAGTCAGAAAGGCCTGAGGTCAAAGCTGGACTCAGACCCTTAGTAATGTGATGCTGGACAAGTCCCTGAACCTCAGCCTGCCTCAGCTTCAGGGATAATTATGGCACCTCCCTCCTGGGACTTAGTACTTGGCACACAGTAGGGCCTCTAATGAAGCTGGGGGCTGATCCATGGTCCCACTGACTTGCCAGTCAATTAGTTAGAAGCCAGTCACTCACAGTTATGAAGCACCTACTATGTACCAGCTGTGGTGCAAAGAGGTACAAGACAGTATAGGAAAAGAAGGGGAAGAGGGGGAGGGGAACTCAGAGGGAAAAAAAAGGAAAAAATTCCTTGCCCTGACTCACATCTGTCATGGCAGGTTGGGGGTGGGGAGGGTCTGGTTGAAAGGAAAAGGTCCAAGGCCCAGGTCATACTCCCAGGTTCCAGTACCTCCCACACTGTGATGCTGCTCTAGCAAACCAAGCCCCAAACCTGCATAATAAAGAAGCTATGGTCAAAGGTACGACCAAACTGTGCAGACCAGCAACACCACTGCTGGGTCTGTGTCCCGGAGAGATCATAAGGAAGAGGGAAAGACCCATATGTACAAGAAAATCAAAGGCAGCTCTTTTTGTGATGGTCCAGAACTGGACACTGAGGGGATACCATCAATTGGGAAATGACTGAACAAATTGTGATATATGAATGATTGAGTACTATAGTTCTGTGAGATATCCTGAGGGGTGAGACTTCAGAAAGGCCTGGAAAGATTTCCATGAACTGATGCTGAGTGAGGGGAGCAAAATGAGGAGAGCACCATTCAGTAACAGCAACATTGTGTGATGATCAACTGTGATGGTCTTTTTCTTCACAGTTCAGTGATCAAGAACAATTCTAAAAGACTTGTGATGGAAAATGCTATCCACACCCAGAGAAAGAACTATGGAGTCTAAATGTAGACTTTTTTGCTTGGGTTTTGTTTTTTTCATGATTTGCCCCTTTTGTTCTGATTGTTCTTTCTCAACATGATTAATACGGAAACGTGTAACACAACTGTACCCATATAGAACCAACATCAAACTGCTTATTGTCTCAGGGAGGAGGGAGGGGAGGAGAAAAACATGAAACTCAACATTTTATTAAAAAATGAAAATTCTTTACATGTAATTGGGAAAAAATACTATTAAAGACTGTCCAGAAGCGAGAAAACCCTGGAAGAGGGCATAGGGTCCAGATTTAAAGAATGATAACCACATGGTTCACATTGCACAGAACCGTGAGAACCTTGAAGGAGGTGGTATCTGAACTGGGAATAGCTGGAGGTTCAGGATGGGGGGTAAGGCCCACAGACTGCAGCTAAACCACACACTGGGGGTGGCTAGGTGGTGTGGTGGATAGAGCACCGGCCCTGGAGTCAGGAGTACCTGGGTTCAAATCTGACCTCAGACACTTAATAATGACCTAGCCGTGTGGCCTTGGGCAAGTCACTTAACCCCATTTGCCTTGCAAAAATAAAAAAAAGTTAGTTAAACCACACACTGAGCCTTGCATGAGCATGGCAGGTTTCTGAACACCGCCAAGGGCAGCAGGAGGAAAAATGCTGGCTCCATCCAAAGTCTGGACAATCAGAGTAAGAGCTACCACTTCTGAAGCGATTTCAAGTCTCATTTCATCTCATCTCCCTAGCACTTTACAGATGAAGGAATCCAAGCACAGAAATGGCTTGCCCAGGGTCACCCAGTTAGAAGGTGCCTATAGGTAGCAACTTGAAAGTTGCCAGTTCTCCTGAGACCTAGAACTGCTGGGGTCCTTATTCCTCCAAATGAATTCTGCTATTATCATTTCTAGCACTATCATATAACCCATAGGTAAGGACCTGTAAAATCATTAGAAAAATTAAGTAAATTACTTTAGGGAACATTGTTATTTATGAGGCTGATACTGACTCCACCTGTCCGTGACAGATGCCACTTTCCCCCATTATTTAGAATGTTCTTTGTTTCCATACAGAAAGCACCCATGTAGTTCTGGTAAGGCTCTCAGTGGCCTTTGGCTAGTTATTTGGAATGGGGGGATTCAAGGAATGTACAGAAAGGCTGCGCACTCATGTGCATTTCCTCTATCTCTGGCAGCTTTGCCAAATTCATTGTTTTAATTACTTTGTAGTTGACTGTAGGGTCCTTTCAACGCAGACCATCCAATCGCCTGCAAAAACCACAGTCATTTGTTTTCTTTATTCCCGCAGTTTCTTTCCCTCCTTTTACTGCCACAGCAAGCATTTCTAACCCCTAAGGCCTCAGCCCTGATGCCAGCCTTTCTCCATTTCAGAAAAGGTTCTGTTTTTAATCCTGCTGCACAGTGTGTAGAACACTGGGTCTGGAGGCAGGAAGGCTTGAGTTCCAAACAAGCCTCAGATACTTCCTAGTTGTATATCCTGGAAGAAGTCACTTCACCTCTCTTGGCCTGTTTCCTCAACTGTAAAATGACGATAATCCAAGCCCCCCACCTCCCAAGGCTGTGGTGGGGATCCAATAAGATCTTATTTGCAAAGGGCTTAGTATAGAGCTTGACACATAGTAAGCATCATCCAAATGCTAGATATTATCAGTTACTATGATAGGAAAAAAGGTTTATTGATTCTGATGCATTATGGAATTTTTGAATAGGAACAGACATTAGGTTTTTCCAAAAGAATTTGGAATGATTTCAATTCCAAGAATCAGCAATTATTTATTAAATTTATTTATTAAACCATGCCAAATCATCATTTTTGTTAATATGGCATTTGTATTATTTCCTGTACTGAACCAACCCTGACTTCCTGGCATAAATCCAGCTGACTCATAACTTCATAATTTATTTATCTCCATGTTTATTAGGGGGACTGGTCTAGAGTATTATTTCTCTGCTTTGTTCTCCCTGGTTTAGGTCAAGTTTCATAGCATTCAGGAGGGAAGCTTCTGTTTTTGCCAGAACTTCTTGGAAGGGATTGTTCTTGGAATATTTGATGTCATTAATTTGGATATTCCTCGGATGCTGAAGTTTTAAGATCATTTAGGGTTTCTTCAGTTTCTTTCTCAAATAATGAGTTATTTAAACAACCTATTTCTTCTTCTGTGAGTCTAGGTACATTCTATCTTTGTAAGGATTCATTCATTTCATCTAAGGAAACAGATCTGTTGGTGTGTAACTAAAATTATTAAACCATTTCCTTTCCTTTTAATTTGTTGTGAATTTCCCTATTTCAATTTTTATAAGAACTTAGCTTTCCTGTCATTAATCAATTTAGCTCTTTCTTTATTTTGTTAGTTTCCCCCAGAAAAGACCAGTTCCTAGTTTTACTGATCAACTTTTTTCTTCTAAATTTGTTAACAAGTCATTTGATTTTGAGAACTTTTGGTTCTGGGTTTTTGTTTCTTTGTCTTTTCTTGCTCTTGTTATTGAAGGCACTCAGACTTTTCCCCTATGGAGTGCTTCCACTCCAGCCCTGCTATCAGGCTCTCTGATGAATGATGTAGACAGCCCAGAGCACAAAAGGCTTGGGACACTTGTGTGGCATCTGAAATGATGCCAACCTTGAAGAAGGCCTCTATTGCCCTAGAGGATTACAAGATTTATGCCTCAGTTGCTGCATGTGTTTCACAGTTTTATCCATGATTTGGATGGAAATATTGACCATGTACTTCTCCAAGATAGCTGACATATTGGTTAACAGAATTGGGGATCCAGAGATCTCCCAAGCAATGGTCATGGGTCTAATCCAGTAAGAAAACAGAATTACCCATGTGGATCTAGGACAGAAACAGTGATGGCCTGGCCTTTAGCATTTTACATGGACAAGGGAACAAACTGATAATTACTAAAATTGTGTCAGCAGATGTTCCCACATGCAGAGTAGGGAGAACCAATGCAGGTGAACTGGCATCCATCTGCAGGTGGAGGGCTTCAGGGTCTAAGGCAGGGCAGCCAGCGGTATTACTGATGCTTGTCCTTCATTTTCAAAGAAAACCACAGCATCAGGGAGGTGATGCCATGACAAGCACATTAACTACATTTGAGTGAGAGGGTGCTGTGCAAAGTCAGCTGCCTCACTTTTTCCTCCAGAGTCATCTGGGTCTGGTGGCCAAATATGAATCAGGATGATTGAAGGTGGCCCTGGATGTGAGGCAGTCAGGATTAAGTGACTTGCTGAGGTAGCATTCAAACTCCCATCCTCCTGAAGTCAAGGCCAGTGCCTTTTCTACTGTGCCACTTGGGGGGGGGGGGAGGAAGGAAAGGTGCTACTGAGCAGCTGAGGACTATGGGAGAGAGCAAGGGGAAGGGGCACTTGGGACCAGACAGAGGAGTAGGGAGAGTGCCCAGGGATTGGCTGGCCCTGTGGCCACCGTAGGATGGGCTTTGACCCTACAAACCAACAGAACCAAAAAGTGGAATACGAGGATGAGAAGCTGGACAGGCAGGGACTATGGTGGGGAGAGAGAAACAGCAAAGTCAGAACTCAGGACAAGAGCCAGACTCATGGCTAGAGTCTGAGGCTCTGAGTTCAAATCTGAACATCTGGAGTCAGTAGGAGCTGGACTCAGTTCCCATCTCCCACATCTGAGCAAGTCCCTTCTGCCCCAGCTGGGTGAATTCCAAGATCCTGCCAACCCTAGCATCCCCTGTCCATCTGGAAACCCCTTGGAAGGGCAAGGTGCCAGACTGCTCTCACTGGAGCCACACAACCACCCAAAGAGGTGCAAGAACAAGTCTCATTGGACACTGGAGAAAAGTGAAACAGCCAGAGGGCTTCAGGCATGGAAGGTCACAGCAGTGGCCCTTCTCAGATCAATCAAGTGGTTTGACTCCAGGCTTCCCTGCCTGGGATCCAGCCTCTCAGACACTGCTTTGATGGCTGGTCTGCAGGGCAGGGCAGAACAGGACAAGGAGCACAGGAGGCCTACTCAAGAAAGGCAGAGAAGAGCCAAAACAGACAAAGAAAATCAGACCAATCTTCCTAATGAACACAGATAAAGAAATTTTGAATAAAATTTTAGCAGAGATTACAACAAGTTATTACTAGGACAACATATCATGATCAGGCAGGATTTATACCAGGTAGGTGGGAATAGTTCAATATTAGGAAAACAATCAGCATAATAAACCATATCAATGACAAAATAGAAACCACATGATTATCTCAATAGATGTTGAAAAGACCTTAGATAAAATACAGCACCCATTCCTATTAAAACACTAGAGTATAGGCATAAATGGAGCTTTCCTTAAAATGATTACCAATACCTATTTAAAACCAACAGGCATTATATGTATTGGAGATAAACAAGTAGCATTTCCAATAAGATCATGGATGAAACAAGGGTGCCCAATATCACCATTACTATTCAATATTGTATTAGAAATGTTAGCTTTAGCAATAAGAAAAAGAAACTGAAGGAATTACAATAGGTAATGAGGAAACACTCTCACTCTTTGCAGATGATATAATTGTATACTTAGGGAACCCTGGAAAAATCAACTAAAAAAACTACCTGAAAAAATGAACAACTTTAGCAAAGATGTAGGATATAAAATAAACCCACACATATCATCAGCATTTCTATATATGATCAACCAAATCCAATAACAAGAAACAGAAGAGAAATTCCATTTAAAGTAACTGTAGATAACATAAAATACTTGGGAATCTACCTGCTAAGGCAAACCCAGAAACTATATGAACACAATTACTGTGAAATACTTTTCACAGTAATACTTTTCACACAAATAAAGTCTGATCTTAACAACTGGAAAAATGTTAATTGTTCCTGGTTAGGCCGAGCTAATATAATAAAAATGACAATTTGACCTAAATTAAATTACTTATTCAGTGCCATACCAAACAACCAAAAAACTATTTTACAGAGCTAGAAAAATAGTAAAAAAAAAAAATCATCTGGAGTAACAAAAGTTTAAGCATATCAAGGGAATTTATAAAAAAATATGCAAAGAAAGGTGGCCTAGCTGTACCAGATCTAAACCCATATTATAAAGCAGTAGTCATCAAAACTGTTTGGCACTGGCTAAGAAATAGAGTAATGCACCAGTGAATTAGAATAGGTACAAAAGAAACAGTAGTAAATGACTACAGCAATTTATTATTCGATAAACCCAAAGATTCCAGCTTTTAGGATAAGATCTCACTATTTGACAAATATTTCTGGAAAAACTGAAAAATAGTATGCAAAAGCTAGGCATATATCTTATATTAAAATAAGGTTGAAATGGGTTCAAAATTTATACATAAAGGGTGATGTCATAAATCAAATTAAGAGACCCAGAAATAGGCCATCTGTTGGTTCTATGGAGAAGGGAGAAGTTTATTACCAAACAAGTGATAGAAAACATTAAAAATTGCGAAATTAATGATTTTGACTACATTAAATTAAAAAGGGTTGGCACAAACAAAACCAATGCAGTCAAGATTAGAAGGAATTCAGAAAGCTGGGGAAAAAATTTACAGCTAGTGTTTCTGATAAAGGCTTAATTTCTAAATATATATAAAGAGAAACTGAGCAAAATTTATAAGAAGACAAGTCATTCTCCATTTGCTAAATGATCAAAGAAAAACAGGTAATTTTCAGATGAAGAAATTAAAGCTATTTATAGTCATTTGAAAAAAAATTATTGATCAGAGAAATGCAAATTAAAACAACTCTGAGATAAACCTCAAACCTATCATATTGGCTAAGATGACAAAACAGGAAAATGATCAATTTTGAAGGGCATGTGGAAAAACTAGGACACTAATGCATTATTGGTGAAGTTGTGAACTGATCCAATCTTTCTGGAGATCAATTTGGAACTATGCCCAAAGGATGGTCAAACTGCAGAGCCCTTTATCCAGCAAAACCATTACTAAGCCTGTATCCCAAAGAGATCATAAACAGGGGAAAAGTCCCCTATGTACAAAATTATTTATAGCAGCTCTTTTTGTAGTGTCAAAGAATTGGAAATTGATATGGATGCCTATTGTGAATGATTGAACACTTATGGTACATGAATGTTTGCAGTACTACTGTTCTGTGAGAAATCATGAACGGGTGACCTACAGAAAAGTCTGGAGAAACTTGCATGAACTGAGGCTGAGTGAGGTGAGCAGAACCAGGAGGCCATTGCTCAACTCAGGTGGAGGCAGCTCCTTTCAGCAGTTCAGAGATCAAGGACAACCCTGAAGACCTGCTATAACTTCATCCAGAGGGGAAAAAAACTGAAGCCTGAGTGCAGAGCAAGGCCTCTAGGTTTACTTTTTAAAATTTTCTGTATGTTTTTTCTTTCTTTCTCATGTTTCCCCCTAGTTCTAATTCCTCTTTTACAACATGACTAATATGTTAAATATGATTGTACATGTCCAACTTTTACCAGACTGGTTGCTACCAGGGGGAGGGGGAAGAGAAGGGAAGATAGTAAAAAATGTTGAATTCATAAACTTGCAAATGGATAAATACTGAAAAACTACCTTTACCTGCAATTGGAAAACAATTAAAATGAAAATTAAAAATTTTTTTTTGAAAAAAGAGAGAAAGGCAGATTTTGGCTTGACTCAGAGAGTCTTCAGACCGAGGGCTCCTTCTTGCCCCAGAGATGCTGTGGAGGTCCTTTCTACTCTGGCCCAGAGATGACCTCTGAAAGGCCTTCCCATCAAAAGATGCCATGATTTTTAAGGCTGACAAGGGACAGGAAGAGATGCTTGAAGACCTGCATGGGATCATGGAGATGAGGGGGTAGAGAGTGTCCAGGAGGTGGCAGTGGGATGCCACCAACAACACAAGGAGGCCTAAGGCAATCATGAGACAACTCAGGAGGCTTCAGCCAGAGGTCACAAAATTAACACATAATGGGAGAGCCACTCTGCCAGGCTGTATGTCTGCTGATTAGTTCCTGTGGCAAACAAGACAAGTGGGGGAAAGGGTCTTCCTGAAGGAGGGACAGTACATCTGTGCACTCTCTCCCTAAGTACCTCCCAGACAGAAGGTCCATTCTGGGTACCTTCCTTCTGCACCAACTCCTCTGATTCACAAGGAGTTCACAGAACCAACACAAACAGCCAAGTCTGGGCACTCACCTCTTCCTTCTCCAATTTTGCTTGTTTGCGTTCAGCAGCCACATTTTTTTTCTTATTGAAATTAAACTGGGCATCCTCTTCAGCTTTCTGTACCCTTTTCTTCTTTTTCTCATATTCCTCAATAAGCTCCTTTGAATTGCTAATTTCTTCAAAAAACTGAGTTCTTTCTTTGGGTTTTTTCATTGAAATGGATTCTACAGTACCCTGAAACAAAATGAGACATCTCAGATAGTCGGCCCATGGCAGTGAAATGCCTACTGGTGCCAGGTTCATGCTAAGCAGGAGAAACACACAAAAAAGGCCAAAACAAGGTCCCTGCCCCCTTGGAATCACAGATTAACTGGGGGGGGGCAGATATACAAGTAATGGGATACAGGGCTGATGGAGGGGCCCTTAAGAGGCTGTAGCTGAGGCAAATGGAGAAAAGGGGGTCCTCTGCAGAGTCCCCAAGGAAGCCAGTGTCCCTAACCATGTCCACACTTTTGTCTGGGTGCTCCCCCCGGGAATATTCACCTCACCAAGCATTATCCTCTGGTGCACCTCTGGAAAAGAGGGGCACAGTCTCTTCGCCTCTTTGAGGTCATGCCTGGTGGTCACAGACCCAATGTTCCATTTTAATTTAGTCTGTTTCTTAATCACATTTATTTGTTCACTCTACAGGGTGTTTTCCTGATTTTGTTGGTTATTTTTTCAAACTGAGCATCAATTATACCTTAGCTAATTTACCTGAAAAACCAGGCAGTTCCTGGCTTTGACAATGATGCCAATTTTTTCCAACTCTATTACATAAGCAGAACGACTGACAGGATGATCATTAAAAAGAAATTCTGATGACCCTCCTAGAAGAAATAAAGACTGAGTTACAAGCAATGAAAACTAAGTATTAGTTATGATCAGTCCCTTAAGTATTATAGGTTTCTATAAAGTCATTTGTGTTTATGAACACCAAGGTGGCCAGATAACTGGTCAGTTACTGGAATGACCAATCACCACACTCAAAATATTTTCTAATTGACCAAATCTTCTAAATGTCTTTTGAGATTCATTATTTGAACCAGGTTGAAAAATGAGGTCAATCACACCTTTTGTGGTGGCAAAGAATTAGAAATCGAGGAGATACCCATCAGTTGGGGAATGGCTGAACAAGTTGTGGTGTTTGAATGTGATGGAATATTATTGCTCTATTATAAAAAGGAGCAGGTAGATTTCAGAAAAACTTAAATGAACTGAGGCTGAATGAAGTGAGCAGAACCAGAATCCTGCAATATTGTGAGACGATCGACTATGATGTATTTCTCTCTTCTCAGCAATAGAAATTAAGGATAATTCTAAAAGAACAGCAATAGAAAATGCCATCCACATGCAGGGAAAGAAGTATGGTGTATGAATGCAGATCAAAGCAGACTATTTTCACTTTTTTTGATTTGTTTTTGTTTTATCCATCTTGTGGTTTTTCTTTTTGTTCTGATTCTTCTTTCATAATGTAACTAATATGGAAACATGTGCAACATGGGGTTAAGTGGTTTCCCCAAGGCCACACAGTTAGGTAATTATTAAGTGTCTGAGCCGAATTTGAACTCAGGTACTCCTGACTCCAGGGCCGGTGCTCTATCCACTTCGCCATCTAGTCGCCCCTAACTTGATTGTTTATGTATAATCTATTTCAGATTACTTGCTATCCTAGAGTGGGGGGAAGGGAGAAAACTTTATAAAAATGAATATTAAAATCATCCTTACTTATAATTGGGAAAATAAATTAAAAAAGAAAAATGAGGCTTAGACATGGCCGTCACACAAAGAGAAGAGATAGCCAAATCTGTTATGTGTAGTAGCAGAAGACAGGGATGCTTGGGGAAAGATTGTTAAGTCAGCTTTGGGTGCCCTGGGAAGGTGGGGTGGCCAAATAACAGAAGGGGAAGGAGGAAGGATTCACAAAGAGTAAAGCTTTTGTGGGGATGAGGAAGCTGGCTCTGGAACCTGAAGTACCCTGCACTGTCCTTAGAATGAGGAGGCTGATAGAAACAATGCAAAGACTAACAGACTGCCTTCTGTGGGGTGGGGTGGGGGGAAAGGGAAGCAAGATTAGGGGAAAATTGTAAAATTCAAAATAAATAAAATCTTTCTTTAAAAAAAATGAGGGGGTGGCTAGGTGGTGCAGTGGATAAAGCACCGGCCCTGGAGTCAGGAGTACCTGGGTTCAAATCCGGTCTCAGACACTTATTACCTAGCTGTGTGACCTTGGGCAAGCCACTTAACCCCATTGCCTTGCAAAAACCTAAAAAAAAATATGAGGAGGTTGATTCCCTAGTCTTGTTTAAACCTTTGCAGCTGAGCCCTATTGTCAAGCATAAGGCCACTATGAAAAATGCCACAAAAAAGATTACTCAGTAAAGACTATGCAAAAGATGCTCCTGCTGCAAGGATGCAGAGATTGACCTGTTGCATCCAAACAGGAGATGAGAAGCTGGACAGATATAGCACCTCCCAAGGTAGGGGGGGAGGAGGAGGGCAGGCACTTTGCCCTACCTCATCAGAATGGAATGTGTGCTTGGAGACTCCATGGGTGACTTTTCACCATTCTCAGCAAGGCACAGGGAATATGGATGAAGAGGTAGATTGAGGTACTATCATCTCTGGACATCAAGTTAGTTGATCAGTCAACAGACATAAAGTCTGTGCTAAGTACAGGCAGCATAGCATCTATGGGACAAGTGACCATCAGACATGCAGGGACCACCACTCATCTTTACCCATCCTATGACTTGGCAGTGACTGATTCTACCAGCTAGAGGACAACAAAATCCCTTCCCAGAACAACTCATTTAAGATGAAAAAGCCAGAACCAGACTGAGTCAAGAGCCTGTAACAACTCAGGAATCTTGAGAGAGCCCCACTATGAGTCCATTAGCTACTGTGACAGATGAGACAAGTGGGGAGAGGGTCTTTCCACCCTCCAGGAGGGATAGTTTTTCTGGGGAGAAAAGCTCTTTGATGAATGTGTGGAAGCACCAGATATGTGCCTGTCATTTTATAGTGAGACCACAATGAAAGAGTTCCTGCTCTGGGGACCCTGACCTAGGACCCATCCAACTGCAACCATGGACTTGTATCAGGAAAAGCAAACTGAGGACAAAGGCAGGGGGAGGAGAGGGAGGAAGGAGATGGGAATGGAGAAGGGGGAGGGAGAAGGATGAAGCCCAAGAAGTAGAAAAGAAGGGGAAGGGGGGGAAGTGAAGGGAGGAAGAAAGGAGGGAAAAGAGAGGAAAGAGAAAGGGGTGAAGCAGGAGAAAATGGGGAAGAGGAGAAGTTGGAGGAGAGACAATAGAAGAATAGGAGAAGGAGGAGGGGCAGAGAGAAAAAAGAAGAGGAGGGAAGGAGGGAGGGGGAGATGGGGAAGAGGAGGAAAGGAGGGGGAGGGGAAAAAAGAGGAAAGGAAGGGGAGGGGAGGAGGAAGAAGGGCGGGGGAGGGGGGGAGGGGAGGGCGGGGGAGGGGGAGGGCGGGGGAGGGGGGGGGAGGGGAGGGCGGGGGAGGGAAGGGGGCAGGGCGGGGGGGAGGAGGCAGGGCGGGGGAGGGCGGGGGGGAGGAGGCAGGGCGGGGGAGGAGGGGGAGGGCGGGGGGGGGGGGGGAGGAGGCAGGGGAGGAGGGGAGGCAGGGCGGGGAGGAGGGCGGGGGAGGGGGGGGGGGGGGGGGAGGAGGCAGGGCGGGGGAGGGCGGGGGGGGGGGAGGAGGCAGGGCGGGGGGGGGGAGGGCAGGAGGGCGGGGGGGGGGGGGGGGGAGGGGAGGAGGAGGCGGCAGGGCGGGGGAGGGGCGGCGGCAGGGCGGGGGGGGGGGGGCGGCGGCCCACCCCGGATGACGCGGCGGAAGCTGCTCTCGCCGCCGTCCTCCTCCACGTACACGGCCTCCACGCTGGCGCCGGCCGCCACGGGCCTGCCCACGTGCGCGCCGTGCACCAGCTCCTGCAGGCTCTTGACGCGCAGGTTGCCCGTCCTCTCGCCCATGACGAAGCTCAGCGCGTCCATCACGTTCGACTTGCCTGGGGGGGGGGGTGTGACGTCACCGGCGGGGCTCTCGGGGTCCCGCCCGGCCCGCGCCCCCACCCCCCCCCGCGTGACCGGCTGCCCCTGGGCGTCCCCGTCCTCGGCCCCCCGCGCCCGCGCCCGGGCCGCCCCCTCCTCCCCGGGCTTCCCCGAGCCGCTTCCCCGGGCCGCACCGGAGCCGTTGGGGCCGATGATGCAGGTGAAGCCGCGGAAGGGGGCCGAGGACCTGGCGGCCGCGCCACGACTTGAAATTCTCCACGAGCAGCCGGTCGAGGCGGCCCATGGCGGCGCGGGGGCGGGAGCGGCGCCCCGGACGCGTCGAGTCCGCAAGATGGCGGCGGAAGCGCGGGTGGGGAAAACGCGGGAAGGAGGCCGCCCGAACTCTCGCGAGATCGCCGCGAGGCCCCGTGCGCGTGCGCGGAGCCAGGGGGCGTTGTCATGGGAACGCAGGCGCGTCCTCCTCCCGGCCCCTCCCTCCCGGCACCCCCGCCCGCCATGGAGGCCTCGGCACAAGGCAGCGCCCCGGAGGGGCCGCGGAGCCGCTGGTTGAACCCCCGGGAGCGGATGATCGGGGTGAGGGCGGGCCCGGGGCAGGGGGAGACCGGCAGGAGGGCCAGGAGGAGCGGGCGCTTTGCTCCAGAGCCCCCCCGCTTTCCTGGGAGGGCAAGGCTCAGCCCGCTCTGCCGCTGCCCGGCTCGGTCCCGTTGTGACAACCGGAGCGGTGCCAGCGGTGCCAGCCTGGCACGCCCCCGCTGGAGCGCTGCCTCCCCCGGCCGGACCTCCTCGAGGGGTCCGGACCGAGCCAGCCTGCCTCCCGCCTCCCGTGGGCGTCCGGGCTTTTGGAAGGACTCGGGGGGCATCCCTGACGGGTTGGCAGTGTCATTGCTCCCTGTCCCTGCTGCACCCCCAAAACGTGGATTTGGGAGGCGCATGAGGATTCCTAGGAGGAGCCAGGGTCTCCGAGTCAGCAAGAAGGTTGCTTTGAGGCTGGAGCTCGGGGCCGCCACCCACGTGGGTGCCCCCCGGGACCTCAGTTGCGAGGCACGGGTGGCACGGCCTGCACGAAGCTTGTGAAAAGCAAACTGGGGAGCTTTGCTGGGAGCCCCGCTGACCAGGTGGAGCCTGGCACCTTGAACTTGACGATCGTCTTCCAACAGGGCGACTACAATGCCTGGACCGCTCAGGTTCATGATAGAAAGATTCAAGAAGCCACCCAGAGAGGAAAGCACGAGACCTTTGGTGAGTCCCTCTAGACCTGCAGAAAGACCACTTGGGGCCCTTTCCCAGCTGATTCTGGGAAGGCTTCTTAAAGCCTCTTGTTCTTGCACCCCATCTTTCTGGATCTCTTCCTTCCCCACACTTCCTGGGGTCCCCCTTCCTTCCAAGAGTCTCTCCACTCCTCAGCCCCCACAGCCATCTCTTTCAGAGCCTCAGAGAGGAACCCCAGAGGGGCCCCGAGGCTCCAGAGAGGTCCGCAGAGGCCTACCCAAACTTTCACACCCAAGAAAACTGAAGCTAGAGAGGTTGAGAGCCTTTGCCCAGCAGTTTTCAATGTCACATTGCTTTCAACCAGAACTCATTCCTTTGAAAGAGCTCTCCCCCTCCCCAAGCTCTAGAGGTACCTTGGCAGAGGTGGTATCTTCTTTCTGCTCTCTCTTCTGCTTAGGAGACCTTGTGGAGGGGTCACTTCTCCATCTGCCTTGCCTGCAGGACCCCCCCCCCCCAGGATCTCTCCTTAGATTCTCTGCCCCTGCCACCCCTTGCCCTGAGCCCCTGGGATGCCCTATGCCCTGCCTAGGAGCGGAGATGAGGCAGAATGACCGCATTGCCTGCCTCTTGGAAGAGCGGGAGCGCAGGGACAGGCGCAGCCTCCAGGAAGCCCTCACTGAGTTCCGGCAGACCTTCCAGAAACCTGAGGATGGCCGGGAGTTTGACCTCTCCGACCCGCTGGCCCTCAGGAAGGACGTTCCGGCCTGGGTATCTGACCAGGAAGTCTTGAACACTGTCTCTGGGCTGCAGAACTTCATGGGGGAGGATCTGAATGTTGTGGAGAGGAAGCGAGCACAACAGGAGCAGAACCGCGAGTGGCTTCTGGAGCAGCAGAGGTCCCAGAATCATGCTCTGGCCAACCTCAAGCTGGCGGGTAGGATGTGTTCTCTGGGCCTGGGTTCAAGTCCTGCCCTGGCCAGCCCCCATGGAGCGGGGGACGTGCTTAAAGGAGGGCAGAGACACCGCTGGCTTGGGGGGTTATGGGGGTCTCCCACAGGATCCCTCAGTTCTCATTTAGCCTCCCATTCTTAGTTTTTTTCAGAGTCTAGGCTTCCTCTGGCAAGTCAGGGCAATGCTCTGGGGGATTCTTTCCAGTGGTCACCCCCTCCACGGGACAGAAAACAGGGCAGAAATCCCCACCCTCTTTGCCTCCCAGAGTGGCTCCCAGGGCTGTTTCTTTCCCTCAGAGGATACCTTCACAGAGACCAGGCTGGAATTTGACCAGACTGCCATGAACCTTCAGAAGCTAGAACTCGACACCAGGCGTGCGATGTGCACAGCCGTGAAGGATTTCAACAAAAATCAGGTGAGCTGACCTCTGGGCTTGGGGCAGGGCCCCCAGGATTTGCTGTGTATCACAGGGGTGACTGGACACCATCCCTCCTCCTTTCCACTTCTCCGGCCTCCCCAACCTAGCAGCGATTGTGTTCCTCGGGCCAAGACTCCAAGGACCCCACACTCCACCAGCATCTCTGCCAACCCCACTGCCATCTGTATCCCCACTCTTAAGGACAATGAACTTCTCTCTGCTACTGCACTAGCTCCCTCGCCAGGGTCTTAAAGAACAGAGGAAACAGAGGCTGATTTTGTGCCCCCAGAAGGAAGTCACTTGGGGCAGGAGAGGAAGCAGAGAGCTTGGAGGTCCAGCCCTTGGGGGAAGCAATCAAAAAGTGCACTTTTAGGGGGAGTGGAGGAAAAAAGCATAAATGACCCCAGCTCTCCAGATGAAGAAAACCCAGTCACAGACATGGAGCCCTAGTATCTGTGAGGGGCAAAGCTGGGCCCAGGAACCCCATGGCCTCCCCCTGGCCACGGCTGAGGCCACCTGGCTGTTGGGTCTTTCAGATACTGGAAGTAGTTGAAAGGAAACAGCTGGAGCGCAGACAAGAAGAGGAAGACAACATGGTGGAGATCTCCAACATCATGCAGAGTGACTTCCTTAGGCCCCACAGGGTGCTCCTGCTCAAATGGAAGGAACACCTGGAGGAGGCTCAACAGTTTCAGAAGCAGCAGATGCACCAGAAGCAGGTGAGCCACCTTATTCCTCCCCTTCCTCCTCTCTCTTTCCTGGCCCTGGAGTCCCAGAGGAAGCTCTTGCCTCGGTGGGACTGAGTAGGAGAATGAGCTTCTACTTTCCCCGTTTCATCTCCTGGAGCCCAGTGAGGGGTCAGGGGTGCAGATCAGGAATCTGAGGCTATTGAGGAGACTGACAACCCCCTCTCCTCCCTCCAGCCATCAGAAAGTGCTCTAAGGCCACCGGACTCCAACCTTTCCCCACCTCTGCCCACTCCCACAGCCCCCATGCCAACTTCATCATCCCAGTCCCACCCTCCTGGTGGAGGTGATCATTGCATCTAACCAGCTTGATGCAGCTATCCTCGGTTTTCTGTAGAATATTCTTCCTTTGACATAACCTATTTAAATAAAATGTTGCATTTCGGTATGGTCACAAGAGCCAAAGGAAAGAGGCTCTGTCAGAAACTGGATTCTTTCTGAGGCCCAGTTGCCTTTTCCTCCTCCTCCAGATCCTTCAGCTACACTCAGAGCTGTCTTGCCACCAGTCTCAGCTTTCTTTGGCCTTCCCGCCCTCTCTGCCTTTCAAAGGGGCTTCTTCTTCCTCCTCTTCTTCCTCATCCAGGTCATCTTTCATCCCCTGCTGAAAAAGGTTCTTGGGTAGAAATATGGCTGTGGAGACTGCTTCATTGCTTGCAAAGTCACATTCAGACTCCTTTTCTTAACATACCCGTGACCCTCAGCATCACACTATGACCTTTCTGGCCTCATCCTTTATTTGTGCCCATTCATTCTTTACATCAACCCCAAACCTGAATTTTCTCTGTTCCTCGCTGCTGGGATCATTCCAAAAGTTAAAGAACCCTTTGAAATGGCAGCCCAGCCTTTAAAACACTACCCAGGGTAGCTCTTGGGGACTACCCAGCAGTCTTCCCTTCAAGAAAGAAGGTATGGGGAGAGGCAGGGAAGTTGGAGAAGGGGTCAGTGAGGGGAGAAGAGCCGGGAGGTTGGCAGATACAGACCACTGTCCAGCCCTGCTTCCTGGGTCATCCATCCTTGTCCAAGGGGTGCCAGATGTCTGGGATAAGATGGCCCCAGCTCTCCTAGTTTTCTGCAGAGGCTGCAAGAAGAGGAGAAACAACAGGACTTTGATTGGGACCGGCAGCGAATCCAGGCAGCCAGAGCCAACATTCTGTTTGAGAGGCAGCAGCGGCGACTCCACCGGGAGCTCCGCCGGAACATGGATAATGAGAACCTGAACCTGGCACAGAAGCATAAAAGCCTGTGAGCAGGCAAGAGGGAAGCTATCATAGTGTGGAGAGGGGGAGAGGGGGGAAATCATCTAGAGACACATATGTGCAGTCATTCCATCCAGCCATCCTGTCCATCCGTCTATCCTATCTATCCATCCATCTATCCATCTATTCATCCATCCATCCATGCATCCATTCATCCATTCTGTCTATCTATCCCATCTACCTGTCCACACCATCCATCCATCCATCCATCTTATCAGTACCTGCTTGGCAGGGAAGGGAGGGGGAAATAGTGGATGAAGTGCCCCAGAGACCTGATTTCAGAAGTGGAGGCCAAGTCATTGCTCTCTGAGTTCAAGTTTCTTTATCTGTAAAACAGGACACTTATGCTTTCCTTTTTAGTTCGTGGGTTGTTCATAAGCACATTTAAATGTCTGGAGATGAATCAAAAAAAAAAGCAGCTTTTGTCCTCAAAGGTTTTACAGTCTAATGGTGGAGGAAAGAAAGAGGAAAGAAACTCCTCTGATATTTCTCATATGGTTTAGGGCCACCTGACTCTTCAGGCTGGTAAGAAAAGACTGATACTTTGGTTCAAAAAAATGAACTGCACCAAGACAAGATGGAAAAGGAGGAGGACAAGGGTAGACCTAAAGAGAGAAAAATATTTGGGATATAAGTCAGCAGTGTTATGACTTGCCTCCCCTCCCCTTTCTCCCCCAAGAAGCTCATGTGACTTTGGACTGTGGTAAGACAGGCAGAGGGACCTAGAAGGAGGAAGGAATAGTCCCAAGGACCTTTGCTCTGACCAGATGTCATCTGGAAAACCGGGTTTGATTCTGGCCACCTCATGGTAGACAAGACCCTTGACAGATGAGTTCTCCCAGAGGCTGGTGAAATGCCTGGAGCCCCAGGGATATGGACATCAGGGGGAGAGGAGTTGTAATCACTGCCTTCAGAGACCCTCAAACTCTATGCCCGTGGGACCATGGCCTTCAGGACAATCAGGATTGGGGTGGGGTTGAATTTATGATACTACTCTAAGATTCTATGACCACAGTTCAAAATTCCAAAGCTCTCATCTCCTGGAAAAAAATTCCACTGTGGGGATCTCGATTCCAGAGCAGGGAGGGCCCTTCCAGGGGAGAGATGAAGATGCCCTGGGCTAAGGGGAAAGCCACCTTCTGCTTGGCCTGAAAGGAGTTGTTGCAGGGGAGCCATTCTTTGCAGTCAAGGCACCTACCCACTGTTGGGAGCAAAGGGCACAGCTGCCGCGGCTGTTGTACAGCATCCCTGGAAGCTTCCCAGAGAGACACAGGATGACTTGGGGTACAGGTCATAGTCAGGGAAGGGAACTTGGGGTGTTTGACCATGAAATGATGGCAAAGGAAAGCCATTATAATGGAATATTTTAAAAGAACTAAGCTTTGAGCTTCCAGGCCTTGTGATAACTGGTCTCCAGAGTCTCTGTGAGCTTTAACAATTCCTGTTCTAGCTTGAAGGTCTCTCCCAGCTTTAACATTGAAATATTCCATTATTACTGTATATTTTTTTGTTTTTGTTTTTGCAAAGCAATGGGGGTTAAGTGACCTGCCCAAGGTCACACAGCTAGGTTATTAAGTGTCTGTGATCAAATTTGAACTCGAGTCCTCTGATTCCAGGGCTGGTGCTTTATCCACTGTGCCACTTAGCTGCCATCATTTTTTTTAACTCAGTGATAAAGTGGCCTCTGTACACATCATGGGAACCTAAAAGAATAATTTAAAGACAAACTAAGAGACATCTGAGTGAATGATCATGATCATTTTAAATCCGATGTTAGTGTTTTAATTTAACAACATCCCAAAGTCGGTTCCCCAGTCCGCCGTTTTGGGATGTAAAGCTACCCTTTCCACTGCAGGGATTTTGCTAATTAGATTGGTCTCCAAGGAGAGTGGAATCTCATTAAAAGACTGAAGGATCCCCATATCTTTTAGATACCCCCCTTTAGTGTTTTGTCTGTTTGTTTCCTCTGCCCTCTTCAGATAACCCAACCTGGATTTTTGCCCATGGGCTTGGTTTGTTTTATTCTAGGCAAGATTATCTCAAGGAACAAGCAAGTCTACACTAATTATATGACTGAACAATATTCCACACAATTTAATATGACTAGTAAATAAGGAGAAGACATAGCCACTGATTTTCTGGATGTCTTGGGAGAACTTATTTTTTTCATTAAAGAAAAAAACAAAGCCACCACTTTTCCTTTGGTTATGGCTCTCCAGGCAGGGCTTGTAAGGGACCAAGGTTGGGGTCTGGGAGTGTCTTTCCTCAAAACCTCACAGTGCAGGAGCCCTGAAGCCTCCTCTTCCTCCAACTGCAGGAAATTCCTTATCCTAGTGGCAGGAACTCCTTCTACCTCCAAATTGCTAGGTGGGGGGACATGGGAAATGCTAGTCGATGAACAGACGCACAATGGTATTAATAGAAAACATAGGTTCTAGTGCATAGAACCCTAAACTAGGAGGCAGGAAAGCTGGATACTAATCTCAGCTTTGCCAGTGATTTACTCTGAGACTCCCTCCTAGCTCTGACACCCCTTGTTCTGATCACTCCCCCTCTCTACCTCAGCTACTTATGTCTTCTCTTTCATGGGGTACTCTTGAAAGTTGACTGAGATAGGTGAATAAGAGGATCCCAGACCCAGCTATCAAGCTGAAAGGAACCCAGAGGTGATCTTCTCCCACCCCTCATTTTGTGGGCCCAGGGACAGGTAAGGCCTTGCTCTGGGTCACAGAAATAGGGATTGGAAGCCAGGTTCAATGCAGAACACCTGACTAGCAGCAAGCTCCATGGAGGTCAGGAGCCACAGGGTTCAGAGGGAGCCCATCTGTAGGCCTGGGCAAGGGCAAACCCACCCTGGCCTGGTCACTTGCCATGGCCCCTAAGTGACCTTGACCTGGGAAGTTCCCTGACCAGAGCCACCCCTGTCATGGGGAGCAGGAGTGGGAGGTAGATGGAAGTCCTGGGGTCCAGCATTCCCACTGTCTCCTAAGAGCTTCCTAATGGGACAAACTTCCAATTCTTAAGGCCTGAGGTCACCCAGGACTCTGCCCAGTGGTGTTCTCACCCTTGGCAAGGCCCCAGAAATAGTCTGTGTTGGAAGCGACTTTCCAGACATGGGGCAGCCCAGGCTCTTGTTTATCTTTCAAATGGAGCTATACGGCGCCTCCCGGCCAACCAGCTTCTCTGTGGGAAGGGGTCCTCCTTCAGCCTGGCTTCATTTTTCACCTGGGGAAACTGAGCACCACAGGCTGGTGAGGTTGTCCTTGGTGGGAATTGAAACCCAGGCCTCTGATTTATTGAAAGCCCCAGACTCCTCCTGGGTACCTCCCTGTCTTTATCTCCATGTTTCAGAGTAGGAAATTAGTGGGGTTCAGCGATTTGCTCAAGGTTTCATGAGCAGACTGATATTTGGGGAGCCAGAAGGAGACCCCCCAATCTCTTCTCAGAATGTTGGCATCTCAGGTAGTCTGGACATGGGGCCATGCCAAGGATGGGAAAAGGCCATGAGCAGGAGGCAGACGAAATCCCTAGCCCTCGGAATTGTGCCCCCTCCTCCTCCTGGGAGCACCTGTTGGCACAGAATGTTGGAGGAGACCCCAGGAGCCTGGGGGTTCAGCCTGCCCACCACAAAATCTGAGAGCTGTTTGTCTCTGCTGGTAGACTGGACCGACAGCGACGTTGCTCAGAGCAGGAGCTGGCCTGTACTGCCTATTCTCCAAAGGACAAAATGGGAGATGACAAACCAGGGTCAGGTTTGCCTCCATCCAGAAGCCCTGGGTTCAAATCTTGAGTCAGTTGTTGCTCAGTAGGAGTTCTACCAAAGTTTAGTTGGAATCAGTTCGGAGCTTCCAGCTGACCCTCTGGCCTGCTCCCTGAGCCGGCTGACTGCCTCGACTGGCTGGGCTCCAGCGCACCCTGGGCCTTGGGAGTGGGCTCTCAGCCGGGTTCTGCAAATGTCCCTGATGGCTCTTGAGAGCTGGTGGCCTCCAGAATTCAACAATTATGGTCTGTGAATGGGGATGGGGGGTACGAACTGCTGCCATCCTAGGGGTCTCCCTGGTATTGGGAAGATGAATTTGAACCTTGTCATTGATGCTTCCCAGGTGACTGACCCTGGGCAAGTCCCTCGACCACCCTCAGCCTGTTTCCTCATCTGTAATCCCTTGCCTTCAAGGTCCTCTAAGAATGTGCAGGAGCAGCACTGCCCCCCCCCCAACTTTGAGGTCCAAAGAGTTCTTGAGAGAGAAATGGGGGCTCCCGGGAGCCTCCCAGCTGATGGGCAGTCTGGCGCATCCAACCTGCTCAGAGGAGCCTTCAGGTTTACAGAGGGCTGTGAGGGTCCTTGGAGTCCACTCCCCTTGTTTTACAGATGAAGAGACTGAGGCAAATAGGTGACTTACCCAGGGTCACACAGCTGACCAGTACTGTGCCCATTTTACAGATGGAGTAAGTAAGGCAGAGGCGGGGAGCTGCTTCAGGTATAGATTTCTTCATAGGGTTGTATCCCCTGGGCCATGGCCAGAGAAGGAGGGCTGATCTCATTTCTTTATCTTGCACATAGTAGGTGCTTAATACATGTGGATGGTGAGGGGCTTCTGAGGGCACAGAGAAACTTCTTAGGGCTTGACTCTACTCCGTCCTATGGCTCCAAAGGAAGGGGAGCTGGACCCTGAGCTCTGCCCCCCTCTGTGCCGCCTTCTGGGACAGGAAAATCCTGGGTTCCAGTGCTGCCTCAGACACTTCCCATCAGCACGACCTTGGGGAGGGCCCCCTGGCATGTGCCACATGTGGACATCATGTGGCCGTGAGCGGTGAGGGGCGGGCTGCCGGCTCTTCAGCCATAGCCCATTCTGGTCATGGGGGGCTTGGAGGTGGGTGGGAGGGTGGGTATACTTCCAATAATTCATTCCCTTTGGGCGGCTGGTGTGGAGCCAGGAGGCAGGATGGGAGTTTTCAAAGGGATCTGAGGGCTGCTTCCCAACGCTCACCCTGGCTGGGTGGGACCCCCAACTTGGACAGGCTCCCACACCAGATGGTCCATCGCAGCTGCTTTCAGGGGCAGAGGAGGGCTGCAGGCAGCTGAGGGGGAAGGGCCCAGCCCGTGTGCTGTAGCTCGGGACTTGGAAGCACCCTCCGGAGACTGGCCATTGTGGCCAGCAAGGGAGGCCAGAACTTGTCAGTGGCCCGCCCTCACCACACCAAGCAGACTGGCTCAGGCCCCCTTCCCTTATCCCTCCTTTCTGAGGGGGTGGGAGGGCCTCGGGCAGAGAACATAGAATGTCACCTAGAACGTGAGAGCTAAGGCGGTCTCCCTGCTTGCAGGCCTCTGCAGGGGCCAGCCCCTCCGCCCACCCCCTTTGCCTGGCCGGAGATGCTTTTAGCAGCAGCTGATCCAGCCTAGGGGAGAAGCTTGGGTAATGGGAACCAAATGTTGTCTGTGGCCTGCCGAGCCCCGACCTGAGCTCATGCTCTCACCGTCGGTCACCCGGGGCTGGGACCCCGGGCTTTCCCCACAAGGACGGCATGCCGGAGGGTAGGCAGAGGTTGGAAGAGCCCTGGGCCCGGGGGGGGGGCTCCCCAGAGAGGCTCGAGGATAAGGCCCCTGTAGGGAAAGACAGCCACACAGCCCAGGAAGATGCCATATGCTGGGAGTTACGGGCCCTCAGAACCGGGGAGGGCAGGGTGGGGTGGGGGCCTCAGGACTGAGAGGGCCCCTAGAACAGGAGGGCAGGGTGGGGGTCACAGTGATGGATGACACCAAAGTCTTCAGTGTCTGGCCCGAGACTTCCTAGCCCCTAGCAATAGCTGCCTTAGAATTTGGGGTTCCTCCTGACGGGGCTATCTCTAACCATGGAAACCGCCCCGCATGGGAAGGAATCCCAGGGCTCGATGGAGGTGAGCAGGATGGGAGAAGGGGCTTCTTCTAAAGCTTGGGGTATTTCAAGGTCCTGCAATGGAAGGAGTCATGCCAGGAGATCACCAGGTGCCCCCCAAGAGCAGGGCCAGGGCCTCTGGTGGGAGCCTTGTGGCAACTAGAGGGAGTGCAGGTGTGTGCATGTTTGTCTGCAGGCCCACACACGTGCAGCCAGCATGTACATGTGTGCATCTATCAGCACATACATGTATATCGCTTGCATGTGTGTGGTGTTTACAGGATAAGCATGGTGGTTCAGACCACAGGTCAACGCTTCCAAGAAAACACATTTACAAAAATTGTCTTGGCTCTGGTTCCAATACAGGCTTGGAGCCCAGGGGTGACCCTGGAGGCCATCCAGTCGCGCTTCACTTTACAAATGAACCAAGGTGCCGCTTCTGAGGGCAGGGCCACATGCTCATTCATTCATTCAATCATCCATCGGGTCTGACCATGAAGAATAGTAAGATCACAACAATTCAACAGAAAACTTGCTAAGTAATTCCCAAGGCTGCTTCCCTGCAGCCTGCAAACATGTCCATGGTGCCGACAGCATCAAAAAGCCCAGGACCCAGGGCAGCTAGGTGGTGCAGTGAATAGAGCACTGGCCCTGGAGTCAGGAGTGCCTGAGTTCAAATCCAGCCTCAGACACTTAATAGTGACCTAGCTGTGTGGCTTTGGGCAAGCCACTCAACCCCATTGCCTTGCAAAAACCTAAAAACCCCAAATAACAACAACAAAAAAAACCCAGGACTCTGTAGGCCCTAAACCAGTGGGGAAGAAGTGGGTCCCTCCTGACCCCAGGGGCATCCTCATGGGGGAGCCACCCTTACTGCCTGGGCACTCTCTGCCCATCCAGGGTGCCAACCTCAGGGAGCTTGGGTGGGTTGGATTTTCCTAGCATACATCACTAAAATTGACTGAGGGGTGGTGGTTTTGGGGCCTCCCCAGGCCGACTTTCCAAGGGGCCTCAGATACCAAAAAGGCTGTCTCCTTTAATGTGCACACCCCTGCATGCAGAGTGGCCTCCATTAATATGTGTTGAATTGAACTTGACTTGGGGTACAAGATGCTGAGGACACAGGCCTACAGGCCTCCAAATCAGGAAGGTGTGAGTTCTAGTCCTGACAGAGCTAAAGGGAGCTGATCTGCCTCAGAGGAGGCATGGTCTCCATTGGGAGGACCCCAGAGGGGTGGGAACCAGGCCTCATCCCTACCATTGAAAGCTCCAGGACAGGATGGTGTGGACCCTGGCCTGGTGAGATGGGACCAAAAGAACAGGCTGGCTAGGCTGGTGTCCACTCCCACACAATGGATGGCAATGATGGCATCCTGCCATCTCACCTTGGCCCATCTTAACTCACCTGTTCCTAGTTAGCACCTGGTGGTGGTGGTGGGGGAGCAGAGGCTGTTAACAGCCTTGGGATGCTTTGGAGTCCTCAGAATGAAGAGGACAGAGCAGGGAGGGTGAGCCCAGCTTAGAAGGAAGCCAGCACTGGTGCAGGAGCCTGGGATGCTGTGGGGCCAAGGGCCTCAGGGTCCTCCCTCCCTCCCTGGTCTAGGAGCCGATCCTGGAAATGACCACTGGCAGTGATTTGGGGTGCAGGGGCCCTGGATGCTGGGGAGCCAAGGACTCCCCCACCCAGGAGCTTCCAGCTTTACCCTCACACTTTCAGAATACTTCACTAATGCCAGAGCTCAAATGGAAATTCATGGAGAGACTCCTCAGACAAACATAGACTTTCCTGGCCAGAACAGGGGTTGCTTTTCTCTTGCCCTTTCCCCAGGTGATTGGTCCATTTGTGTCTGCCCTGTTCTCAAATCCTTCTTGACTAACTGGGGAAACCATCAAAACCTGACATTCCTGTGCCCATTTCACTCTAAATAAAATAAGTTTGGTGCCAAATAGTGACCTTTGAAGGATTTTATGTGCAAATGGAACAGCCTCAGGCCTATTCTTGGAGCTGGCTGCCGGAGCTGGCTCCAGGCTGGTGCCTCCTCCTTTTCCTTGGGTCCATCTTCAGACCTCTGGGTGGGTGGGTGGGGGCAGGACAGCAGGCAGGGGGCCAACCAGGCCCCTCAGCCATTTGGAGGCTGGTCTAGGTCTTTGGAAACATTGACATGATGAAGCTTTCTCTGGCTTTTTTGGCCTCTCCACATTGAATGGCCGTGATGTGGAAAGACGCCTCCATCTGAGGCCAGGAGACAGTCTGTCAAGTGAAGAGCTGCTTCCAAAGGTTCAAGGCCCCCACTGTTCTCACAATCTAGGGCTTTAGAAAACACCTTCCTAACTAACAGGAAAGCAGACTATGGGTAAGGACTTTTGCGGGGACATACAGGGATAGTGGTCCTGACACTGAAAGGCCTTGAGGGAACATTTGTTCTAAACCCATTTTACTGATAGAAGACTGTGGCCAAAGGGGAGGGGAGCAGGTGGGCTGGATGGCCTCCCAGTCTTCCCATTCTAGATCCACGATCTTACCCCTCACATCAGAAAGAACTCAGCTTCTCTCCCAGCCAAGGCTTTCTTCCCTTCCCCAAGTCTGAAGGTTCCAGAAGAACATGGTGCCCAGAGTCCCAAGATCACGGGCCTGGCTACATGGCCTCACTCATTTATGGGGGCTGGGTTCTGGACCCAAGAGGAAAGCAGCCTATCCATTGGCCCCTACCCACAGAATTCTCAGGTTGTCAGGATTTGCCAGAATCTGGGAGGACTGAGATGAGAGACATCAAGGGCTTGAACTCATCTTCCAGATGAGCTAACTAGAGCCCAGAGTACTTTATAGGACGTCCCCAAGGCTTTCCAGCCAGAAAGATGGAGACCCAGGGCCCCAGGCTTGAGTTCCCAGGGCTCCCTTTTGCAATGACTGTTGCGGCCAGTGGACTATTGGGTAATATGATCTCCCCCATGGTGGGGTCCCTCCCTTTGCCCTGGGGCAACTAGAGAAGGGGGCACAGATGGAGCTGCTGCTGATCTTTTGCCGTGACCAGTGATCTGGCTTCTCTAAGTCCAAGTCTGCAGGTGGCTGATAGCAGCTCATGGAGGAAGAGGTTTGGATGACAGGATTACTTCCCAACAAATTCTCCCCACAAGATGTCCAAAAAACTTTTCACCTGAAGCACTGTGTAACCTAGCCTGGGAGGCCCAAACTCTAATTGTGATGTTGGTCCCAGGTTTCCTTGGGTCTCCTTGTTTCCCTGTTTTCATTCTTGCCATCGTGGCGGATGTGGCCATCCCAACCTTGTTTGGGTGGAAACATGCCACAAGGGGCATTGCTGATACAGGAACCCACCCAGGGGGCTGCGGCTTGGAGATTTCTCCTTTGACTCCCATGAACAGTCCAACTCTCCAGGCCCAAGGGGAGGGACAGGGAAAGGCAACTTGGCCCAAAGTCCTGGCTTCTTCTCTTCCCTAGGACTGCAGGCAGCTTCAGAGGAGAGGAGATGCTGCAGCTCTCTTGGCTCACTTTCCCTGCTTTGCCCACTGGTCAAGGCTCTTCTGGCCCCTGCACCCTAATTTTCTGACAGCTCTGCTTAGCCTTCTTCCTTTTCTGACTCCTTGGGATGCTGCCTTCTGGCAGGGGGGGAGGCCCAGGGCCTTCCTCAGAGGTGTTGGTGGACCCGAATAGTTGACCAACAGGACAGAGCAGCTCAGGAACCGGCCAGCTGAGGTGAATGTGCACTGGGGAGCAGTTGGAGGCTACCTCCAGGGAGAGGGGGACTGAGGAATGCTCCCCCCAACAGTGGAGTTTTGAGCCAGACCTTGGAAAAGAAGATCACCCCACCCTTCTAACCACACTAAACCGAGAGCACATTCAGACTTCCTGTGCTACTTTGGAAAGTCTGGGCTGAGTTTTTAAAAGTTCTGGCCTTCTGTGGGTCTGTTTCACCATATTCTGCACCCTGATGGGACCAGCCCCCCAGACAAGACCTGCTCCTATCCAGGGTCTCATCCCCCAGGAAGCCCACACAGGCTTGCAAAGGAAGCAAAATCCCCACCTTTATCCTGGCATTAGTTGTCTTTGGAACCTTGAGTCAGTCCCCCCCACACACCCTCGGGGCCTCAGCTTTGGCCTCCCTAAAATGAGCTGGTTGGACTGGATGAATCCTCCCAATACTAATGATCTCCTTTGTAAACCTCACTCAAGTTTGAGTTCTGTGTTCAAGGCTCCCCCCGCCCACCCCAGTTCTGACCTTATTCTATGTCCTATGGTCCCTTTTAACTTTGGTCCTTTAGCCTGTACTTTCCAAGGTTACTCCCTGTTGAGATCCACCCTCTGTAGAACCTCCCCACTCTGAACTTTCCCACATTCCCTTTCAGTGTGAGGAGGGGGAGGTAATCACTTATATCTTGGCCTACTTCCCCAACTCAATTGGACAACAAGGAAGTTCTCTGGGGCCTCTGATTTCCTCACTAGCCCAAGGAAAGACCAGGCAAAGAACAAAGAAAACTGTAAGCTATTTAACCAAAAATATAAGAATCAATCAGGGTAACAGGAGTGCCAAGTGATGTGTCTGGTAAAGTGAGTCTCTGTAGGTCTGTCTCATTCCTGCCAGGATGGGGGGGGGGGGGGCCCTAGTCCTCTGCTTTCCTCAGAGAGTGGGATCCTGGGATAACATCATATCTACCCCCCCCCCTAAATATTGTTAGTTTGGGGGAAATTTGAGCTCCTTAATGGGGAAGGAGTGCCCCAAGCACCCCATCTGTTATCAATGGCTCATGAATACTTAATCTAGAATGATTTAAATGTATTATTTTTATGAAGATATCTTAACAAAATGGAACACCACCCTCATGGTAGGAAAGAGGGGCAAGGAAATCCCAAAATACAAGGTCTTTTTTATGCACTTAGGAAGGCCTTACTCCTGCCTCCTCATGCCAATCACTGGCTAGGGTCACAATCTAATTGATCCATTGGTCCCTACACATTTCCCCCCACCCTACTCACTATACTAACAAGAGCAGCTAGATCTCCTTGAGCATAGGGAAAGAAGGTCAAGCCCCTAAGTTAATTTAAAATAGGTGGCCTAATCTTAGTTTTTGACCAGATGGAGGCTAAATCTTCGTTACCTCAGTACCTGCCCATAGGCAACAATATAGGCAGATCCCGGTCTTTGTAATGTAAACTAAATCCTCCCTACACATTCTTGTGGAGCCCAAACAACCACATATTCCTAAGTTTCCCCCTTTTTAATAAGAATTTGGGGTTCCCACCTTATTAGTGATTTCTTTCTTAAATCACAATCCTTGTTATTGACATGACTACTGACTTTTTCTTCTATCAAAATTTTTACTTCCTCATTATCAGAGACATGGACCTGTCCTCTTTTCCAGGTTTGTACCAACTTTCTGATGTCTTTTACTACTTGCCTATTGTCATCTATCTTTAGGCAGCAACTTGATAGATTCAATTTACCACAGACTCCTCCTTTTCCATCAACAGATTTGCTTGCTTGGTTTAGCCAGCCAGCAAGTCCAGGCCCTAGCTGTCCAGTTGGTAATTGTTTCCACTACAAGTTAGAATCTATTCAGGATATAAAATGGGGTTACAGAGCCCTAACTCCTATCCTGTGCCCAGATAATAGGTCCATAAGTCTGGATAATTCTTTCTGGGGGCCATGTATCTCCCCACCCACTGGCATCCCCAGTCTTGGTTAATGAGGTATCCATACTCCTTTTCTCTTGACTTAAATCATCATATAACCTTACCCCAAAATGGTCTCCTCCTTCTCCAGGCAGAAAGAAAAAATTTTGGCCTTACCACCCTACATAGCAACTCCCTGACCAGCCTTTGGACAAATCCAATCCCTTTAGTGCTGGTTGGTCTTCCAGGAATATAGTTTCCTGGTTTCCTACAAATGGATAATACTATTCATCCTTACTTCCAAGGGGCCCTCTTAAGTAAGCCCATCATGATAATAGGTACATTTCCAAAATTGCTGTACCTTCTTCCACTGGCAAGTTTTTATACCAATGTCTTCAGATAGGTCTTCCTGGCTCCAAAACTGATTAAAATAAATCCCTGATTTTGTGCCATTGGACCAGCCCCAGGGATAGCTAATATATCTAGTGATGCTCCTTAAATTATTTTTCTTGCAAATGACCATTTCCACACTTTCCTTGCAAATCCAAACTAACTCTTAATCACAGTTTCCCTTAACAAGTCCCTCAGTTTGCACATCTTTACAAGGGATCCAGGTCCCATCATTACATCTCACATGAGTCTCAGTCCACCTATCTCTTAAATTGTACAGCCCAGAATATGTGTACCCTGCTTCTGGACATGTCCAGACATTTGCTGCTCCCTAGGAAAATATCCTGGCCAGACTGGTGTAAACATAGTCACCCTGAACTGACTCAGGTGTATGCCACTGGTGTTTTTCTCCTCTGGTCCAGAATCCTGTGCCACAGGGCACCTCTGACCAGGAACTGAGAATCTAGGCCAGACTCAGGGGGACTGTCACCCAAGGCCAATTCTCAAACTGCTATGGACTACCACAAGTCTAGCAGTTAGCCACACCATAAGGCTGGGCAATGACTTCAGCTAGATGCTCCTCCCACCATTACTAATACCCTGTTGTCTACATCAGAGATAGGGCTCTCCCTAGATAGGATATAGAGGACAAAATCACGCCACCCAATAATCTCCTTTCTTTTCTCTCAATGGAGAACATCTTCACCCTGCCTCTCCTCTCCTCCTCCTTCCCATAAGGAGGGGTGTCACAACTACAGAATCAAGGGGAAGTTACAGCTACAGTCCCCCTGACTGAACACTGTAGACATAGGTGAGAGATGGTAGAGATGAACTGGTCCAGTGTCTCTCCTTTGGTCTTCTCTTCTCCCCTAGAGACAATTGCTGTCCTTCTGCATCTTCTGAATAGGTTCCAAATTCCTCTCCAGCTCAGTGACTTGTTGAGACTTTGTCTTCTGGTGAAGAAAATGCTTAACATTTTACTCAGATCAAAGCACATGTTTTCATCACAAGACAATGAGATTCTGGAGTTTATTACAATTTACATTTTGCCTTAGTCCCTGTCCTATTGAAACACAATAAACTTCCATAAGTGTTTTACTGCATGAGTAAACTCCAGAGAATTACATTGACTTAAGCTTGTAGCACATACATTTCTTTTGTTTGTTTTTATTTGTTTTCCAATTATATACAATAATAGTTTCTACCTATCATTTCCTGTAGGGTTTTGAATTTTACAATTTCCCTCCCCAACAGAAGGCAGTCTGATAATCTTTACACTGTTTCCATGCTATATACATTGATTAAAAGGGAATGTGTTGGGGGAGAAATCATATCCTTGAGGAGAAAATAAAATATTAGAGATAGCAAAATTATATAGCATATAAGATGCTTTTTAAAAAATGAAGGGAATAGACTTAAAAAATTTTATTTATTAAAGATATTATTTGAGTTTTACAATTTTCCCCCCAATCTTACTCCCCTCCACCATAGAAAGCAATCTGTCAGTCTTTACTTTGTTTTCATGTTGTACATTGATCCAAATTGAGTGTGATGAGAGAGAAATCACATCCTTAAGCAAGAGACAAAAAGTCTAAGAGGTAACAAGATCAGACAATAAGATATCTGTTTTTTTCTAAATTAAAGGGAATAGTCCTTGACCTTTGCTCAAACTCCACAGCTCTTTATCTGGATACAGATGGCACTCTCCTTTGCAGACAACCCAAAATTGTTCCCAATTGTTGCACTGATGGAATGAGTGAGTCCTTCAAGGTTGATCATCACCCCATGTTGCTGTTAAGGTGGTACAGTATTTTTCTGGTTCTGCTCATCTCCCTCAGCATCAGTTCATGCAAATCCCTCCAGGCCTCCCTGAATTCCCATCCCTCCTGGTTTCTAATAGAACAATAGTGTTCCATCAAGACATATACCACAGTTTGCTAAGCCATTCCCCAGATGATGGACTCAATTTCTAATTCCGTGCTACCACAAACAGGCTGCTATGAATATTTTTGTACAAGTGATGTTTTTACCCTTTTTCATCATCTCTTCAGGGTACAGACCCAGTAGTGGTATTGCTGGATCAAAGGGTCTGCACATTCCCAATTGTTCTCCAGAGAGGTTGGATGAGTTCACAGTTCCACCAGCAATGTATTAATGCCCCCTTCCAACATTGATCATTGTCCTTTTTGGTCATATTGGCCAGTCTGAGAGGTGTCAGGTGGTACCTCAGAGAGGTTTTAGTTTGCATTTCTCTAATTAGTAATGATTTAGAGCAATGTTTCATATGACTATTGATGTCCTCAGCTGTAAATTGCCTTTGCATATCCTTTGACCATTTGTCAAGTGGGGAATGGCTTGTTTTTTTCTTAACCTTTTGCTCTCATTACAATAATGACTGAAACATGCTCAACCAAAATGAATTTCTTTTCAAAAATATTCCCAAATATACTATAGATTTTCCTTTTTCCAGATGTACTTATCTGACTCACATTCCCTTCCTTAAACTAGAACTTGAAACTGTAATTATCCTAAGAGTTTCCATTTTCTCTTATCTAAATATCCCCTCTAACATAAAAATTGAGGAAACTTAATTCCCATCTTAACATGTAGCCAACAGCAGGTGTCAGAGCCATACACCCAACCTATCTGGCTATGAAATCCAATTCACCTAAAATTTCTTTTTTTTTTTTGTTACCTTAGTAACTATAAAGATCCAGGACATCAAAGGAAAATTCCTTTATAGATACAATTATTGAATATCACTGTCCAGCCAGAGGTCATGTGGGTAGTGTCAAATGTCAGGCCAGATATATTCTACAGGTGAAACATTATCTATATGTCACTTTGGGGAAATAATTCAAAAAAGGTCCAGCTTCAGGCCATACTGAAAAGCCACCTCTTCGACTGTACATCCCTGTCTCCTGACATCTTCAGTCCATTGGCTTCCTTGGCTCCAAGAACAACACATTGACCCAGTAACATTTCCTTTTGCTGACCATCCTGATATCTAACATAAAAAGAGAAAATTTATTAAAAGTCCCATGATTTAAAATAGTTGTTTTACCTAATTGGAACTTCCAGTGAGTCCAATTCACTAAATTCCATTTATAGACTTAATGGGGTTCCAATTAATGAAACCCCTACCTAAAGCTCTGAGTGTCCTTTCTGGCTCCTTGCTAAAACCAGGTATTAACTATGACAGGCCATACAGGCCTCATCTCCTACCTCTTGCTTGAGGCCTCTGATCTCCAGACTCAATCTCTTGGTCTGAAATCATATCCACTCTATCTCTATATAAAGATGGTGTATCAGATACCCCTTGGCTAGAGAGCTCTCCTTCTAGCCCATTGTATTTTACAACAGATAAACACCAACTTTGTCTAGGAGATTGCCCATCACTGCCTAAATTCTCACATAACAATTAAGCTAAATATTGTCCCAGAAAAATCTCAAGTTATCTTTTTTTGTGTTTATCTTTCTCATATTATATAGGTGCTTTTACTTCAAGGCAAACAACTGCAGCTTTGGAATATACATATATATATATATATATATATATATATATATATATATATATATATCTCCAAAATATTCCCAATTCACATATATAACTAGAAACTTCTATATATAAACTTGTTTATCTACTAGACATACTTAACATATAAATTATTATGTTTTTTGCAAGGCAATTGGGGTTAAGTGACTTGTCCAAGCTCACACAGCTAGATTATCATTAAGTGTCTGAGGCTGGATTTGAACTCAGGTTCTCCTGACTCCAGGGCTGGTGCTCTATCCACTTCACCACCTTGCTGCCCCCTAACATACAAATTACTTTTCAGAATTCTTTAAAACCATTAGAAGATCTTAGATGACTTTATATTTCCAACATGCATTATTAATTCCAATATAACAAAACAAGAATAAGAATGAGACACAAATTACCAGATTATACAAAGCAATTCTCCCATTATTACATTATTCATGAACCCACAGATCTATTCCAAAAGGGGCCATAATTTTTGATATTTCCCTTATTCCCCCTTCAAAGCAATCACATGTTAATCCAGGGCTTTAACATTATAGTATTTAAATAGTTTATATGTTCACAGGAGGAAA
The DNA here is from genome assembly GCF_037893015.1 of Macrotis lagotis. Taxonomy (NCBI): domain Eukaryota; kingdom Metazoa; phylum Chordata; class Mammalia; order Peramelemorphia; family Peramelidae; genus Macrotis; species Macrotis lagotis. Next base: position 342,980,575 of record NC_133659.1, on the reverse strand, counting down.
CCAAATATTGTAAGTATAACCTCTTTGCAGTTACAAAAGAATATCATACTGATAAATACATCTTACTGCTCAATAAGTTACCTTACAGTGGGAATACACAATTGCTATTTGTTCAGCCCCTCACATCAGCTGTCAGCAGTTACCAAGAGAGAAATCCACATTCTTGAATTCTTTAAATTAAATGTACATTATTAATATACATTAAACATAAGATTCTTATTTAAACATCTCATTCCCTTAAACAAGAGCAAAGTGAATATCCCACTATCTTTACACTTTTGTCTTCCCAACCTCTCTACCCAGATCATCTCAGAATCTAGTTTTACATCTGATACATTTAAAACCCCAATGCAATTATAACTAAACTTCTCAAGTTTAGTTTGATAAAAGCTTTAGAGTACCTTATACAGAGAATCCAGCTCTCACATTCCAAAAACTCTTTCCAAAATAAAAATATAATTGTTATCATTAGACTTGACATTAAAACAAATTAGAGTTTTTTCCCAAAAGAAATCAGTAAATATCCCTGGTAACATAATTATGTATTTTTCTTCTTAGTAGCACACTTTCCTTTAACCTAAAAGGTGTTACAATAGTTTAAAAATCTCAAACCACTTTAATAATCTAAGTTATTTAATTCCTCCCATTCTGTACAAATTTTATCAGAATATATCAATAACCCCCCTTTACAATCCTTAGAGTGATTCCCAAAACTCTAGTTCAGAAAGGGGTCCCCCTTAAAAACGAGGTGAGTTAGTTCATTTACACCATGTGGCCAGAGCAGACAATTCATTAAACATGATTTCCTTTCAATAAATGTGTCTCCTAACCCGATTTTATATTTTCTCTCTTTCCCAACCACACATCCCACCTGTGTCAGGGTCTCTTACCCTTTATGGCTTAAATGCTTGAAGTCTCCTGCCTACTCCCACCCCCACCCCCAGGGCTTGTGGGACTTTCCTCAGTTGAACTCAGTTTGGAGTTCAGGTCTTAGGATGGCGGATAGGATCAGGACCACCCCCACTCTTCGTTCAACCCCCAACCCAGGGAGAAAATATGGGGTCTTTCCCAGTCATAAGAATAAGAAATATTTCCTCCCATAACTTCTCAATCTTTCCCTTAAAAGTTCTTTTTCATCTAAACTCTCCCCAAATACAGCTTTTTCTCCTTAAGGGTCTCCCTTTTCTCTTTAACTCTCCACACCTGCACAGCTACCACAGGCTCAGTGAGGGAGGGCCCGAACTCTATGAAGGGGGACATTACAGACTTACTTCCAGACTTAGTTCCTCCTTCCCCACCTTCTGAAACTCCTCAGCCCAACTCCCAGATCCCCCAGTTTAAAACTTAGAAGTTGTCCCCAGACCCAGAAATAACTAACACAGACACAACTAACAACTAACACAAGACAGGACATAGAACAAACACACCTCTGTGGGACCATTCAAACTCACTCACACATCAGATTGGATCCAATCGGCTTCCTTCCTTCGGACTTTCAGTTACTAATGACATGGCAACCTTCCCCCTTTAAGATTTGTGGGAAATTCCTGGAGAGGGACCCCAAATCCCCCTCCCTCCTGGGTTTCCTATTATCCCCTGGTCTATCATTCTAGCCAGCCAGAGCGGTTCTGGCCACCACCCCAGAGATCACCCCTAACCAGAGTCCCTACCCCTAGACATTTTAAACACTCTCAGCTCTAAGCCTGGGCCAGTCCTCCCAGGAATCTGAGATATTTCCCCACAGAGACCACTAAGAAATGGGTTTGAGGGGCGGCTAGGTGGCATAGTGGATAAAGCACTGGCCTTGGAGTCAGGCGTACCTGGGTTCAAATCTGGTCTCAGACACTTAATAATTACCTAGCTGTGTGGCCTTGGGCAAGCCACTTAACCCCATTTGCCTTGCAAAAACCTAAAAAAAAAAAAAAGGCTTGAAATCAAGCCCTTTGTGCACATTATTTTGTGTTCTTTGGGAAAAGAGATTTACATTAATAGCGAAGGTGAGCCCCCAAATTGTTATAAGTGGCTCACGAAGACTTAGTCCAGAGTGATTAAAATATCTTTTTTTTAATTAAGATATCTTAACAAAATGGCACACCTCTTAAGGTGGGAGAGAGGGGAGTGAGGAATCCCAGAAAGGAAGGTTCTATGCAGTTTGAAAGGCCTTATTCCTGCCCCCATGCCAATCATAGGCTGGGGTCACACTCTAATTGATCTGTTAGTCCCCATACATTTCCCCCGCCCTGCTCATTATACTAAAGAGCAAGAACAGCTAGATCAAAGGAAAAGGTCAAGACTGCAGGTTAAGTTAAAAACAGGTGGGGCAGTTTTTGATCAAACGGAGGCCAAATCTTTTATTTTAACTCAGTACCTGCCCATAGGCATCAGTATAGGCAGAGTCCAGTCTTTGTAATCTAAACTAATCCTCCTCCCTTCACATTCTTGGGAACCCAAGCACCCATATATTCCTCACAGCATCCAAGACTGGACTCCCTTACCACCAATTGCTAGTTGAACAATGACCGGCTGACAAACAGCAACGAAACTCATTTATCCAAGCTGGTAACAAATTAAACTCAGGGTAGATGTACAGAGGAGATATGCCAGTTCAGGGGAGAGCCAGGGTCCCAGATCTTCCCCAAGGGCAAATTCCCAAAGTCTCCAGTGTTAACAAGCCGGGGAAGGGCCTTGATGGAGACCACCAGCTTCCCTACATGTTAGCTTCTTTCTACCCAGTGTCTTTCTCTCCCTTTGGGAAGAGGCTCATACAAATGGTCTTGAGTCGAGGACTACAGAAGCAATGCTAGCCAAGCCCCAATGAGTTGGGCTTTGTCCCTCCCTCTGGCAGGGGTCTTTGAGAAATGAGCTTCTCTAAAGGCTCTTGGCCTGAGAGGGCAGTTAGTTAGAAGACTTGGGGAGGTGACTCTGGTCTCTGCCTCCTCCACAAGACCATTTACAAAACCCCATCTTGTCCCTTGGCTTGCCAAGGCTCAGCCTTGAATCACTTCTCCTACTGGAGCCACTGAACAAAGGTGGAGAAAATGAGGACGCCTGTAGCCATGGCCCCTCCCCATGTCTGGCCCATCACTCGGCTGGGCCCTCACTGCTGCTAGGCAATGCTTTTCAGTTCCTCTGACTCCCTCTCCCACTCAGCTCTTCAAACCTTCTCATCCCTCCCACCGCCCTCTTCAGAGAACCTTGCCTCATGACTTACCGGGAAAAAGGAGGCTGTTTCCTGAGAGCTCCTTATCTCTAGCTTTCTGCCTCTCCTCCTTCATCTTATCTCCCCCAAGGAGGTGGTCTTTCTCCTTACTAGGCTGACCTCCCATCTACTCTGGTGCCCCCCCTCCAGCAGATCAGAGTGCACCCTCTGTCATCCTCTTCTCACTGAGTCAATCTCTCCCTTTCTGCTGGCTGCTTCCCTACTGCCTACAAGCAGACCCATGTTACCGCTACCCTCAAAAAGTCTTTACTTGATACACCCATCCCAATTGACTGTGCCTTTCCTGACTAAAGTCCTCGGGTGTTGTCTATATCAGGTGTCTCCACTTTCTGCCCCCTTTCTCCCTTCTTTCCTTAAGTCCTTGATGAAATCCTCCCCCAGTCCCCCCATTCTGGGGTCTGTCCTTGGGATTCTAGCCAGTTTATAACTTGTTAGCAGCATCCTGTTTGCATGTTCTCTGCCAGTTAGATTGGCAGCTCTCTGAGGGCAAGGATTGTTTGGGTTTTGCTTCCCCATCCTAGGGAGCTCCTGGCATGGTTTGCCATGGCCAAGGATGACTGTGGATGTGCCAGGAGGATGGGGTCAAGCCCTGCCATAGCTCCATCCTGGCCATGTGGCACCTCACAGAGCAGAAGATGCTGCTGACCCACATGGAAGAAACCATAGCCCTACTCCCCCCACCCCAACTTAGGTGCCTCTGCACTCCTCCCAAAGCTATGGAGAAGCTCATGGGAGGGAGAAGCATGATCTGTAGGCTGTGGTCATCATGGCCTGTTGTCCCAAGCACCATGGTTGACTCCCTGCTCTTGGCCTGACCTCCCTTTTCCTTCCAGGGATGTTGGGCTACCCATATCCTGCCAGGGATGTCAGTTATCTGGGAGCTTCCACCCATTGACTCTTCTGGCTAATAAGGGGCCAAGTCCAGCTGTGAGGGAAGTGAGGGAAGATTGGAGAGGAGTAAGGGCCACCATCTATCTCCATTTGGGGATCTCAAGTAGAGTCCCAGCTGCAAGCCTTGCTGGAGGAAAGGGCCATCTGGCCTTCCCAAGACACCCCAAAGATAGGAGGCACATTTTTTCACCCCACACTCTAGAAGACTCACAGACAGGCTCTGAATGTGCCCTCTGGGCCTAGCTGGGGGTCTCTTACTGAAGACCCACAAGCACAATTTCTTGGCATTGCACCCTCATCTTCTCCTACATCTGCCTCATGGGGGTGGAAGATTTGGGCAACGGGTATGCAGGATGGGTGCTGCCTTTCAATCCTGTCCCCAATGCCTCTTTGATCTCAGTTTCCTCATTTGTGACCTAAGTGGGGAAGACCTTAGCACTTGTTGGTTGTATGACCCTGCCCAAGGACTCTCTCCTTGCACCTCAGTTTATCCATCTGCACAATGAGGAAGATCAAACTTGGTAACCTCCTCAAGGGAAGTCTTTTGCCTCTTTTTGTACCTCCCCCCCACCCCGAGCATGTGGCCCAGGGTGTGGTACATAGCTACGAAAGAACTGTTGATTGATTGACCGATTGATCACTTGTAATGCTGCAATTTAAGCATGTTGCAGACTTGAAGGCATGATCGAAATTCCTGTAGGATAAAACTCAAACTCCTGTGCTCGGCAGTGAGAGAAGCTCTTTATCATCCGGCTCCAAACTGGGCTTTGCTGGTCCTTGTCCTCCATCTCCCACCTCCAGGCTTTTGAACATGCCATCCCCATGCCTGGAAAGTACCTCCTCCTTACTGTCAGCTCTTAGACCCCAGCTTCCTTTCAGTCAGTCAGACTGTGAAAGATCTATGGGAAGCCCCTTAAGGTGGTGCCACCCCCTCTATTGTCCTCAAATTATTTGTAATAAAAAGGTAACTGCTTTTATAGAGAGCTCAAAGGATTAGAAAGCACTGTCGTGTTTCACAAATAGGACACAAACTCCAGAGAGGCAAGCCTTATTGTTCTGTTAAAATAACAGGTGGCACAGTGGCACAGTGGATAGAACCCTGGAGTCAGGAGGACCTGAGTTCAAGTTGGCCTTAGACACATTAATAGATATAATAATTAGTTGTGTGACCTTGGGCAAGTCACTTAATCCCATTGCCATGCAAAATCCTAATGAAAGAAAAAAAGAATAAAAGTAAAACAAAATAACTCCCATTTACCTAGAACTTTAAGGCTTACCAGATACTTTAAATGGGTTGTCTCATTTGAGCTTCACAACAAGCCAGGAGAGGAGATGCTGTTATTTTCCCTGTTTGACAGTGGAGGGAACTGAGGCAGAGAGCAACAAAGTGACTCACCTGGGGTTACACAGGAGGGAAGTATCTGAGGCTAGATTGGAACTTGGACCTCATGTTCTATCTACCAGCCATCATGTTTTTATCCAGAACTGTCATTTTGCTGGTATTGGTAACTTTCTTAGTGGTCTGAGGATCACACAGCCAATATGTCAAAGTCAAGTTCACTTGAGTCATGTGGATGCCAACCTCAGACAAAGTTGATGCTTAATAAATGACTGATTTCTTACCTTGTGACTAGGGGTACATCACACCAGCTTTCTGATGTGTAAAATGGGGAAGGGGTGGGTCGGACCCCCCCTGCTGTGGATCCAGTGAGGTGAGGCCACCTCTAAGACACCCATACATCGTCCACCTGGGGAAGCCTCCTTCCCAGGCTCCCAATGGAATCAGGATCAGGACTCATAGAGAGAGCCTTGATGGGCCACCTGGGCAGCCTGCCAGCCAGCTCAGAAACCAGAAATGGAGAAGATGCAAGTTCTGGCCTTGGGGAGTGTGGTCCTCTTCAAAAACCAAATCTAGGGAAACCAAAGCTAAGGAAGAGCCTTTCTCCTTTCCAGTTTCTGGTCTAGCTGCATCAATGGAAAAGTTTCATTTCTCCCTGTATAATCTTCATGAAAAAGGTCTGGGGAGGGCAGAGTGAAAGGCACCGGGTCAAGTCTTGGGCTCTCCCTCTTACTGCCCCTTGACCTTGGGGTAGTCACTGTATATTTCCCACTTCCCTCTGAGACTGAGGAAGAATAGAGGGGCTGAGATCTGCACTGGTCAGACAACAGGGAGCTGGCCCATCCCCAGTGCCACCCCCAAAAATTCCGATAAGCCTTCTTGGCCTTATGTCCCAGAGGCTTAAGGCCCGAGGGCGCCAAGTCCTGGGATCTGCCGTTCCCGGCAGGCCTCCTATCTTTATGACCTGTTTCATTTTCCATCAAGATTTTAAAAGTATGTTTTGGACTTTGTCTGGATCAAGCTGAGGTCATTGGAACACACGCACAGGGATGGAAATGTTCAGCAGATGGTCTGTATCTGGCGCCTGGCAAGCAGGGAAGCGGCTCAGTCACAGGGACTTGGGTGTGTGTCCAGCCAGGTTCCGGTTCTTTCTCTGGGTGGAATCCCTCACTTCTACTCAGAGAGGCACAGGTAGGGAAGGGGCTGGGGACTTGAGTCTCCATGGCAACGCTTGGCCATATGTCAGTAATCAGCCAATCAGAAGTCAACAAAGAACCTATGGGTGCTTTTTAAATCTTGTTTCTAGGCCCCTGTCCATAAGCTAAAGCAACCAGGAACAAACCATTGAACCCAACAGACCTTTAGGAATTTGCCAACATTTCTTTCCAAGAAATTCTTCTTCTCTTTCTGTGTTTTTCTCTGTCCCTCTCCCCCTCCTTCCCTGTCCGCCTTCACTTCTCTCTTCCTCTTCATCATCATTTCTTCCTCCTTCTCCCTCTCTCTGTCTGTCTTTGTCCTCCCCTCCCTCAACTACATCCAGACAGATCATACTCTTGGATGTGGCCGTCAAACAAAGCTGTTCTACTCCCATATTTATGAATTCTGAAACTCCTTGAGCTAATCATTGTCTGCTATAATTCCACCTCTCTCTATTACTTTCTTACTCCTTCAAAGCAATTTTTTATGAAAATTCATAAATTTTATAACTGTACACCAACAAAATTGCTATTAACATCTTCCCCAAGGACTGTCCCATAATGAAATATTAAAAAAGAGAAAAATCAGCAAAATTGATCCATATATCAGAGAAGTCAGAGCTTTTATTTTATGTTTCCTAATTAGAGACATTCCACCTCTGTAGAAGGTTAGGGCTCAGGGATGCTTCTTATTTTGGGGGGACAGGTTTGTTGTTTTTAATCTTATTGCATTCATATTTGTTATTTTTCCATTTACGAAGTTGAAGTTCTCCTGTATATAGTTTTCTGTTTTGATTCACTCTGTCTCCGATCACTCTTCCCAGGCTTCTTTGTCTCTAGTCACTGGTCATTTCTTATAGCATGGGGATATTCCATAATGTCCACAAGCCATCATTTTAGATATTCCCCAATTGATGGGCATCTCCTTGGCTATCACAAAAAGCACTTCTGGTCTGTGGGGGCTTTCTCTTTATCAATGGCCTCCTTTGGATATAAGCCTAGCATGGAATCTCTGGGTCAAAATGTGAAGGTTTTAGTCATTATCCTCTATTCTGTTCTTGAGTCTTTTGCTTCCAACCTATCATGAAACCATGCTGGGTGGGTCCTTTTCTATCTCAAGTGACTCAGTCTCCATTCTCCACAATGTCTGGTGGTACCTTCTGATGCCTCCCATGGCTCCACTCCACCCACCCTCTTAGCTGAAGATCTCACCTTGTATCCTCCCTAAAACACTGAAGTCACACAAGGAGTTCATTCCTCCTTTCCCCATCTCCAACCCCGCACCCTATCTCCTCCCTTACTTCCGTCTGTGGCACAGTGGATAGAGCACTGGCCTTAGAGTCAGCAGGACCAGAGTTTGAATCTGACCTCAGACAACTGACACTACTAGCTGTATGACCCTGGGCAAGTCACTTAACCCAGATGGCTTCTGCTTCTTCTACTGTTCCCACTTTCACTCATCTTTAATCTCTCCCTGTCTACAGGCTCTTTTCTTGCTGTCTACAAGCATGACTATATCTCCCTATCCTTAGAAAATTCTCCCTTGACCATCTATGTTACTATTCTGTATCCCTCCTCCCCTTCTCAGCTACACTCCTTGAAAAAGTCATCTACACTGGGTATCTCTTCTCTCTGAATTCTAAACCCCTCCAGTCTGGCTTCTTGCCCCATACTTCAGCTGAAAATCTCCTCTAAAGTTACTAACCAAAATTGGACAGGTGGATTGGAACCAAGCTGCAGAAAACCAACATTGCAGTAGCAGTAATTGTACATTATTCAGTGGACAATGGGGAGCCAAGGAAAATTGTAGAGGAGTGATACAGAGTGCATAAAGGCTGTAATGAACCTGTTTTCCAATGTGTTCATTCACAATAGGAGTTAGAAGAGACTGAGCAGTGATGTGGAAAGAGGATTCAATACTTTCCAAAGACTTAGTAGCAAGTCCCACTCAGCTGACCAGCCTGGAACCAAGACAGGGAAGAAGGGCTGTGGGATGTGAAGAGGGAGATGTCACTCCCTACTGGCATGGATGCTCCCTGAGAGGGGCACCAGCCCCCATGTTGGATCTGTGTCTTCCCTGCAGAGTTACTCAATAGACAGCTAATAAGAGTTCCCTCACCCCTCCCTCCCTCCCTCTCACACACACACAAAAACAAAAAAAACTAAGCTTTATAAAAACAAAGAAAACATACCAGTGGTTTTACAATTGTGAAACTCTAACTTTTCCTTGTTGATGTCTGTTTGAGTTTAAGGGTCAGGCATTCAGTGGTCAGCCAGACCATTTTTCCTTCTTACCCTGTTTTAAGAACCAGTTTATTGTGCCCCTTAGAGACCCTTCACACTATTTCACTCTGGTGCTGGGGTGCACAGCATTCACCCAACACCCCTTGTTTTCCCCCTGCTTCCCTTCAATTCCAATGCCCTCTCCTACTTAATCTTGGATATCTATGACACATTGGTTTACCTGCTGGAACCCAACTAGCATTGACCAGTTTGGCATTAGAACAGTCTGTGGAAAGAAGAAGACCAAAGGTATTCTCTCTAGAGAAGCCTCTATAACTTTTAGAATTCCTAAACTGGGGTATTTTTTTATTCTGTTGAAAGAAAAGACTCCCAATGTTCAACAGGAGTGGCCTTTGTTGGAAGAGAGTGACCAGCTGTTGTGTCTACTGGAGAACAGAAAATGACTTAGTAGGGCAAGAGAGGAATTCATGGATAACTTGTGCCTGCAAGGCCCATCAGAAGTTGGAAGTGATAGCGCCAGGGCTTGGTGCTTTGGTGTTCTGGATGGAGACTCGTGAGGGTGGGTGTTTCAGCTATTGCTGGGCCCCACGTTCCCTGAAGTCAAACCACCCTATTCATGGCATCCTTCCCTTCCCCGTGGTGCTCCTGGGCCAATGGGATTGCTCTGCTTATTTGCCCCTGTTTTTTTGGAACCCAAGCCTAGGACTTGAGATCATCTCTCCCGAACACATTTTATTGAGTCTGACTTGATGGTCTGGCCATTTCCAAGCTTCTGAGAGCCTGAATGTGATCCCGCGGGGTGGCTCTCCCTCCCAGCCTCCTGTCTGGGCCCATGTGATGGATGTGTCCAAATCTTTGCTGAAAACGTTTCAAAGCAGAGTCAGTCAGCCAGTCAATAGACATTCCTTTCTGAACCGACTGCCTCATGGCAGAGGGCCACACAGCCTGATCCCTGGGGCACTCCTCTAGAAGCCTCCTTCCAAGTGGCTGCTCCAGTCATCTTGGGGTCTGGTCATTCAAAGCAGTTTTAAATCCATCGGCCGATTTGATCTCTGGCGCAGGAGAGACATTGTGGAATGCTTCCTTGAAATTCAATTAAATGAAGTCTCCCGCCTTCTTCCAGTCAAGCCCTGGAGGAGGTGAGGCTGATGGGTTCAGCCTTCCTCAGCCTCAGGAGAGCTCTGGCCTTTGCCAAATCTTCAGGAGCTATCTTGTTAAGGATGCCTGGCTGGGCAGAAGGAAGGTGCTGAAGGAGGAAGGCTTTGAGATCCATTAGGAAGGATGCATTGGCAGCACATTACAAGTGATCACACATGGGAGGCTAGTATGGTACATGAGCAGAGATGACCTGGGAGTCAAATGGGAAAGACAGGCAGAAGGGCAAAGCTTTGGGGTTTGGTGATTGCAGAGTTGGAGGTGCTGGAGATGTGGAGGGAAGGAGCTGGAACTGCAAAGCTGCTGTATCAGAGTAGGTTGGGGCTGGAGATCCTAGAGACCCTGGTTGGAGCCACCAGAGTGAGGATGAGAGGGGATGAATGAGAGAATGAAGGGAAGGAGCAGAAAGGAGCAGGTGCTCAGATTGCTGACCCTGTGGGCCAACTGGACACCTGCCTCTGACACATCCTGGCCACATGACCCTGAGCAAGTCACCAGCCCCAGCACCTGGGCAGAAGAGAGGGCTGAGCTACATTGGTGGGCAGCATCATCTTCAACTAGGATCTAAAGACTGATGAAATCTCAGGGTCTGCTGTGCCACTCTCCTCCATGAGGTGTTGGAAATTAGACGAGGTGATCCCTAAAGGACATTTTCTAAGCCAGAAGACTGGAAGTGCAGAAGACTCTAGATTCAGGGTCCAGAAGGAGGGCAGAGCTTCCACTGAGACAGAGCCAACAAGATGTGTCCCACACTGTAGAGGGTCTGGAAGGACAAGGTGACACACAGGCTGCTGGATCTGACCTGTTAGTCTTTGGTAGCTTCCTGAAGCTTGCTTTCAGTTCAGTTGTCTGAGGAGTCAGACTGGGGAGACTGAGGAGGGGATGGGTGCTAATAAAGGGCAGGCCAAAGGGGAGAGTTGGGAATGTGTCCTGTCTTGTGTGAGAAGGATCTAGGGAGAGCTCAGCTCTAGAAAAATCCTTGCTGAAAGGGGCCCCAGGGTGTGGGTCCTTCCATTCTTGAGTCTTCCACACCCACAGAAAGAGGATCCCCAAGGAAGGAAGCAGAGAAGGCCTGAAGCTGGCTTCAGATATCTGTGTGTGTGTGTGTGTGTGTGTGTGTGTGTGTGTGTGTGTCCAAGCATGCGGGCTCCGTGACAGGCCTGTGAACAATTCCTATGCAAACACGGGGGCCAGCTGTTCCCCATTACCCAGCCCAGTGGGAAGGCGAGGGGCCTTAAATGAGGGTGTGGGGTGGACTTTCCCTAGCTCTATCAGAAGTGCACACAAGATAGAGGCCAGCTTGCTCAGCGAGGTCACGGGGAGGCCCTGAAGCCCGCCAAACCTTCTAGAGAGCTTGGGCCAGGACTAGGCCAGAGGCAGGGACAGCATGGTTTCCCCTTTGGATTTCTCTTGGCTTATCTCTCTTGTTGCAGCTCAATGCTGACTGGCCCAGGTCCTCCCAGAGCACTCCCCGCCTTGGCACCAAGGAGCCTCCTGCCCCCTCCTCTTCCCCTCCCCTCAATCTGGTCCCCTCTGCAAAGTTCAAACACCATCTCCAAGCACTTTTCATCATGGGGACTCTGGGTCTGCCTGTGGCCCACCAGAGATCTTGGGCCTCTGCCCCTGGGGGTGGTTGCTCTTGTGCCCAGCTCTTGTGGGGCTTCCTGGGTGAAGAGCATGTCCCTCCCTTCAGACTGTTGTGGGCCCCCAGGCTCTATCAGCAGCAAAGTCCAGTGGAGAAGGATCCAGTGTTGTTTGGCCAGTCTGGCATGGGCTGCTCGACTCTACAGAGCCATAGATTGGAGGTTGGGAGGGACCTTAGAGGCCTCAGGCCCATGCTGAGCTCTAGAAATGGTGGCTAAGCTGCCCAAAGGAGAAGCTCATGTCCAGCTCTGGACGCTAGCTTGGTGACCCTGGGCAGGTCACCTCACTTCCAGTGGGAAGGGGAGTGACTCTGGAGTCAGAGGACCTGGGTGCAATTGCCACCTTTGTCACTCACCACCTCTGGGACCTGGGGCAAGTCACAGCTTCTCCAGGCCTCAGTTTACCCATCTGCAAAACAAAGGGGTTAAGCTGATGCCCCTTCAAGAACTCGGCTATATGAAAGGCAATGTTGTCTAGTGGATGGAGAGCTGGGTTTGAAGTCAGGAAGTCCTGGGTTCAGATCAGGTCTCTGATACTTCTCTGAGCCTGGGACTCATCCACCATTTGATCAAAGGTCATTGGTGTCCATTATATGATCACTTTTACATCCATCGTTAGCCCAACACAGCTTTCAGTGAAAATTGTCATCAAAGGGCTGTGGCTTCTTTTCAGTCTCTCTAGGATTCCATCCCTCAGAGAGGCCAGCCCCCAAACCAGGACGTCTCATCGGTCCTCTTCTGGGGCTCCGGCTCAGCCATCAGCAGCCTGTCATACGGTCACTCCTTCTCAGGAGACTCTCTCTCTCACCCCATAGTGCTCGAGGACAAGACGACTCTGATCTGGGGTGTCATCGGCACTCTCTGCTGCACACCCTTCTGTGGGTTTCATGAAGGCCAAAGCATTGCTGCTCAGGTGCTGACCCCAGACCCAGATCAATGAGATTGATAAGTTAGTAAAAACTGGGCAGCTAGCTGGCTCAATGAGGAGGGCTCTGACCCAGTAATCAGGAAGACTTCTCTTCCTGAGTTCAAATCCAGTTTCAGTTGCTTACTAGTTGTGCAACCTGAGCAAGTCACTTCACCTTGTTTGCCTCAGTTTCCTCATCTGTGAAATGAACCAGAGAAGGATGTGGCAAATCACTCCAGGACAACTCAAAAGGAGACAACAGGAGTTCTCGGTTTACCGAGCTGGGGCAGGATATCAGACCTCCTTAGAAAAACATTGCTTCGGTGGCTGAATGGAGCCCAGATTGGAGCAGGGAGAGGCTAGAGGCAGGCACACCCCACCTTCCCCCAGCTGCTGGAATAGTCCAGAATGAGGTCTGTCCCTGCAAGGGGGCCGTGTCAGAGGAGAAGGGGACATCCTGGAGAGGTGCTGAGGAGGTGAAATCAGTAAGATGCTTTGACAGGGGAAAGGGATGGCTCTCGGGCACCACGTTGGATATGGGGCATGAGAGAGAGGGAGGGGTCCGGGTGGACTCCTAGATGGGAACCTCCGAGACAGGGTTGCTGGTGGGGCCCTCTTCCATGATGGGGAGGAGAGATGATTAGGTCCACTGTACCTCCAGCTCGGCAGGTCTGAAAGGATGCTGAAGTTGCAAGGTGGAGGTCAGCAGAGTCAGAGGAAGGAAAGGTCCATGTGGGAGTCTTCAGCATCCAGATGGTAGTTCATGGGAGCTGATATCACCAAGGAAAATGGTGTGGAGGAAGAAGAGAGAAGGCCCAAGACAATCCTGAAGGAGCAGTCTGGATGAGGATCCCCGCAAAGGAGATGGAGAGGGAGCGGCAGAGAGGCCGGTGGAGAGCCAGGAGAGAGGGAAAGGGGGCCCTGAACACCTGGAGAGAAGAGGGGGGATCCATGGTGTCCAAGGCTTCAGAGAGATCCAGGAGAAAGGCCATGGATGTGTCCACCAAGAGATCAGGGGCCCTTTTGGGGAGGGTCACTTCAATGGAATGATGAGGTCAAAGACAGCAGAACTGCACGCAGTAGGCCTGGGAAAGGAGGCAGGGGAGGGGGAGCCTGAGAAGGAGGGAGGGGTGGGGGTGGGGAGAGTGGCGATCTGCTGGAGGAGATGGGATGGATGGGGAGGGCCATCTGGGAAGGATGGGGGGGGGGGCTCTGTGTGAGGCCCAAGACAGCTACCACACCCAGGAGCTGGGGCTCCATCGGAGTAAAGGGGAACGGAGGGTCTTGGGGCCCCCCCCCGCCTCAGGCGCTGCCGGGGGGGTGTTTCGGGGCCACTTTTGGCTGACTTTTCCAGAGTCTGCAGCAGATGGTTCTGCCCCCGCCCCGAGGTGCTGCTTGGGCCTCTTCTCCGCCCCCCACCTGCGTGCCAGGGGCCTCCGCTCTTTGTTAAGAGAGAGCCCAGGGGCTCGGGGCCAGAGGCCGCCGGGCCCCCCAGACCCCACGGGCCCCCCGACCCCACGGGCCCCCCAGACCCCACGGGCCCCCCCGGCCCCACGGGCCCCCCAGACCCCACGGGCCGATAAGGAGACGCCAGAACAATGGCCACGATAAGCGGCTTCGGCGGGGGGCAAAGGGCGCTGCTGGCTCTAAGGAGGCGGGCGCGGGAGGGACCCCCGGGAAGGGCCGGGCTCTTGGGGGGACTTGGGGGGCCCGGCAGGAGCTCCGGAGAGGGGGTGGGGGCGGCGGGGGAGGGGCGAGGAAGAGGAGCGGAGCCGCGTCGGAGCCCCCCGAGCTGGGGGCCGGGTGCGGCCTCCGGGCGGGCGCGGCCTGGGGCGGGGCTCGGGGCCGGGCCGCCCCCCGCCCGCCCCCCGCCCGGCTCCCCCAGGCCCGGCTGCGCGGCGCCCAGAGCGCGTCGGGCGGGATAATTGAAAGGAGCCGGAGCGAGCCGGCCCCGGGCGCCCCCTCCGCAGACTCCCCCCGGCCCCCAGGGCCCCTCCGGCCGGGCCCCCCGGAACAGAGGCGGCCGGGCCACGTCCTGGGGTCCCCCAGCCCGGGGGCCCGCGCCCATGGCGCCGCTGCCGCTGCTGGCCCTCGTCGCGCTGCTGGCTGCCAGAGGTAGGGGGCCGGGGGGCCGGGGGCCGGGGGGCCGGGGGGCCGGGGGGCCGGGGGGGCTGGGGGGCCGGGGGGGCCGGGGGGCCGGGGAGGCCGGGGAGGCCGGGGGGCTGGGGGGCCGGGGGGCCGGGGGGCCGGGGAGGCCGGGGGGCCGGGGGGGCCGGGGAGGCCGGGGGGCCGGGGGGCCGGGGGGGCCGGGGAGGCCGGGGGGCCGGGGGGCCGGGGGGCCGGGGAGGCCGGGGGTCGGGGGCCGGGGGGTCGGGGGCCGGGGGGCCGGGGGTCCGGGGTCCGGGGCCGCAGCGCCTCGGCTCCCCCTTCTCTGGGGCTCCCCGCACCCCCTGCGCAGTTCGGAGCTCCTGACTCCTCTTCTCCTAGTCGCGGCCCCGCACCCCGGGGTCCCAGGGGCTTCCGGCCCCCCCCACTCTCCCCACTTTCCTCCGTTTTCTTTAAGGGGGGGATGCTCTTCTCACCTTGTGCGTCCTGGCCCTGGGCTTGGTTTCTCCATGTGTCAAAAAGGGAGTGACCTGGGGGTTTCAGGTGCCCCCCCCCCCCAGCTCAGCCCATCCCAATGTCCAGGCGACTGTGGCCGAGGGAAAGAAGGCGGGGAGTTGCGAAGCCTGGGTGCCCTGGGCCAGAAGAGACATCGGTGGGGCCCCTTCTTCCCTGCCCCCCCCCCCCCAGCTGGCTGCAGGGGTCTTGTTGGCAGTGTCCCCAGCTCCAATCAGAGCCCAGAGCCATTCCTGGGGAGGGTCCTAGGTGTCTGGGGGATCAAGCACATGTTTTCTTTGCCCCCCCCCCCCCCCCAGCATCCTGTGTCTCTGCGAGTAGGGAGAAGGCTCTCTGGCTTCCTCCCCTATAGGGTGGGCTTTGAACATGGGTGGGATTTCAGTTTCTTGGGCTTTAAAATGGGACAGCAGCGCTTCCAGCCCTGGGGGTGGGAGAAAGCTTGGGGGAAACCAAGGCTTTGGGGGAGATGCTTCTGTCAGGACACTTGAAAATGGCCACCCCCAGGTCAGTTTGGGGAGCACTGGGAAGTCTGGCGGCAGCTGACTTTGGCACCCCCGGAGTGGGGGACTGGTCTGGCCAGCTCCAGAGCCAGCCCGGTGCCTTCCTCTTGGGGCCAGAACTGGTGGCGAAGAGGGCACGCACAGGCACCTTGGGGTGTTGAGCATGAGGCATCCTCCTCATGGGCAGCCCTCAAGGGCCCCAAAGAGGCAAGGCTGGGTCAGGGGAGAAATAGTGACTCAGGGACTTTGGGGGGAAGGGGAGGGGGGGTCTTGCTTATTGTTAGAGATAAAGAAAGGGGGAGGATTGCAAAGGGCATTTTCCTCATCTTCCTTAAAGAGAATGGGCAGGGCCTCCGTTCTTGTTCTTTGCCAGGTAGAGCTGGCTGAGCCACCCTGTTAGGGGGCTCTTTTTCAGCTGGGGTTCCATTAGATGACTACCGAGACACTTAGCAGTTTAGAAACTCCATGTTCTCTCTGCATGAACTTTGTCCTACCCCCTTTCTGGACTTCAGTTTCTTCATCTGTAAATGGGGGTGGGGTGGATTCAGCCGTCTCTCAGGTCCCTTTCAGCTCTGTCACTTCTTGTTAAAATGGAGCTGGGGAGTCCAGGCAGCCAAGCTCGCCTTGCTAGGCTCCTGGCAGCGGGCAGTGACTTCCACCCTCTGGCATGGGTTGCCAGGCCTGACTGTTGGAGAAATGGGTCATGGAGAAGGTTCTGGGCCCTGCCCCCATCCCAAGCCTTCTTCTCACCAATCAGGGGCTGCTTAGGAGCTCACCCCAAGGACAGGCCTCCCCCTTTTATGACCGTGGGGGCTATTTCTCTTGGTGAGGCCCCCAAACATAACGGGAAAGCTATTAGGCAAGTGGGAAGGAGTGGGCAGCAAAGAGCTGAACGGTTAGGCATTGATGTTTGTTATATTTATATAACTCTGAAGGGGCAGTCAAAGTCTCCCCCCCACCCCTTAGAGCCTCATCGTGGAGCAGAGGCGCTTCCAAGATCTGCCAGGTCCAGCCAGGAGAGAATGGCTTCTGCCCCAGCTCTGGCCTGGGGGGAAGGGGGTCAGGGAGCTGGGCACCAGGGCCTGGCTGCTTCCTGGAGGCCAAGGGAATCCCAGGAAGGTCCTAGGTCCACAACAGAGACCCGCCTCAGTGGAAGGAGGAATGATGGAGGCCAAGATCCAGAAGCTGGGAGTGCTGGGCTGGACAATGAGATGGGATGAGCAAGGGTCCTCCTCACTTCTGGGCAGAACATCAAGTCACCCTGTACTCAGAACCCAATTCAAAAGAATTAAAGCAACTCTGAATAAGGAATGCTTTCCTGACATCCTAAGAGAGCCCATGGCTTGCAGGCCACTGGTGGGATGCTGGGAAAGAGACTTAGGGCCATTCTTACCATATGCTGCCTCCCTGGGGGAGTGGTGGGAAAGTGACTCACTGGGGGTACAGTCCCAGGACCTGGGTTCAAAATCTGACCCTCATGCTCCTCACCACCTGTGTGACCTAGCAGTGAACAATATGCTCTAAGTAATATGCTCTAATGCTTTTGGCAGGAAGATCAGCCCTTATCCTCTAAGTCTGAGGTCTTCTTACCTGAATGACCTTGGTCAGGTCATTTCCTTGCCCTGGGTCCCAATTTCTTTCTCTGTAACCCAGAGGTAGTTCAGGCATGTTCTAGATCTTGGACCCTGGCCCCCAGCTCCCAAGATTGTTCACACAAAGGCTTGTGCCAAACATTGATTAAAGGCCTCCTGGGGTCCAGATGACTTCTGGTGTTGGGCAGCATGGGGCAAGTGCCAGGCATCATCCAGCTCCTGCCCTCGTGGTCCTTAGAATCTACTAGTTATTCTTGAGCCTCAGGCCTGTGGCCAGGAGGAGACGGGGTCAGAGGAGAGCATCTCCAGTGCAGGTGGAGCAAAGAGAGCTGTGTGCTTCTAGAGAGGGGAGAGCCATAAGTCCAACCTTGACTGGACACGAGCTGGCCAGCCACCCTTCCCCCAAAGATTCGGGAGGGGCCTTCCATCTTATGCCCCATCTTGGAAGGCAACCTGGCCCCATGGGAAGAGTTCTGCCTCTTTCTGTTATTTTATGTTATTTTTTCAATTACGTGCAAAGATAGTTTTCAATATTTGACTTTTTGTAAGTTTTTGAGTTCCATATTTGTCTAATCATCGTTGTCTTCATTGACATCCTTCCTTCCCACCCCCACCTCCCCATAAGAGCCGGTAATCTTGCTGTAGATCCTGACTAGTTCTGGAGGGAGTCACAAGCCCTTGATTCGAATCTCACCTCTGTTGCTCCGTGACCTTGGCCAATCTCCTCATGTCTAGATAGAATGAAGGGCTCGGCCCAGACGGTGTCCGAGGCATGCTAGATCTAGCTCCATCCTGTTCTGGACGGAGCTCAAAGCAGAGAATCCTGGGATGTCAGACAGGAACCTTCTGACTTTGAAGGTCCCCTGTACTGAGCAGTTTGCAGTAAGGCAGCAGCATAGCCCCCCCATTCTCCCTTTGCCCTCCTTTTCCTAGGAGTCAGTGTCCCACTCATATGGCCTCTGCCGAATCCTATCCAAATGAAGATGTGGGTAGGACCGTCCCAGACTGGGTCATTGCTATTCAGTCCTCCCGGGAATGAGATTGTCTGAAGCCTAGTGAAGAGAGAATAGCGTGGCCCAATTCAGGCTGGGGGTGTTTGGAAAGTGGGTGGTCAAGGGCTGCCTGGCTCTGGGCCTGTCACATTCCTTTTGGCTGCAGTAGAAGAGTTTATGGCTTAGAAAAAGCTCCGTGGTAACATGATCTGGGCAAGGCAGAGCCCAGCAGGCCTGAAAGAAAGCAGCTGGGGATGGACGGGTAGGATCACAGGCTGGAGAGGGACTGGGACCTTGGAGCTTGGCCGGCCCCATTCCCTGCTCCCCGGTTTCCAGAAAATGGAGAGGCTCGCCCCAGTTCGCTTGGCTTCTAGGGAGCAGGGCTGGGGGGGGGCCCTACACACCATTGGTTTTCAGAATCTTGATGGGTGGGAGTGGGAGTGGACTCGGATGCCAGCCTGGCTGGGGAGGGGGCCCCAGGAGGGGCTGCTGGAGCAGCCTTGAAGAAAGGGCAGAACCAGCCCAGGTGAGCCCCAGCTCCCTGAGGCCCTGGGAGGGTCACTGGCCGGCAGCCTGGAGAAGTCAGGGGGTGTGGGGGGCAGTCCTCCAGCTTGAGGGGCTTCCTGCTTCTGATGTTCTCTCAGCTCAGTGATGTGATTAGAGAGAGCAGGAAGGGAAGTGGGAGAGAGAACAAAGGCTGAGAACTTTGCTGGGAACATGTGGTTGCCGGCAGCCCTGAGGCCGCCCCCTCCCCATCGATGCTTATTTAACTCTGTCTGTTGGTTTGGGTCTGTGTGGTTTGAGGTGGGCCAGCACCAGCTTTGTGACCTTGGGCAAGTGACTTTGTCCCTGAAGGTGGGGTCTCCAAATCTGGGGATCCCAGGAGGGGGTGTCTGACCAAAATTCAGCTTGTTCTGTATTAACATCCAGGGTCAGTGAGGTGGAATGGATGCTCCTTGGGCAGGCCGGGCTTCCTATGCCTAGAATTCATTTGTCTGTTCATCTGCTCCAGTGGCTTCCTTCCATACAAGCTTACTAAGAAAGTATCTGCGTTAGCACTGGGAGTGGCCGTGTGAACTGTCTGGTGGTCAGGGGACTTGGATGGAGGGCGAGGGATGATGTGTGATGTTCACTGCCCACCCTCCCTTGATGGTGATCTCTGTTCCATGCTGTCCTCCACCTTCACCCAGGGCCAGGGACTGGCTGAGCAAAGGCTTTTGGTGCTCACAGAGCCCCGTAAGAATTGTTGGTTTAGAGAAGGGACCCCAGAGTGATGAATCTGAGAGTGGTGTCTGCAGTTTGGGTTATCTCTTTAAAAAATCATTGAGAAACAGAGAGCTTAATTTGTGTGTGGTCTTTGGGGTCACGGGGTACTTTGGTGGTCAGAGTGGAAAATCTGGAGGCAGAGCTGGTTTCAAAGCCCAATTCTTTACCTTAGCACCGGGAAGATTTGGGACAAATCATTCCCTTTGCTTTGAGCCTCTAATTTCCCCAACTGTCGAAAGGGAGTTGGACTAGATAATCTCAAAGACTTCACAGGAGGGACAAGTTGGCTCATGTGGCAAGGGTGGCCGAACCTAGAGAACCCAGAACGTCTCCTCCAGGTTCCTTCCAGTGTCCAGATGCCTGGCCTGGCCATCCCTGTGATCAAGGCTGCTCTGGGCTTTCAGGGCAATGGGGGATGGGAGGAAAATGGTGTTTCATGACTGATATGTACCAGGTGTGGCCAAGATTTCAACCTCGCCATGCAGTATAGATAGGGCCAAAGTATTCTCAATTAACCTTCACACCCCTCCTCCACCCCGGAAGCTTCTTTGGGATGGCATTCAAGGCTGTCCACAAGCTGACCTCGCTCCACCTTTCCAGATTTATTTTCATAGTACTCCCCTGCACCACCTCTATGTCCTGGCTAAACTGGATGCCTCTTCCCCTCTGAACATGCTTTATGCTCCCCACTGGAATCCTAGAGACTGACAGGATGAAGGAACCAACCAAGTCCTCCAACTCACCCAATACCTAAACAGGAAAATATGTGTTGCTCTTAACAAGGGACTGACTTCCCAATAAGAAAGGCAGCAGGGCTGAGTGAAAGGTCATTCATTTATTCCTTTGCTCCTTCTCTCATTTATTCATTCAACAAATCTTCATCAAGATGAGTGTGGCAGACCCTGCTGGGCTCTGGAACACACAGTCCTCCCTCAAAGAGCTTTCATTCTTCACTCTGTGGTCCCTCAGTTTGGGAGGCATCATCAGTACTGAATACTGATTCTGTTTTGTGGTTCAGTTGGCCCTAGCTTTCAGAAGGGTTGAACATCTAGGACCTAGCAGAGAGTCAAGTACCATTTGGACCTGTGAAGTAGAGGCTCCTTCCCCCATTTTAAAGGTGAAGTGTCCCTAGGGTCACCCAGTTGGGTAGGCTTTGGCACTGTGTTACATTCAGGTCTTTGTGACCCTGCATCTGGGGCTCTCCCTCTGCTATAGCCCCCTCTTGGGAGAAGCAGGGCCAAGTTTACAGCTTGGAAGACTCTCCTTGGGCTCCCTGGGTCCAACAGCCAGGTGACATCCTTTCCCCAAATGTCATAGAAAGAAGTAACAGTGCTGAGTGAACTCTGCCTGCCCACATCAGCCCTGATTCCTAGGACCCCATGCCCTTGACTCTGCTTCTGACATGGGTTGCATCCCTGGCCCTCTTGGGGTCTCAGTTTTCTGCAGCCATGCTTGAGTAGGAGCATTGCAGATCAAGGACTGAAGTGGGAAACTGAGACCCAGAGAAGGAAACGGAGTTGACCAATGTCATCAGGGAGTGTCAGAAATGGTCTTTGAACCCTTTTCCCACTGAATCAAAAGGAAGGGGGGGTCCTCTAGAGCTGACTTCAGGGCCCTGTCCAGGTGTTAGAAGGGGTCACTCCTTCCTGGCCACTGGAGAAAGGGCCAGGCTTTTGGTCTACTCCAAGACTGGGGCACTGCTGGGGGAGTAGAGAGGGCTTGGATGTCACTTCAATTGGTTTTATTTGAAGCAGACTTAGCATGAATCCAGTGGGGGTCTGCTGAGATGGGCCTCTGCCAAAGGGGAGAGGGGGTCTGGCTGTGCTCCTGTTCCAGGGGACGCTGGCCTGTGTTTTTTTTAACTATTAGACTCAGCAACTACTCCACTCCCAGGCTGAGCCAAGCAGTGGCTCCCCTGTGGTGCGGGCACCTGGGGATGTGTCTTCACTCAAGGGTTGGAGGGGTGCCCAGACCCTGGACGGCCTGGGGGGAGGGGAGGCTGGCTTGCATTAGCCACCTGCTGAGACTGCTGACTTCACCCAGAGTCTTCTTGAAGTAGTATCCCAGCATGGGGGGGATCACGTTGGCAGCCCAGATGCTCCAGTCAGTGAGTGGTCCTGTGCCCACAGGACTGTGACAAGGGGGTGGCGGTGGGGGTGACAAGACCCATCATATTCCAGTTCACTCACCAGAGGAGCTTCCCAGAACCCTTTCTAAAGGAGCCAGGAAAGAATTGTTCATCTCTCACACCTAGGGGGTCACCTCCCTCCTTCAGCTGAATCGCTGTGACCCCCCAGCTATGCTTGGGGTTCCTCCCCCCAACCTCCCAACCATGTCCTCAGCTGCCTGAAGTTGATGTCTGTGGGGGTGGGGATGGGGCGACTCTCTTGTACCAATGGCTCCTTCCCTGTCCAAAGAATGAAGTCCAGGCTTCTTCATCTGGGGCTCAAGGCCTCCTTAAAGCTCTCCCCAGCCACCCTCTGACTATACACTATCCCTTGGACACATCCTTGGACACTACCTCCAGATGGTCTCTTCCTCCCTCCCTTCCTCCCCTTCCTCCTCTTCCTCCCTTCTCCCTTCCTCCCTTCCTCCCTTCTTTCCTTCCTTCCTTCCTTCCCTCCCTTCCTTCCTTCCTTCCTTCCTTCCTTCCTTCCTTCCTTCCTTCCTTCCTTCCTTCCTTCCTTCCTTCCTCCCTCCCTTCTTTCCTTCCTCCCTTCCCTTCCTCCCTCTTTTCTCCTCCTCCCTCCCTTCCTTCCTTCCCTCCTTCCTTCCATCCCTCATTCCTTCCTTCCTTCCTTCCTTCCTTCCTTCCTTCCTTCCTTCCTTCCTTCTTTCCTCCCTCCTTCCAAACCCCTCCTTTTACAGAGTAGGATAGTTTCTTCCTGAAAATTTGTAGTTTTGCATTTCTAACTGCATAAGATTAAGAAAATCATACTTTTCATAGTTGTTAATTTAACAATTGGGGGAGGGGCAGGAGCCCAGAGCCAAGATGTCATCAGCACAGGGCAAGCCCAGGGAAGCCCTGCCCTGTAGCTGAGGCCAGGGTCCCCCTGCCAGGGTCTTTCCTACCCAGGACTCGAACCCTGCTCTTCTTGAGCCCTGGCCAGCTCTCTTTCAGTGACATTTTAGAAGCCTGAGCCAGACGACTGGGCTCTTCTCTCCTGTATCTGTACTACACTCTACCTTGCTCTTCTGGCATTGGTCAGGTCACCCTCATCCAACTTCAAGCTTCAGGAGGGCAGGGCCAACTGGGCCTTGGATGGGCTGGGGAGCCCTGGCAGGGAGGTGGGAGCTGGGAGCATTTCTAGGCCCTTGTCCTACAGCTCCAAGAGGGAGGATGTTTGGCCCTGGGCCCAAGGTGGGCTGCAGGCAAGCTTCCTAGGCAGTGCTTCCTAGATGCTGCTGGCACAGTGGTCTGGAAGACTGGGAAAGGCCCAGCCTCGGGATCTCTCGGAAAGCGCCTGGGGATCCACAAAGTCGGGAGGAGACATGTTTCCTTCTCAGAACCTCCGCAGTCACCCCCTCAGGAGGGAGGGAGAGCAGGCTCCAGCTCCAGATGTTTACCATTTTTCTAAGCTGTCTTTGTGTGGACCAGAGACAGGCCAAATCATCATTGAACAGATGGACCGCTCAGCATCTATCCTGACCCAGACGCCGCCCTGCCATTCATCATAGATAAGAACCTCAAACTGGCCTCTCCCAGGATAGCTAGGCTGGGGGTCAGGGAGGCCTGGGTTCAGATCCCTTTCAGAGATGTGCCGGTTGCCTGACTGGCCGACCACCAGCCATTTATGGCTTCTCAGCTTCTTCATTTGCACAAAGGTCCCCTGCCTGCTCCGGGGAGCTGAGGATCCTTCTAAAACGGCAACCCCACGAGGCCAGGGGCATCCTGAGATGGCTCAGCCTTTCTGAGTGGTTGCCGAGCAGTGGGGATAAACACAAACAGGAGGACAGCCTCTACCCTCAGGGAGCTTACACTCCAATGGAGGAAGACAGGCAACTGGAGGCTGGGAAGGGTGTGTGTGCGTGCGTGTGTGTGTGTGTCTGTGTGTGTCTGTGCGTGTCTGTGTGTCTGTGCGTGTCTGTGTGTCTGTGTGACCAGGCTGCCAGCAAGGCTCTTGGAGAAGTTGGGGCTTGCAGGGAGAACAGCTGGCTTGGGCTATCCCCAGTCCTGACAGAGTAGCGAGGAATCCAAGAAAGTCTTTGTATCAAGAGCAGATGGTCTGGGTGCCTGGCCCTTATTAAATGCTTGTTGGTCAATCCTAGCCTAATTTATCAATTCCTTCTTCCATATTCCAGCAGTTTGGGACTCTAAAACCAGTCTGCTTTTTGTGAACCTCTGCCTTGGATCTACTTGGCTATAGTGACAAGAGGGATGGTTCTGTATTTGGGGGACCTGGTTCCAATCCCAACTTTTCTACCCTCTCCATGCATCTCTAGGCAAGTCATTTCCCTGACCCTCAGTTTCCTCATCTATAAAGTGAGAGGATTGGTCTGAATTTGAACTCAGATCTCCCAACTCCCGGTTCAGTGTTTTATCGGTGCCATCCCAGCCCCAACTGGCCAGAGAGTTCATGTAGTTAGTTGGTCATTGTGACCGGAGAGAATAGGGTGGAAACTGGGGAATGTGGAGAGTAGTCAGGATGGCCTCTCTTCACCTTCTTCTTCAGTCAGTTTAGCCTGTACAACTCACTTAACTGTGCCATGCTTTGGTTTCCCCATCTGTAAAATGGGGAAAATAGCATCTACTTCACAAAGTTTTTGTGAAGATCCAGTGAGATGAACTGTGCACTTGAGAAATGTGAGTTATTATCATGATTATACCCAACATGACTATACCAGTTTTTAGATGTGTGCCAGTTTTCTCTGTCCTTGGTCCTGCCTCAGTCCATATATGGGTATCTATATAATGTATATGGATATATATATATCCACACAACATAAATACTTATATATTATATTTTACTCTGGATGATATAGAGGACTTCCTTATGAAATTTGAGAATGGCTTAGATTGGGACAGAGGATCAGAAGTGGCCCTGTGCGGTTGAGCATAGGCCATACGTCTCAAAGGCACAGCTCTGGCTACTGGTGGTGCCCATGCTGTTGTAGGTCTATTATTGTGACTGCATCTTTCACGTGTCCCAACTCCTGGCCTGATCCCCTCCCCTGCTTCCTTTTAGGACAAATCTTATGATAGCATCGTCATCTGCCTCAGGAAGGCCAAGTAATGGGGTTATGTGACTGAGGCAAGATTCAGAGAGGTCTCCATAGGCCAACATGAACAAGTTGGAATTTAAGAGGGATTATTAGATTATCTCAAAGTCCTCTGATTGGGTTACACAAGTCAAGCCACAAGGAAGGACTTTGGGGGACCAGAAAGACCTGGGACAGGAGAGTCAGGACCATCGAATTGGCTGCCAGTAAGGAACTCAAGAAAGCTCAGAACACCCATGCCATTGTATAGATGAGTTCAGTCAGAAACTTCTATGCCTGAGGATGAGCAGGATGGGAGCAGGGACTTGTGACCAGATACTGCTCATGGGAAAGAGGCCTGAAGGGGAGGGGAAGTAGTGGCTCTAGCTTTGGAGTGAGCCAACACCGTGCTATGGCTGCCAAGAAGTTAATGAAATATTTGGCTCTATGAACAGAAGCCTAACACTCAGCAAAGGAGGGAGAGTCCCACTCTACTTTGCCCCGGTCAGATGTCTGTAGTATTGGGTTCCTTTCTGGGGTCCACATTTTATTAAAGACATCAACAAGCTTATCTGGAAGACAGAGC
Organism: Macrotis lagotis; assembly: GCF_037893015.1. Taxonomy (NCBI): domain Eukaryota; kingdom Metazoa; phylum Chordata; class Mammalia; order Peramelemorphia; family Peramelidae; genus Macrotis; species Macrotis lagotis. The sequence continues at coordinate 342,955,226 of NC_133659.1, read as the reverse complement.
AGAATGGGGGGCTGGCACCAGGTCCCTGGAAGATGATGTCAACAAGAGAAGCCTTGCTACTGGGCAGGGAGGGGAGCTGTGATGGCTGTTCCCAACTGTTATTTGGAAGATGGGGTAGATACATCCTGGGGTATTTTCAGAAGGAAAAACTGAAATCTCCTCAGTGGCATCCAGAAAGGTGTCACTGATGAGCAGATCTCAGTTCAATGGAAAGGACATCCTTTTTTTTTTTTTTTTAAAGCATGTATGTTTTGCTATTCTAAATTCAACAAATATCAATATGAACATTTCCATATAGAAAGAACAGAAAAGAGGATTGTATATGAAACTTCAAATTTCATCATCTACAATCCATTAAAATGAGTATGTAGTCTATGCACACACACACACACACACACACACACACAAATGCTTGTATATATTATACCCATATGTATATATCCCACTTGGCATGTTATTTCCAAGGCTGTCTTGGCTGTTTGTGTTGCCCCCGAAAACCTAGATCTCTTCAGTGTTTTCCTTAAATGTTTCTTTGATTCTTTCTTCCCCCTTTTTTTGGCATGGCTATAACTACCACCACCCCTCTCTCCCACCAATTCTTCAGGCCTCCTCAATCCTCCTTTCCAACAAGTTATCAGAGTCAAACAAAATAAATTCTCCCCATTGGCCACGTCAGAAAGTATGTGCTCTGAGCCAGTTCATACAACTGATTGTGTAATTGTTCTCTTGATCCTGCCTGCTTCAGTCTTCCTTCTCTTTCATCATTTCTTACAACATTGTGGTGTATCCCATTACATTCCACAACTGGTTTAACTGTTCCCTGACTGATGGGTAACCTCTTGGCTTCTATTTCTTCCCTACTAAAAAACAGAATTGCACTAGAGATTACATCCAGATGACTCCTTTTCCTCATGGGGAGGGGGTGAATTGGGCTCCCCGTGACCTTTCATGTGGCCGTCTTCTGTCCTGCCCTCCCCTCCCTTCCTCTCCCTTCTTTAAATCTGAGCTCTTCCTTGAAGCTCCTTCCTTGGATCTGCACCACCGCTTAGCCCTTTGTTCTGAAGATTTTGAACCCCTTATCATGAAATTGTGTAAATTGGGGCCATCTGAATTGGGGTCTTATAATAATATTCACAACAATAATGGCTTGCATTAATATCATGCTATAATGATTACAAAGTACAATAACCCTGGAAAGTAGGTGTTATGCTTATTTAAGGATCAGGAAACTGAGGCAGGCAGGAAGTATCCGAGGATGGGTTTGAACTTGGGTCTTTTATGCTAACCCTAATTCTGTCCCCCAGTTTCCACTCCCAAATGACTCTTTGGGTCCTACATTGAAGCTTGATGAACAGAGAGGGCAGCAGCAAAGGAGTCATGGGTATCAGTCTCTTTCCAGTTGAAGTTAGGTGTGGCAGAGAAATGAGAGTCTGGAATTTGCGCCTTTGTTTGTCTCATCTGTTGGATCCAAGGAACTTTTGCTAAAAGGTTAGTCGTTGTGTTGACTTTGGCCTTGGAACCAATAAACAAAGCTCGGTGCTGTACCAGCATATGTTCTTAATTAATGACTGGGATGGAATCAACCTGTCCCCCCCCCCCCCCAGTCCCTCCACAGCATTTGTTGATATTTGGAAAATGAAACCTGATTCTTTCCCTAGAACAATCCGTCCCCTCCCTGTTGGAATTAAGGTTACTAATTAGATCTACTGTGTGTGCCAGACCGACCCCAGACTAGAAGCAGTGAAAAAAAGTGAGACAGTGCATTCATGGACTGATCAATACAGATATATACAAAGTCATTTTGGCAATGGAGGAGCTTGGGAATCACTAGCCCACGGGTGACTTCAAGCAGACTCCAGAAGGGAGTACATTTTCCAAAAGATGGAAGTAAACCTAATGCCAAACAGAGGCATCAATATTCTAATCTTGAAGCATTAGGAAGCTATTGGAGATTATTGAGGAGGGGAATGACCTATGTCAGGTGACTAAATGGACCCTGTTGGGCTGATTGTAGCTCTTCCAAGTCTTTTGGCCAAAGGGGGATTTTTGTCCATGTTTAGGTCTGGAGGTGTAAGCAACCTTGGTAGTCTTGATGGACCCTCGTCATGTTACGGATAAAAAAATTGAAGCCCAGGAGTGACTCACTCAGGGTCACCCAGGTAGGAAGGTCTTTCTCTGGCTCTCTTGGTAGTTGGGGAATGATTTACATTGGTTCTGTCATTCTTGCTATGGAACCCACTTACCTCTATTTCAGTCTGAACTTGACTTTCTGACCAGCTAGTTGTCATCATGATAGATGACCCAAGAAAGCATGAGTGAGAACTCATCTCTAGGGTCATTTGGAGTTTCTATTTTTTTTTATATGATAGAATTCCATGACTCACAGCCATGTGACACTGGAGAGTACAGGAGTGAAGTAATAGTACCTCTGTGTTAGTGAGTGGCTGGGGATCATATCAAACACTTTATTTTCACAGACATCATCCAGTCCATCATCCAACCCTGGGTTCATTGTATTCTTCATTTCTAGCACTTGTCCCATAGACTCATGGACTCACAGGACAACCTCCCTGTCTTGAGACCAGCAGGTTACTATAGGGTGCTTTGTACCCACTTTGTTTTTCTGATGTAGATGATAGGATTGATGCTTTGCTTTGGTCTTCAAAATCCACCTATAGGGTTTGATGAAATTAGCCTGGAACAATTATCAACTAGGGGCATTTGGAAAATTTTGCCACTTAATATCCTTTAAACTAAATTCTAACCTTTGCTTGTACCAAAGAGGCAAAAGCCAGTCCTAGCTGTCAAGGAACTCCCAATCTAATGGGATGGACAGGATGCAAACAAAAATATGAAAAGCAAATTACATGCAGCATAACTAAGAAATAATTAAAAAAGGAAAAAACAGAGTTGGTGCCAGCTTCTTGAAGAAAGTGGGGCTCTGATCAGGACTCTGATGGTGCCAAAGAGGTCAGGGGGAGGAGAGAGAGTGCTCCAGGAATGGTACACTCAAGAGAAATGCCTGGAGTGGAGAGAGGGAGGCTCTTGTTTGTGGACTAGCCAAGAGGTCAGGATCATTGGATTGAGGAAAATATGTTGGGGAGTGAGGTGGAAGAAGACTGGAAATGTGGGAGGGGAAGCGCTTTGCAAGCAATGCAGAGCATTGGGTATTGACTGGATCCTGGAAGGCTTGGGAGCTGCTGGAGTTTATTGAGTGGGGCTGGGGTAAATGGAGGATGGATTGAAGGGGAGAGAGACTGGAGGCAGGCAGATGCCCTAGCAGTTAGTCATGCTGATAGTCCAGGCTTGCCTGAGGAGGGATTGTAACCTAGAACCCAGCACCATGTTTTATGATGTGAAAGCCAAAGTGGAACTATCCTGGACCATATATATTTTGTATGTAATTCCAGAGATGACAGATGATCTCACTGAGTCTGTTCTATTTACAGAAGAGGAGACTGAGCGTCAGAATGGGGGCCTGAGTTGGCAGAACTGTTAGTCTTCAGGACATGGAAAGTCTAGAGTTGGCAGTCCCTTGAGCTCACCTCATTCAACTTGCATGGAACACTCTCAGAGCCTCAGAGCTAGGATTTTGTACTCAAGCCCTCTGGTTCCCAATCCTGCCTTCCTTCTTTTCAGGTTCCCTTCTGGGGTCTTGGTTCTCTTTTCTGCCATCCTATGAGACCTGCAGCCATGTCTACTCCCTCCCAGAGGCCACTGGTTGCAGCTGGTAGGTCCTAGAGTCTCCTGTCTCCTAATGACCTGGGAGACCCAGTATTTTGTGGCACTATTGGGAATCAAATATGAAGTGCCAGAATCATTTTCTAATGTCTCTAAAGCAGCTCTGGCTTTACTGGTTGAGGGAATGGCCATTTGCCTACTCTCTCCTCTTCTCTGGAGGCAGCATGGAGGGGCAATGTCAAAGGCTCAAGTTCACATTCTAGAGTTCTCCTCTTTCCTCTCCATGAAGAAATCCCTTCATTGCTGTCTGTCTCAGTTTCCCTACTTATAAAATAGGGGGCATTTCAAAGGACTCTTTTGGGAAGGAGGGATTAGCTGTGGTTTTTTGGTTTGCCTTGATGGGCAGACCAAGATTCAAAGGGCTGGTTTTGATTTGGGCTGCTTCAGGAGGGAGGGAGGCTGGTCTCTTGCTTGCTCAAGAGGCCTCTTCCACTTGAAGATTTCCACGATTATGGAGTTAGCTGAAGAGATTCCTTGGACTTGGAGTCTACTTTAGATTCTGTGACTCTGTGAAAGTGTCACCCCCCAGGGAGGAGAATAGCTCCTTCATTAAAGATGGTTCTTGGCTCCCTCAGGGACTTGGGTCTCTGCTTGGAGCATTTCTGCTTCCAGGACAAGTGCCTAGGGACCCATACAGAGGAGACCCTGCTCTTGGCCTGGCTCTGCCCCCAACTTGCTCTGCCTCCTTGGGCAAATTCTTTCCCCCTCCCTCAGCCATAGCTTATTCCTCCAGAAAAAGAGACTGTTGAATCTAGATCCCAGATCATGGAAGAGGCAGCTAGGTGGACAGAGTGCTGGTGGCACAGCAGACAGAGAGCTGGTCTTGGAGTCAGGAGGCTTGGAGTTCAAATCTAGCCTTATGATATTTGTCATTTCCTAGTTGTATGATCTTGGGCAAGTCACTTATCATCCAGGGCCATCTTCAGCCATACTGATTCATAGCTGGCCACTGGACCCAGATGGCCCTGGAGGAGAAAGTGAGCTTGGTGACTTAGAACAGTTCCCCCTTTAGTCAAACCCAATTCATGTGCTTGTCATGGCATCACCTCCCTGATGTCATGGTCTTCATTGAGAATGAAGGACAAACATCATCATCATGGAAGGCAGAGTTGGAAGGGATAAAGAAGCCACTTAGTTCTGATTTTCCTTTGCAGAGAAGAAAACTAAGACCCCAAGCAGGAAAGTGATTTATCTCAGAGAGAGTAGGTAGCAGAGATGATAATGGAAACCATGTACCACAGTGCTTCGACCCCACGATCAAGGGCAGACTATCTAGCACCACCTCCGACATCCTGGCAACATCTAAAAGTGGATTTAGCTGAAGTGGGGTCTTTACTGGGTGGTGCAAGTGTGGACTTGGTACCTGAGCTCTGGGATCCTCCCTGGATGAGCAGCCAGCCAAATTGGGCTGGCTCCCTGGGGAGCTGTCTTCTGTAAGACCAGCCCTTGTCCCAAGGGGAAGTAAGGCTTGCAACCTCATGGATTGTCCCAATGTGGCCTCTGAAGAATTGTTCCTTCCTAAGAAAGCATCATACTGGTTTTGTTCCAAGCTTGGAAGGGCCCACTGAGAGAGGAATGGTTCATTCCCAGAAATCCCCAGCAGGAATGTACCCTTTAGGAGCACCCTTTGGGCTCTCACATCAGCTGTGTGGGGAAGCTGTGCCAAGAAGGATAAATAATGCAGACTGGGAAGTGGGGTAGGGACTGGCCACTGACTACATTCAGGAGCAGAGGGAAGAGCACCAAGCTTGCAGAAGTGGACCCAGGCTGACTTGCATCTTAGCATGAACCCAAGCAGGATGAGGGCAGGGCTGCTTGAAAAGGACTCGGGTCCCTTCCTACAGAATGGGGATGTGGAGTCATTTGTCTCTAAGGACACTTCCCATTCTGGGAATGATCTGGGATCCTTCTTTTCTCTTGTCCACCCCCAGGATGCCCTCGTGGGGACAGCAGATGAGCTGGGGTCTCAGGGGGAGCAAAGAGTCTTGGGGTATCAGAAAGGATGTGATGTGGAGAGAGCAGAGCCAGGAACCCTGGAGGGAGGGTGGTGCTGAGATATTGAGGCTCCACTTAAGGGAGAAGATTCCCCACAATCCTAGGTAGCCTTCATGTAGCTCTCTAAGGTTTGTAATACACTTTTCAAATGTGATCTCCTTATTTTACCATGATACTGGGAACTGGGCATGCTTATCTCCAATTCACAGATGAGGAAATGTAGGCAAACAGAGAATAAATGAATTTCCTAGTATTTCACAGCTAGTAACTATGTGAGGCAGGATCAGAACTCAGGTCTTCCTGATGTCAGGTCCTGGACTCTGATCATTTCACTTTACTGGAGGTCAAGTGAGAAGTGTGTCAAAAAAACCTGAACCTCTGTATGAGCACCAGTTTGCTCTTTGTTTCTTTATTTGTCAAATGGGGCAGTTGGACTAGATCCCAAATCTCTATCAGTTTGCAAAGTAATCAGTCACTTAGTCAACATTCATTTAAGGAAGCTCTTCCTAAGCATGAGGCATTGTGCTAAGTAAGCCCTGAGGACTCCAAAGGAAGCACCAGATATCGCCTGCCTCCAGTTTCCAGTCTAGCAGCTAGAGAACATGTACAAATGGGCGTTGGGCAGAATGAACTGGAGGAAAGACAAGCAGAGATCCACCTCTTGGATCCCTTGAAAAGGGTTCTGAAGATGTCCCCATCTTTTGGGTCCTCATCCTAATCCTGCTTTAGGCCAGAAACCTCTCACAAAAACTCCCTGTCCCTGACCTTTCCCATTTTATTTCCTTGATGACGCTCCATGCACATCCTATTTCAGTCTCATGAACCTCCTTACTCTTCCTCAGCATGGCACATTTCCCCAAGGTGAGACATGTTTCCCAAAGAGATTTTGCTCTTCAACTCCTTTTTTGGCAACTTCAGTAGGCCTTTCCTGACATGTCCTTCCCTTTTGACTCCCTCCCTGGTTGTAGATTGGTATTATCTTCTGCCTGAGATGATTTTTGTGTAACTTTGAGTTACACTTGCATCACCCCTGGAGAATGAAAACTTCTTGAGAGCAGGGACCTTTATATTTTTTATTTTTTAATTTAATATTTATTTATTCTCATTTTGTACAATTTTTTTATACATCAATAAAATATTCTTGTTTAAGAGTAAACAAAATACCCCCTCCCCCCAAAAAATATATATTCACTTGAGCGATAAAGTAAAGGGGAAAGAAAAAAAATTAAAATTTAAATAAAAAAAATAATAGTAATAATTGTAGGTATGGCCAGGTGGCACAGTGGATGGAGCACCAGCCCTGGAGCCAGGAGCACCCAAGCCCACATCCAGCCCCATACACCCAACAATCACCCAGCTGTGTGACATACAAGCCACCCTAACCCCACTGCCCTGCATAAACCAAAAAAAAGAAAAAAAGACCCAAAATAAAATAAAATAAAATAGTAATAATAGTAGGGGTGGCTGGGTGGCGGACAGAGCACTGGCCCTTGAGCCAGGAGCACCTGGGTCCAAATTCGGCCTCAGACACCCAACAATCACCCTGCTATGCCGCCCTAGGCAGGCCACCCAGCCCCATTCGCCCTGCACCCCCCCAAAAATAATAATAACAATAAAAATGTGCTTCAGTCTGTGTTCCAACACCACCAACTCTGTTGTGGGTGGATCGCATTCTTTATGATAAGTCCATCACAAAAGTTACTTCCATATTTTTCCACTGTTGCCATTGCTGATCGCAACTCCCTCCTTTTGTATGTATCTACTACCATGTAGTATATTTTCTCTCTCCTTTCACTGACTTTGCTGTAGGGTAGCTGAGTGGCGCAGCAGACAGAAGAGGCCCCAAGCCCCCATACCACTCCTTAGGCCCAGCATCCACCTGGCCCTATGGTCCTGGACAGGCCATCCAATCCCAGTCCCTTGCAAGAAGTAAAAAAGAAAATGTGTTTTATCTGACCACTCTCCCGTCATGGTCCATCCTCTCCTCCATCATTCACATCCCCCCCTTCCCCCTGTCCCCCCTTCCCCCTGTCCCCCCTTTTCTTCTTACTCCAGATGCCTATACCCCATTGAGTATATATGCTGTTTCCTCTCCTAGCTACCTCTGATGAGAGCAAAGATTCCCTCATCCCCCCTTGCCTTCCCCCCTTCCACATCATTGTAATAGCTCATTGTAATAAAGAAAAATTTTATTATATGAAATATCTTGGCCTATTCCCCCCTCTCCTTTTTCTTTCTCTCATTACATTTCCCTTTTTTTCTATTGACTCCATTTTTACACCATGTTTTATCTTCAAATTTAGCTTTCTCCTGTGCTTCATCTATAAAATTTCCTACCTGCTCTGTTAATTGAGAAGGTTCATATGAGTATTATCAGTGTCATTTTTCTATACAGGAATATATGCAATTCATCATCATTAAGTCTCATATTTTCCCCCTCTCCTCCAATCTCTATGCTTCACCTGAGTCCTGTATCTGAAGATCAAACCTGTTCAGCTCTGGCCATTCCAACAGGAACATTTGAAATTCCCCTGGTTCATTGAAAGTCCATCTTTTTCCCCTGGAAGAGGACATTCAGTTTTGTTGGGTAGTTGATTCTCAGTTGCATTCTAAGCTCTTTTGTCTTCCAGTATATTATATTCCAAGCCCTACGAGCTTCCAATGTAGCTGCTGCTAAGTCCTGTGTGATCCTGACTGCAGCTCCATGGTATTTTGAATTGTGTACTTCTGGCTGCTTGTAATATTTTTTCTTTGACTTGGGAGTTCTAGAACTTGGCTATAATATTCCTGGGGGTTGGTTTTTTGGGATCTCTTTCTTGAGGGGATCAGTGGATTCTCTCCATTTCTATTTTGCCCTCTGCTTCTAAGGATATGAGGGCAATTTTCCTGTAGTAATTCTTTGAAAATGATGTCAAGGCTCTTTTCCTGATCATGACTTTCAGGTATTCCAATAATTTTTAAATTATCTTTCCTGAATCTGTTTTCCATATCAGTTGTTTTTTTTCAATGAGATGCTTCACATTTTCTTCTAATTTTTCATTCTTTTGGTTTTGAAGTATTGAGCCCTGATTTCTCATAAATTCATCAATCCCCTTGAGTTCTGTTCTTTGTCTGAAGGATTTGTTTTCCTCAGAGAGTTTTCTTATCTCTATTTCCATCTGCCAGTTCTGCTTTTTAAAGCATTCTCCTCCTCAATAACTTTTCGAACTGTTTTATCCATTTGACCTAAGCTGGATTTTAGCATGCTATTTTCTTCAGCATTTTTTTGGATTTCCTTGACTAAGCTGCTGACTTCATTTTCATGGTTTTTCCTGCATTTCTCTCATTTCTTTTCCCAGTTTTTCTTCTAACTCCCTCATTTGATTTTCAAAGTATTTTTTGAGCTTTGTCATAGCCTGAATCCATTTTCTGTTTTTCTTGCAGTCTTTAGATGCAGGAACTTGTGCTTCCTTATCTTCAGACTGAGTGTTTTTATCCTTCTTGGGCTAATAGGCAAAATATTTCTCAGTGGTGTTCTTGTTTCTCTGCTTGCTCATTTTCCCAGCCTGAGCCTGCTTTGGGGGTGCTTCCTGAGCTTTTGGGACACCCCCACAAGGGTCTTAGTGTGTGAGGCTCTGTCCTCCCTCCTGGTCTGTGAATTACCATAAATGCCCCCCTCTGCCATGGGGCTGAGGTGGGGGGACCCCTGCTGTTCTATGGGGGGCCTAGACTGCAATCAGGATCTGAATGTGGTCAGAACCCCAGAGTCCTGTTCCAGGGACAGAGGACAGAGCTGGGCAATCTCTCTCTACTCCCCTCCCTAGGTTCAATGGGCTCATGCCTTGGAGGCTCCTGCTTACTGGCTCCACCTGCTTCTGTTTTCTGGATCTGGACTGCCTTGGCCACGCTGCTCACTGTGTGCCCCGAGGACTGGGCTTCACGTGCTCAGGCAGAGGTCCCCTGCTGGTCCCCCACTTTGTGCCTGGTGCTCCCCAGGGCATAGGTCAGGAAACTCCCCTGCTGCTGTGAGCCCCAGCTCCCAGTGCCCTGGGACTGCCTCTGGGAGCCTGAAGTTCTTTTGCTTTGGTGGGCCACCTCCAACCCCAGGAGCAGAGCTTTTCTGCTCTTTTCCAGGTTACCTTGAGTAGGAGAACTGCCTCACTGGGTCCCTCTGTGGGTTCTGTCTCTCAAAAATTTAGTTAGCGCTCTTAGTTTAGAAGTTTTATGCGAGAGTGCCTAAGACACGATCCTCTCCTGTTGTCATCTTGGCTCCCACAGGGACCTTTTTAAAAAAATATTTTTTAACCATTTTATTTAAAGTTTGAGTTTTAAATCCTATCCCTCTCTCCCTCTGTCCCCTTTCCCCTCCTTTAGCTGATAAACACTCAGATATACATTATACATTTGCAATTATGTAAACCACTTCCATATTACTAATTCTATACAAGAAGCCTGGAATAAAAGAGAACATGAAGAACCCAGTGCTTCCATCTTCTATTCAATCAATATCAGTTATTTCTCTGGAGATAGATAGGACACCTCATTATTAGTCTTTCGATGTTGTCTTGGATCATTGTATAACTGTGAATAAAAGTCATTCACTCTATGTTGCTGTTACTGTGTACAACAGCTTCCTGCTTCTGCTCACTTCACTATGCATCAGTTTATGTGAATCTTTCCAAGTTTTTTCTGAAACCAGCCTGGTCATTATTTCTTGCAACTCGATACTATTCCATCACAATCAGAGTTGCTATAAATATTTTTGTTCTCTTTTCTCTGATTTCTTTGGGCTATATTCCCAGCAGTGGTATTGCTGGTAGAGGTAGGCACAGTTTTATAGCCCTTTGGAAAGAGCTGCATTTAACCTATCTAAGAAGTTGTAAAGGTATGGCAACCTGCATGGTTGCTGTATAATGGGGGGATTCCCAGCATTGAGGACATCCTCCAAAAAGCTATGCTCCTATACCTGTGTTTTTTCCTGTGCATATTCGTAGGCTGCAAAATGCTACGTAACTCACCTGCTTCCCCCTTTCCTGCAGCAACTGCAGATGTTCTGATGGAAGATTGCTGCACAGATGGGCATAGGCTGGCCACTCAGAAACGAGACTGCTCGGTACCCTATGCTTCGGAATCCAGGGAATGCAGGTACCCTGTCCCCTGCCCCTGTGTGTAATGGTCACTACCCTGTGGCTCCCTCTCCTTTCCAGTGACTCCCACACTCCTGGACCACTAGCACCCTAGATAGGTATGTCATTTGGAGGAGTGTAAGCACCTGGAGGGCAGTTAATGTCCCTCTTTTGTCTTTGCCTTTTCAGCACCTCGGACAGTACTTGGCACACACAGGTGCTATATAAAGCCTTCCGGACTGATGCAGGGACATAAGCAGCATAATAGTTATGCTTGATGAATATCTTGAATAGCTTGAAAGAATAATTATAGATTTATAGAAAATAATTTTAGGACAGGGGGATTCCTTGGGTAGCCTTTTTTCTTCCCTGCTTACTTGCTCCAGAAAAGGAAGTCTGGAGCCTTATCCCCTGGGGCTCCAGAGGGGACTGAGTGGGTATTGAGAATTCCTGCGCAGCTCCCCTTGGCCACTATGGTCTTCTGGACCCCAGCCCTGACCAAAGAAACTTAAATCTGAATGTAGCAAATTCTTGAGAAGTCAGAGGAGGGGCAGACCAAACAAAGGCGAGAAAAACAGGAAATGTGGATTATTGGGATGTTGGAAGATCAAATGTTTATTAGTCAAAGACCAGCAGATAGGGAGGTCAGCTGGGCTTGGGGATTGAAAGGTGGCTGTTGTGCTTCAAGCCAGAAACTCGAGAAGGGCCCTTGAGAAATGTGAATCTGCACATGCTTAATCTCTAACAGATGATAGGGAAGACAAACAATCCAGACAATTGGGGCTATTCCTAGAAACAGCTCCATTTATGGATTATTGCTGTTCCTTGGTGTCTGACACATAGTAGGTCCTTCATGAGTTTTTTGTTCGTTGATGACAGAAGTTAGAAGTGAGAAAGCCAAGACTAAGAGCTCCTAGTGGGCCCAAGGGATGAATCCAGATCAGATGGAAGGGATATTAGAGGTCATTAGTCCTTAGTCTCTAGTCATGGAGGGTCTTGGGTAGGGGGAAGGGGGAGAGAGGAAGAAGGAGCCATCCCCTTCTAAGGCTCGTGGTAGCTGTGCCCTCCTTCTCTCTCTTTTTTTTTAGGTTTTTTTTTTTTTTGCAAGGCAAACGGGGTTAAGTGGCTTGCCCAAGGCCACACAGCTAGGTAATTATTAAGTGTCTGAGACCGGATTTGAACCCAGGTACTCCTGACTCCAAGGCCGGTGCTTTATCCACTATGCCACCTAGCTGCCCCATTCCTAGTCTCTTCTACCAAATGAGAGAAGATTCATAAAGCACTTAGAACTGGCCCTGGTATACAGTAGTTGCCTAATAAATATTTGCAACCCCCACCAGGATGGTGCAGGAGCAATGCTGCCAGAATCAGCTGGAGGAGCTTCACTGTGCCACAGGCATAAATGTGGCCCACGAGGGGGATAGCTGTGATGCCCACCATGACAATGCCAGCTTTGAAGCCAAGTTCATCAAGGTGGGAGGCTCCTCTACTCCCTTGACAGCCACCAACTGCCCAGTGGGCTGTTCCCTCTCTGGAGCCAGGAGGCCTCTCCCTCCCTCTTTCCCTCCCTCTTTCCTTCTCCCTCTTTCCCATCCCTCCCTCCTTTCTTTCCTTCCTCCTTTCTTCATTCAGTCCCTCCTTCTCTGCTTTCCTCCCCCCTTCCTTCCCTTTCTTCCTCTTCTCCTCTCTTTTCTTTCCTTTCTCCCTTCCTCCCTTCTTCCCTCCTTCCTTCTCTGCCAAGCCCCTTGCTCTTTCTCTCTATCCTGGCCTGGGGTAGCCTCAGGGACCATGATCCTCCCTCTTCCCTGAGTCCTACCCTTGAACTGGCCCAGAGCAGGAGGCCTGAGGTGCGGTCCTGGGAGGATTGACTCAGACTTACAAGAGGGAGGAGTAACTGAGGCCAAAGCACCCTGGCTCCTTGGCTCCTCTGTCACCTCCCATCCTGCTCTCTATCCTGCTACTGCCAGACATGGGGGGATCAGAAAAAGGAGGGACCACTAGCTGTCTGGGTCATGTGGTCATGAGGGTCAGGGGGTGATTGGGGGAGAAGGTCTGAGCACTACAAGAACTCTAGGGTTGGAGGAAGTAGGTTCAAGTTCCCCCTTGGAGGCACCTGCCTTGTGTGATTTCAGTGAAATCCTTTCTCCTTCCTGTGACCTGCAGGGTCATTGCTTAGGACCTCTAGGGTCCTAGCATCCTTTTTCTTGTTTCTACCCATGGGGAGTAGAATGGAATGGAAAGTCTTCCTCTTGGGGTTCTGCTGTTGAGAAGAGACACAGGGGTATTTGCCTCATGATCCAGAAGAGTTCCCCGAGGAGCCATCTCTGCTTACAGTGTTCCAGGGGTCATGGGCTCTCCTCAAAGAGAGGCTTGATAGTCATGAATGGGGCTCTTGGCTGGGGCTATGCCCAAGGCTGCCACCTTGGCAGCTCCAAGATTCAGGTTCTTCTTAGCTCTCAGGAAGACTGAGGGTCTGCACCCCAACACGGTGGCTGCTGCCACGCTCCCATGCAGCTTGGACTCTAGGTCCTGTTGAGAACATCTTAATGTCTGAACCTTGACATCTTAAGGGGCACCTCCAGGAAATGTCAATGAGAAAGGACCTAGAGAGAAATGTGCCCTTTGAGAATGATTGATGAGTGCAGAGGTGGTGGTGACTCTATGTTATAGAATGTCAGGGCTGGAAGAGACCTTAGAACAGGGGATGCCTTCTTAGAACAGGGAAGATCAGAGGTGGGGGGGCGTTGGGCCTTAGAACTGGCTGGAGCCTACTAGGCATCTGGTTCCTTCCCCTCATTTTCAGATGAAAGTGAGTGAGGCCTAGAGAGGAAAGGGATTTGTTTCTTGGGTAGTAAAGAGTATAGTAAGTAACCTGGAAAGACCCTGGGAATTGGAGATGTTACCTATTCCCTCCCCCAAATTCTGGGATCCCCCTTTGTGTTTGTCATTCCAACGAATTCTACCTTAATTTGTCCTGACATCTCCTTGTCAGCAGTCTCTGATGTCCATTCCCTGGGGGTGGCATTCAATGCTCTCTCTGGCTAGGTTGGCTGTAACTTTCAGAGGTTGATACCAAGGTTGGCTTGCTTCCAACAGAGGCCTCAGATCAAGGTCACTTTAAACCTGTTGTCTCTAAAGCCAACCTGTCCCCTTTCCCAAAAATTTAACATTTATACATCTTGGAAGGGAGTGAGCTTCCTGTCATGCAGGGGATGAGGGTGAGGCTGGCTGGCCATCTGTGCTAGTCGGTAGAAGACACTCCGTTCACATATGGGAGGTTAGTCGAGACATCCTCTCAGAGTCTGTGCTTGTAGATCTCAGGCAGGTCAGTTAAGGTGTCCCTTGGGAGCCATGTCCTCAGTCCTGGAGCCTGCCCTCCTCTGAATATTTCTTGCTACTCCTTACCTCCCACTGTGGATCAAGTTGAATTGGAACCAAGAAGAAATAAGTTTTGGAAAATTAGATTGAGTCCAGTTGGCTGAGCCCTGGGAATGTTGGACGGGGAAGTCAATGTCTCCTGAAGTCAGTTTTCCCATTTGAAGTGATTATGGTTGGAGTCTTGGCTGGTGCAGCCCCCATTCCAGGGGTGGAGGCTATGGGCAGAGGCTGTGGTTCCTTTCCATCCAAGATCGCCTCAATGGTTCAAAGGGATTGAACCCCTGGGGATGGGAAGTCCTGGGAGATCAAGTGGAAATAAGGAGAAATTGTTTTGTGATGATAAAGCACTGATCTCCATGACCCTCAAGCCGGGTCTGCCTGCTGTCAGTCCCCAACTCTATCTGCTCCATCCCTCTCTTCTTTAAGTCTGTCCTTCCCAGGCCCTTCTGCTTCTTATATTTGGAGAGAAAGTTCTTAGGTCATAGTAATCCCTAAAGAGCCATGTGAAGAGCCCTTTGTGGTCATCTAGGCCAGGGGTCTTGTTTTACAGAGAAGCAAACTGAGACCCAAGGGAGCAACTTGTCAAGGACCAGGATTTGAACCCAACCTATCCTTGCAGGTCAAGGCTACAACCTTGGGGAGAGAGCCCTGGATTCAGACTCAGGTTCTAGGTCTGACCCAGTACCCTGCAGAGAAGCCTGGGAACTGCTGCCCGGTCCTGTACTCCAATAGTCTCTGAAAGCCCCTGTTGATTCTTTCCCTTGTTTTCTGCAGAAATGCTGTCATTGCTGCCTGTTGGGGAAGGCTGCCCAGGCCCAAGGCCAGAGCTGCGAGTACAACCTCATGATCGGCTACCAATGCGGCCTGGTGTACCGGGCTTGCTGTGTCAAGGGCCAGGAGAACACGGACCTGGCCCCTGGGGATGTCACCCTGTCCTCGGACACCAGTAATGCTCTTTTCTCATCCCCAACCACCTCTGGCCATCCCAGCTGTCCCTGTGCTGTCCTAATTCATCAGCTGCCCTCCCCCTCCAGAATCTGTATAATATAACTCCCCTCTGCAAAATACCTAGTGAATCTGCTAGTTAGTTGTCTGTCCATTCATCCATCTATCTGACCTGTTTGATTATTCATTTGTCTGTCTGTCTATACATATCTGTCTGTCTTTCTATTTGTCTCTCTAGCTGTTAAGTATATCTATCTATCTGTCTGGTCTGTTGGCCTAGCTGTTTGTCTGGCTGTCAGTCTATCTGTCTTTTCGTCTCTCTAGCTGTCTGTCAATCTATTATTCTACATTCATTTATTTATTGGGGGAGGATAAAGAGGGTTTCCTTGTCCCCATAAGTCCATTGGTGTGGAAGTCCCTGGTGTGTGGACTGACAATCATTCCTTACCTTGGCATCTTAGAGAGCAGCCTGAGGGCATAAAGTTCAGTGACTTGCCCAAGGTCACACAGTTGGTGTGTGGCAGAGACAGGGCTTCTTGACCTCATGCATGTTCCCTCCCCATAACCAGTAGCAGGTGATGTGCATAGTAGTGCCCTGAACTGACATTCACCTAATGATCTGGGGTCAGCAAAACTCTTCATGTTTGCTCCTCAGAATCATCCTTTAAGGTGAGGGCTAGCAGTCTCTTCATCCAGTTGGAGAGAACAAGGTCCCTCACATTTGGGGTTAAAGGAGAGGAGATCATAAAAGGCTTCCTGGTGGTGGCATCTAAGGAAGGACTGGTGGTGGTGGGAGGGCCTGGAGCGGGGCAAAACCTATTATAGGTCAGAAATGCTAAGGTCTGAAAATGACTCCATCAATGATTCCCCCCTCCCTGCCCCAACATCTTTGAAGAGAAGTCCCATCTTAGAGTCCCAGGTCCTGGGTAGCAATACTTGGGACAAGTCATTTCAATGTTACAGAATCTCAGTTGCCCAGGATGTAGTAGGGTTAAGTGACCTGCGCAAGGTCACACAGCTAGGTAATTATTAAGTGTCTGAGGCTGGATTTGAACTCAGGTCCTCCTGACTCCAGTGCTCTATCCATTGCCACCTAGCCGCCCCATGTAGTAGATACTTAATCATGTTTATTATATTGACTTGAACTACAGTGATGGGAATGGATCAGCTAAAATCAGATCCTATAAACTTTAAAATCCCATTAATTTTTTTTTTAGAAAGAAGGGATACTTGAGTTCTCTTCTCAGAAGATGAGGGTCTGGGGTGGGGGTAAGGATTATCTTTAACTTCTTGGGTTCTTTTTCCTTTTTTCCTACTATAGCTAAAATTCCTGAAGAAGACATTGTGGACCAGGAAGACCCCTATCTGCATGACCGATGTCGAGGTGAGAGAAGGGGGCAGATTCCTGCTAGACCCTCATTCAGCAAATGTTTGGTTGATGCCTGCTGTATGCATATAAGAAGGAGTGGATCTCTGATTGCTTCCAGGGTAGGAGGCATAGGAGATACATCTAGGCAGCATCCATGAATTCTCCCAAATTCCCAGCCCACAACTGGCACAGCAGACACTGAATGAATGCTTATGGTTGATGGATTTTTGGCATGGCCACATCACTGTTTGGTGTGCTCCATGTGTCTTATGATGGCCAGTTCAAGTCTTCTTCCTCTAGGCAGGCTTCCCCCACCTCCCTCTCTCTGGGAGTTCTCTTTTAAGATGTGGGGGACCAGCTTCCAGATACAGAGAACAGGGACCCTATGTAGGGCCTCTTGGAATCTCAGCTCCCCCACCTAAGAAGGTTCAGATTTCTCATCACTTGGCATGTCTGTTGACTGGGGATTCATCCATTCACTTCCTCACTCAGTGATTAACTCATTCTTTCAATGGTTGTTATATTCAATGTCCTATGTGCCAAAACCTGTGTTAGGAAGTTGGGGAGAAGTCAAGATGGATGAAGAAGGCCCCTTCTCCAAGGAGCTTCCAGTGGTAATGGTGGGAATGTGACATGGACACAAGAAATTCTGTAAAATTAAGTCAAGTGATGTTCCCCTGGTGGGAGCAGACTTGTTGTGCTTCCCAGAGGTGCCGTTCCAACCATATCATTTTACAGATCAGCTTCAAGAGAGGAGATTGCCATTTAGTTCATTGACTTAATGAAAGACTTTGGGGCCTTTAATCCATCATTTACTTTTCCAAGGGGCTGTTCCCATGAGTCTGGAAAAGACTTTAGGAAAAAAATTTATTTCTTGATATTTTAAATACATCTATAGATGCTTCTATGAGAGACACGATAAGAATAGTGGTTTCCCAATAAAAAGTCCCAAATCTGAGCCTGAGAACTGATATGTACTTGCTGATTGTGGGAAAATAACTTGGCCTCTTTTTGTATGGAAAATGAAGATGACTTATTAAGGCTACTGGTTATCATGATTATTACAAATATAGAAAATTAATATGGCTGAAGGTGGGACCTAGGGAATGGGGTTGATTTGCCAATGCTTCTGTTTGGTTTCAGGAGGGGGTCCTTGTACTCAGCAGTGCCGAGACACGGGAACCACAGTCGTTTGTTCCTGCTTTGTGGGCTATCAGCTCTTGCCTGATGGGGTCTCTTGTGAAGGTAAGCCATGCTGGGACTGAGGGTCCCCAGGATTTGGGGCTTGATGTCTTCATTCTGTATTGCCTGGGACTTTTGTCTTTTGCCCCCCATGAGTAGTCAGGGCTTCCTTACTGTTAAGGATCCTTGGGTTCATGGACAAGGCACTTTCTTTAGCTGTGCCAATCAGCGTCTTCACAGGGCATAGACCATCTTTTTGAGTTAGTCTAATAAAACCAAAGAATTCCATGATCTATGGCCACTGTGCCTGAACCCTTATCACAGCTCACCCTCCACCACATGTCCATGGCACACAGAGGCCCCTCAGGAAGACTTTCACAGAAATAACATGATTAGCAATTGAAACCTAGGAGAAAAAAGCCATCATGTTACTTGTCCTGACCATTCTATTAGAGGGCATCAGAAGCAGGTCCACTTTGACCTCCTGCCTTTCTCACCAGCATCTCCCCACAGTTTTATTGGTTTTTGTAACTTATCCCTATATGGTCTTGTCACTTGTATGTCAATCCCCTTGGTGCTTCTCAGATACCAATGAGTGCATTACTGGAATGCACAATTGCCGAATCGGGGAAATATGCATCAATACGATGGGAGCATTCCGTTGTCAAAGAGAGAGCAGCTGTGGGACAGGCTATGAGCTCATGGAAGACAACACTTGCAAAGGTATGTCCCGTACCTGGGATGACTGTAGTGGTAGGAGTCGACACTGGACATGGTGGAGGGAGGTGGGGAGAACCCAGCTCCTGGCTTTTCAAAGGGCCAAGCAGTTTCTGCTTGTACCATAGAAAACTCTGCCCTCTTACTGATAATAGGATGATTCTACTCATGTCAATGACTACAGACTCCTAGAAAGGCCGAGTTGGCTCCACTGGCATTTCTGGCTCTGTTGAGGAGGCTTCATCTTTGAGACCCAGTCTTAGAATGTCAGAAGCCCCTTGGTCTGAGTCCTGCCCCTCTGATCCTCATGGCCATCTCCCCCTGCCCCTGCTACCACCACCAGATCCCCTTGGAATCCTTCTTTCCTTTCTTACCCTGCCTGACCAGACCCTGGTTCCCACTTGGACAGTGGTTAGGTCCATCCAATGTCAGTCCTTCTATGTTTGCCTCCAAGATGAGGCTCGTGTGGTAGACTTCAGTCCTGTAGATGATGCTGAGCTGGGAGGGACAGTGTGGCTCACATAGGGAGGGAGAACTGGGAAGATAGAGCAGGGAATCAGGGCAGATGGCAGTAGTTCTAATCAGGCTTTTGGGAAAGAACCTGGGTCTGCCAGCTCAATGACAGTCCAGAGAGGTATGATCTTAGGGTACCTTAGGAAAGCTAGAGCAGGAGAGGGATGCCCAGACGAGAGTCCCCCAAGCTGGTGAGAATGAATCTTGAGAGGCGGGAGAGCTTGTCTTCGCCTCTGAAGGGCATTGCTGGGAAGAGGGCGAACAAGTAACACAATCCCTGCTTCTGCCAGAGCTGCCTGGCCCCACCCCACCATCTGGAAGCTTCTTGCCTAGTTTAGTGGCATCTGGGACAAGAGAGGAGGGGAGGGGGCTTAGTTTCCAATCAGACTCCAAATTAGACTCAGGAGACATGAGTTCCTAGCCAGCTCTGTGACTGTGGGTAAGTCCTCAGCTTCCTCATTGGTTGATTGACAAATAAGATGCCTTTGAGATCTAAGATGCTGTGATTTTGTACATGCTGGTCTCCGGGTCTCCCAAAAGAGACCCCCAAGTGCTTGGTAATTGTGTGCTGAATGAATAAGCAGAGGTGGCCAGTTTGAGGAGTCTGAAGGAGGGTTAAGAGGAGGCAGTGGGCTTCTTGCACCTTGATTAGTTTTCTTTTTTGCCATCTCAGACATTGATGAGTGTGAGAGTGGGATTCACAACTGTCTTCCCAACTTCATCTGCCAGAACACTCCAGGATCTTTTCGCTGCAGACCCAAGCTCCAGTGTAGGAGCGGATTCATTCAGGATGCACTGGGCAACTGTATTGGTAAGACATGCGGTATCTCAGCCTGCCCAGGCCTGTCCTGAACTGAGGTGGACTTCAGAAGGTTAGGTTTTGCCTCCATACCTCATAGCCTGGCTGTGGGTCAGGATAGCTGCTTTGGTAAAAATGGGAAACTTCAGGGGGAGATCAAAGAGGACCAAAGACACTGAAGGGTGCTGAGTCATAGCTGTGAACCCCAGCCTTGATATTCCTTTTTCTGAGCCCCACCCAGTTCTGACATCCCCTCTTCTAAGCTCTCTCCTAGCTGGATGGAGACTGTTCTGTTCAAGGCCTATATTGGAAATGGCTGTTATCAAATCCTTCCCTCCCCCAGAGTTCTTCCCTCTAGGAGATCACTTGAACAGACTTTGGGATGGCTTCTTGCTGCCCTGAGCAGGGTCTCTTTTCAAAATTCCTTGCTGTATCTTGGGACTTAAAACTGGCAAGGCCTGAGCCACCATCCAGTCCAATACCTGAATCTCAGAGGAGGAAACTAAGACCCCCAAAAGGGCATTCTCAAAACCAGAATTCAAAGCCAAGGTGGGCCAGGGTCTCTCTCCTCTGCTCCTAGCTGCCTCTGAGTTATCAGTCGCTATGGTTGGTAGCTTCTCTCTACTTGATTTATATTCCAACCTTTCTAGGCAGACAGCCCGTCTTTCAGAAATCTTTAATGCTTTGGAGTCAGAGAAGCTGAGTTCAAATCTGGGCTCTATCACTGTTGAAATTGTGATTTTGGCCATTCTTCACCCACCTGAATGTCCTGTGGGGCTCCTGAGGTTTCTGAGAGGTTTGGGATCTCAACTGGGAGCCTGTGGTGTGAAGCAGCTTCAAAAGCCATCTGGTCCACACCTTTTTCTTAAAGAGGGGTCACCGAGGGGTGGCTAGGTGATGCAGTGGATAAAGCACTGGCCTTGGAGTCAGGAGTACCTGGGTTCAAATCCGGTCTCAGTAGACACTTAATAATTACCTAGCTGTGTGGCCTTGTGCAAGCCGCTTAACCCCATTTGCCTTGCAAAAACCTAAAAAAAAAATAAAAAAAATAAAAGAGGGGTCACTGAGGCACAGGAAGGTGAAGTGACTTGTCTGTGGTCACTGAGGAATCACTAGCACAGGCGGTCAGAGGTCAGAGCCATCAGGAACCCAGGTGTCCTGACCAGTGTTTTCCCCATACTTGGCTTGGGTCTCACAAAGATGGGTAGAGATGACCCCACTCTTCTTCGCCACCCTAGATATCAATGAATGTTTAAGCATCAATACTCCATGTCCTATTGGGCAGACGTGTATCAACACCGAGGGCTCCTACACCTGCCAGAAAAATGTGCCAAACTGTGGTCGAGGCTACCACCTCAATGAGGAAGGGACAAGATGTGTAGGTAAGTACAGGGAGGGCTGTTCAGTAGGCCATGGCCTTGTCTCCCAAGGTTCAACCACTTCTTGGGAGGGGAGGGAGTCCCACCAGGAGTACTTGTTTCAGGAAGGAAGTAAAGATTTCCTTCCATCCTTTTCCCTCTTCTTTCCCACCTTCTCTTCTTCCCTTCCCCTTGTCTTCCTCCCCTTCTTTTTATTTGGTTTTCCCTTCCTTAATCCTCTCACCCTTCCAACCTTCTCTTTTCCCTTCAATTCTCCTCTTCCTTTCCCCCTTCTTTTCTTCTCTTCCTTCCTTCTTTCTTTCCTCCTATTTCTTAAGATCCCTTCCCTTCCCCTCTCTTTCCCCCCTTCCCTTCCCCTTCCCCTTCCTCCCCTCTTTCCCCGCTTTAAGAACCCAACCTCACAGCCAGACTTTGTACTTCGCCTTCTCATCTTGTCAGATGTGGACGAGTGCTCTCCACCGGCGGAGCCTTGTGGGGCCGGACATCTCTGCATCAATACTCCTGGGAGTTTCCGCTGTGACTGCAAGGCGGGTTACTATTTTGATGGAATCAGCAGAACATGTGCAGGTATGGACTTATCTGGCTTTGACCATGTCCACAGTGTCATGGGCCTGGCAGGAAAAGCCTGGCGCTTGTGACTGGTCTGGGGAAAGGCTGAGGGCAGAGGGCTCCAGTGAACTTAACCAAACCTTTGGGGTCAGATGAAAGACAGATTAGTCTGGAAATGGGAAAGTCTTTGACCACATTTTGGCTGAGTTGGCTGATCTTGTACAAGTCCCTTGATTTCTCTCAGTTTATTGTCTAAGCATTGGGGATAACCAACACTGGCTCTTCACCATCCTCACAAGTCTGTGAAGGAATAAGTTAAGGGAGGGATGTCAGCTCCCCTGATTACTTCTAGATACTCTCCGCCATAGGACATGAGGACTTCTCTGATAGAACAGTGAACACTTTGAGGGCAAGGGCTGGTTGGGTAGATCTTGTTTACCCAGCACTCAGCATGGGGCCAGCTGATCAATTAACAAGTATTGGGAAGCACCACTTTTCTTTGCTCTAAGGGTCTTCCCAGCTCTGACATTCACTGGGGAGAATTTCCACTGTGTCACTGGGTCTCAGTATACTCTTGTATAGAGCAGAGTTGGTAGAGCTATATAAACACAACTATAAATTGTGCAGTCTGCACAGATAAAATAGATCTGAATCACTGGAAAAATAGGAATTGCCCATGGATAGGCTGAGCCAATATAAGGACACTTCTCCTTAAATTAATTTGCTTAATCAATGCCATAGCCAGTTTCTAGAATTAGAAAAAATAAATAAAATTCTTATAGAGAAAGAAGAGATCAAGGATATCCGCCAAATTAATTTTTAAAAGTGGGCAAGAAGGGAACCCGGCAGTGCCAGATCTCAGACTCTAAAGCCTTAACCTTTAAAACAACTTGGCACTAGGGCAGAAATAGATTAACCAGAAAAGATTAGTGACACGATATACAGAGACAAATCAACACAGTAGTCTAATGTTTGCCAAATAAAAAAGATTCCAGCTATATGAACAAGAACTCACTTTTTGAGAGTCTGGCTCAAACTAGGTCTAGTCTAGTATCTCACAGCAAATAGCAAGAAAAACTCCAAATGGGTATAGGACTTAGACATAAAGGACAACATCACAAACATATTTGAGGAGCAAGGAAGAAATTACCTGTCAAGTCTCTGGGTAGGGGAAGAGTTCACCATCACAGGAGGTAAAATGGACAATTGTGATTTCATAACATTGAAAAGTGTTTATACAAATGAAATCAAAGCAACTAAAATGAGAAAAGAAGCAGGTGAGAGGAAAAAGACTTTGCTATAAGTTTCTCTGATAAAGGTCTAATTTCTAAGATATAGAGTGAATAGATTCAAATTTATTAGAAAAAGAACCTCTAAGGTGTCTCTCCATTGGGGATTATCTTCAGCATGGTGACTTCTGGATTTCATCTAACCTCCTGTTATTTTAGCATTTCTTCCCCAAGACCTTTTCTTCCCAGCACCCTAGCTTGGCTGAAAGAATCAGGATGCACTGGTTAGATGAGGCCCCAAGGACCAGAGGCCTGGCATCTTCAGGGCTGGAAGCCTCAAGGGGGTTCTGAATGACTCCTTCGTTGTTGTGGAAGGGATGGCTGCTCAGGTGGGGTGGACTGGAGAGCTTTGAGGGTCCCTTGTGGTCTTGAGCCCCTGTGACTCATGGACTCCAGGGAGGAGAGAACAGACTGCAAGCGGGGTCTCCTGACTCCAGGACCAGACTCCTCCTCTGGCCAAACCACGGGCAGGAAGTGACCCCCTAGCACCTGGGATAGAAGTCAGAGCCATCAGCCTCACTTGCTGTCCTTCCTTTCAGATATCAATGAATGCAGACGATATCCTGGGCGTCTCTGTGGCCACAAGTGTGAAAACACTCCGGGGTCCTATCACTGCAGCTGTACTGTGGGCTTCAAGCTTTCTTCTGATGGGAGGTCATGCGAAGGTGAGGAGGGGGGAACACGGGGATTCCACCAATCGCCTCGATTGTACCAACCTGGGGCTCTCTCCCTGCTGAAGACCAGCCATGCTTGGGAGGTGGGGGCCTGGCCGTGGATCTTGGGAAGACCACCAGCTTGCACTCAGATAGGCCTTGGCTTCTTCCTCTGAAAATGGAGGGGCTTGGGTCCTCAGGGCCCCTCCCAGCTCAGCCTCCTTTGTTCTAAGCTTTCCCTAAAGCTTGCATGGACCGAGCTCCCTCCCATTCTGTGTTCTAGGCTCCTTCTTGGTTCTGATGTGATCTTCCATTCCCTGTTCTAAGTCTTCCTCCCACTCTGACCTCCCATATTCTAAGCTTCTTCCCATACCATGACATTCTGTATTTGGGGCTCCCCCCAGCTCTGAACCTCCAGTTCTAAGCTCTTTCCCAGGTCTCACTTTCTAGGATGCAGGTGCAGATTGAAGTTCATATTTTACTTTTTTTAAGGGAAGGACCCCCCCCCCCACATCATCTCCCTTAGGGCTTGGGTTTCCCTTGATTCCCTGCCTCCTGAGGGGACAGTTTCTCTTCTAGACTTGAATGAATGTAGCAGCAACCCCTGCAGCCAAGAATGTGCCAATGTGTATGGCTCCTACCAGTGTTACTGCCGCCGGGGCTACCAGCTCAGTGACGTCGATGGGATCACATGTGAAGGTGCGGGGGGGGGGCTGTCCCAAGGCCAGGGGGATGGGAGAGCCACAGGGACACACTGTTAGTCCTTCAGGTCCTCCCTCATTCAGCCAACCCAGCCAACAGTCAGGATGTGATGGGCCCCTGCCTCCCATGGGCATCAGGTGTGGGTTGACCTGAACCCAAATCCCAGGCACCCCACAGGCAAGGGTACCCAAATTTGAGAGACTGTCCAGGGCCCTTCCTAGTCCTGAAGGAAACTGGATTGGCATTTGAGTGGCTTTGGGAAGGGAGACCTCATAATGGGATGGGTTGAGTTAGCCTTGCTTTGAGTGAAAGCGGGAAGGGGCCTTCCAGAACCCTGAATTCCTTACCTCAGCATGAGTCCTCCACCTTTGGGGGTGGGTTCCAGGACAGAGGAATCCTGCCAGTTCTTTTACTTCTAATAATTTTGGATTGAGAACCTTTCACCTTTCCCACTATTCCCTCCCAGGGATTCATTCTTTATAATGGAATAAAAAGGGGCTTTTGGCAAAGCCCAGAGAGGTTGGCATCACCTGTGGGAATGATTGCTGGAAGTTTTTCTTTATATAGAAGTGAAATACACTTCCCTATAGCCTCTGCTGCACATCAGAGTTGTTTAGGGAAGTCAGAAATGGGAGTCTGAATGGGAACCTGGGTCTAAATCCTGCCTCTGTCCTTAGTAGCTGTGTGACCCTGGCAAGTTGCCTTAGTTTTCTCCTCTCTAAAATGGGAAGGATAATAACAATGGTGGCAGTAACCTCTGCTTCTAACGAAAAAGATAATACTGACCTTCTCCTTGGCAGACATTGATGAGTGTGCTCTGCCCACCGGAGGACATATATGCTCCTATCGCTGCCTCAATGTTCCTGGGAGCTTCCAATGCCACTGCCCATCAACAGGCTATAGGCTGGCTGCCAATGGGCGTAGTTGTCAAGGTATGTTGGGGAAGGTTTGGTAAGGGGATCTGGAGGCCAACCAAGGAATGGAGACTTGCTACTGACCCTCTAAGCCTAGAGTGTCTTCTTGTCCCTTGGCCCTTCATGTCCCCCTTATGTTTGTTGTCCTCTTCTTCCTCTCCCTGTCTCTTCCATCTCTTCCTCCTCTTCCGTCTCTCCCAGCTTCTCCTCCTCTTTTCTCCTTTTCTTCCTTCACCTTCCCTGCCTTTTCCTTCACCTCCTCCTCCTCTTTTCCTCCTCCCCTCCCCTTCTTCCCCTCCTCCTCTTCCTCCTCCTTCCTCTTCCCTCCCCAGCCTCTCTCTCCCCTTCTCTATCCCTCTCCTTCTTCCCATTCATATCTCTTTCATTAAGGATTTGGAGGCTGGCATGGGAACCCTGGCATTTCCACTTACTACCTGTGTGAATTTGGGCAGGTCACTCTATCTCTGGACCTCAGTTCCCTCAGCAACAAAACATGTGTTGGGAGGGTTGTGGGACTCTGTAATCTCTAGGGACCTTTTCAGTTCAAATGTCCCACGTCTCCAATATAACCCCTATGTCTCCAGGGCAGGATTTGTAGTGAGGGTTTTTGTGGGTTCAAATCCTATCTCTGATGCTTCCTAGTTCCTATAAAGGACCTTCCCTCTGGAACACAGGCTTCCGATCTGTAAGATAAGGGGATTGGATCCAAGAGTTTCTTAGTCCCCACAACTCTGAGTCCTATGATGGTAGAAAGGCAGAGGAGGTGTGTCATAGGAAGGAGCAGGAAGGACTTAGGGTCCCTGAGAGCTTCAAGACAGGGTTGAGTTCCTTCCTAAGGGTAGGAGATGGATCCTCTGAGGAGGAAGCAGCTATGGTCCCCAGTGTAATGGGGACATACCCAAACTCAACAAAGAAAGAGTCCTTAGAGACAAACAGGGAAACTGAGGTCCAGAGAGGGCATACACTTCAAGGGAGGGGTCAATAGGGGGCTCATGTTTCTGTTTCTTTCTCAGTCTGGCTTAGTGTCCTAATGGGGTACCAACCCCTTCTGTGACAGAGAAATTTGGGCCGAAGCAGACATTCTCGTCCCTGTAGCTACTTGGGGGATGACCTAGAATGAAGATGCCCTCCTCCCCGTCATTCTCTGTCTTAAATAGATCCACCACGTACCAGACAGGCCCCATACCAGTCGAGAAAGGAGCCTTAGAAGACATCCTATTTATTAAGCATCCACCATCCTGCCCTCATTGTGATAAGCCAGTGTCCTTGAGAAGCAGGCAGCTAGAGGAGACTTCTATTAACCAACATATTATTCTAAGTATTTTTTTCTGCTCAGAGGGGAAAGTATCCAAACTGATAGAGTGTACTGATATATTGGACATCTCTCCAGCACAGCAGGTCTCATTTAGTGACTTGTGACTCCTTAGGATT
This sequence comes from Macrotis lagotis, assembly GCF_037893015.1. Taxonomy (NCBI): domain Eukaryota; kingdom Metazoa; phylum Chordata; class Mammalia; order Peramelemorphia; family Peramelidae; genus Macrotis; species Macrotis lagotis. Next base: position 342,928,565 of record NC_133659.1, on the reverse strand, counting down.
CTGGACAAAGCTCTAAGGGGTTGGAACTAAAAATTCCTTAATGGTGTCTTAGCAGGAAGTAATTACAAATAATTACATTCTGAGGCCTGGATTAAATTACCCAGGGGGCTCCCAGCACATTTGTGTTTGTTGATGGAGGTCCAAGGACCAAAACCACTGGGAAGCATGGCCCTCGCCTGACTCCTTTGAAGTCATCATTTGAAGGATTCTTGACCAATGACTATTTCCAAGTCTAGTCTGAGGAGGTTCTAGAGTAGGTTCTTCATCAAAGACAGAATGCACTCAGCTTTGTTTCATGGGCTGGTGCTTGCTTGGAGAACTATTTTCCTAAAACCTTCACCCCACTTTGACCAGGGCCCTCAATGGACCTCTCTCCCAGCTGCTTATTAAGGAACTTCCTAGTTTCTCATGTGACCCCAAGGAAGCAAAGACCTCTTCCTTCAGATCCTCTCAGGGAAAGAGGGGATTGCTCTGAGGGGGATCCATCTGGAGGTTCAAGGCCCTGGCAGCAGGACCAGTGTCAGGGGTCCTGGGAGGAGTCTTTTGGGCTGGGCTGGACATTATTTCAGAGCTTTGGGGTAAAAGAAGTTTTCTTGAGCAGGTTTCTGAATAGGCTGGCTAGAAAATGCAGGGGGGCTCATGGGACTTGGCTTCTACACCAGAGTCACCCTGGAGATAGAAGGGATTAGATCCAGGTCTTCCCTTCTGCCATAACCCTTCTGCCAGTGATGGAGGCAGACCTGGGCCATCTGACTCCCAACCCCCACAATGTGTGCTGTGCCAGGCTGGGTCCCCCTCAGTAGCACTCCTCAGGGAGCTGGGACCTGAAGCCAATAGGGACCCCGAAGGCTGGATGGCAGGGGAAGGTGTCCTGAACTCACACTCTTGTGCCCCCAACAGACATCGATGAGTGTGCTGCAGGAACCCACAACTGCTCCATCAATGCCACCTGCTTCAACATCCAGGGCAGCTTCCGCTGTCTCTCCTTCGATTGCCCCGAAAACTACCGCAAATCTGGAGACACGTGAGTAGCCGGGCTGCTCCTGCCCATGGGGATGGTGCTGGTGGCCAGCTCAGGGCTGGTCTGGGGTGATCCCTGGAGATGGGTCCCCCCTGTGCTGCCTGGCTGAGCAGCTCATTCTCCCAGTAAGGAAGTTTGCTCCTATAGTCAATTTGGGGTCACAATGAATAGATGGAGCAAATAATGTGATGTAACAGAAAGAAACTGGGGCTCTGGTCGGAGCACTGGAAGTAAACTCTGCCTGATACTTACTTCCTGGATGACCTTGGGCAAATCACCTCATTTCTTGGCCCAAGTTTTATCATCTTCTGTCAGTAATCTGACAGACATGGGCTAAACCTGTAAGGAGCCAAGTATAAGAACTCGGGCAAGGTAGAAAAAACCAGGTTGTGAAGGACTTTGAAAGTCAAATTCTTTTGACTTTTATATTTGATCCTAGAGGTGATAGGAGTCATTGATGCTTCTTGAGCAGGGGCATGGGGAAATGAGCTTTAGTGACAGAATGGAGGCTGGACTGGAGTGGGGAGAGCCTGAGCCAGGCAGACTCCCCAGCAGCTACTACAGTGGTTCAGGAGAGAACCGGAGAGAGAATGGGAAGGTAGACACAAGACATGCCAACACATTGAAGGTAGAGCATAAATCTAAGAGTAGTGTCAGAAAAGACATGGACAGTTTTTAAAAATTTTATTTATGGCAATGGGGTTAAGTGACTTGCCTAAGATCACACAGCTAGGTAATTGTTAAGTGTCTGAAGTCTCATTTGAACTCAGATCCTCCTGACTCCAGGGCCGGTGCTCCTTCCACTTCACCACCTAGCTACCCTAAGACATAGAGTTTTAAACCTGGCTGTCTGAGAGGGCACAATTGCCCATGCCAATGGTGGGGAAGTTCAGAAGAAGGGAAGGTTTGAGGGCAGAAGGATAAGTTCTGATTGGCCAAGTTGAATTGGCTAGATGGTATTTTGAGCTGGGATTCCATGGCCCTTGAGGATCCCTTGCCAATTCTAGAGCTGTGACTCCTAGAAGCAAAGCAAGTATCTGCTTCCTAAGCTAGGAGAGTGTCTCTGAGGCTAGTCTGGGCCTCATCTCCCCCAGGTCCATTTGAGGCCCACATGACCCACATTTCTCCCAATGTCCTTTTTAATGACACAGTGGTCTACAGCCATCTCCCATGAGAATGGTCACTACTTCCTTTCTGCCTTTGGAGTCAGAGTAGCTGGCACCTAGGAGGCCCTTTGGGTGTCCTGTCTGGTTGATTGACTCCCAAAGAGCCCGGATTTCTTCAAGAAGAGACCCTTCTGGGTGGCCCCACCAGTTGATGACTAGATGAGGAGGGTGCTAAGAGGGCTTCACAGTTCTGGGATCCCGGGGAAGCACAAACCAGAAGGAAAGGTCCGACTATCTGGCCATGCAGGGCAGGCCCCTTCTCCAAAGCTCCTCTTGCCTGCTGGGTCCAATTCAAGCTCCTCAGTCTTGTATGTCAAAGCCCTGCACAAAATGGCGCCTCTCAACCTTGTCTCAGAATACCCACTGGGGTGTGTGTCCTTACCTGGGATCTCTGACTCTCCCCACCCCCAGAGGGGTCTGCTGATAAATTTTAGGGGACTCGATGACCTGGAAAAGGAAAATAATGACATCTTTAAAATTAGAATTGATTTCCTGTGCAATCTGGTGCATTTTATGCATTTAGAGACATTCTTCTAAGAAGGGGGCTACAGGTTTCCCCAGGCTGCCAAAGGGGTCCTTGGGACACACTAGGCAAATACCTTCTGAGTTGGATACACTCAACTACATATGTGCTCCTCACTCTCCAGACTCCATACCTTTCCTTCTATGGTTTTGCTTACCTTGGATGCCCTCTCCTTTTTACCTGGTGACTAACCATCCTTTAGAGATGAGAGGCCTGCCAGGTAGCATGGCAGAGTTTGTAAAGTGCCGACCTCAAAGTCAGGAAGAGCTGGGCTTCTGGTGGCCAAGTCACTTAATCCCTGAATGCTCTGGCCAACTCCTGAAGCTGTTTAGATTTCAAAGAGGATGCCTCTTCCTCACCTGGGAGGTCCCTCTCCTAGAGGGATCAAACAGGAAGCCCCAGCAAGCATCCAACTCTCTCAAGTGGGACCTGGATCAGATTAAAATGTTCTCTTTAAGTTTGATGCTACTGACCCACACCAGTGAAATTACTGGTGCATTCAAACTCAACTCATAAGCCCATGACTCCATGGAATCTTCCCCAATCTGTCTGGCATTGAAAGACAGGAGAAAGTACTTTTTCCTTCCTATTGGGTACCCTTGGGTCTCCTTTGCCTGTTTCAGCCAATCTTACTATATTTGTCTATGTAAATGTCTGCTCCCCATTAGATTATGAATTTTTTGTGGGAGGATTGTCTAATGTCATCTTTGATTCCCCCCCACCCCCACCTCCAGCACAGGGTCTTGTATTCATCAGGTACTTTATAAATTCATTGAGTTGAATCAAAACCAATCCCAGACCAGTCGATGGCTCTTAGAAACATTTTAAGGGGAAATAAAATGTTTTACATTGGCATCATACAAAGCTTTCTAGCCAGGAGACAGTTGGAATCTGGGCTGAGCTTGCCCCATGCCTCAGTTTCCTTCCTTGTAAAATAAGTGGAGTGGACTCCATGGGCTCAAATCCTTTTAAGGCTACAGGATGAGGCTTCTCCCTTCTTTTTGTCAATAGCTCCTAATGCTTCTGTTCTTTGGGCCCAAGAAGGAGCCGAAGTAGCTGCTCAAGGCTGCTGTGCCCAGCTCTGGGGTGCTGCTGCAGGGGCTCCCACACTGCTCTGGCCTCCCTCCTCCTTCTCTATCATTCTAACCCTCAGCACATCAAAAGCCACTGATGAACTAACTCCATAGAAATGCACCTCAACAATCCTCATCCATTTTGTCCCAATGGATTGGTTAAGCTGGTCTGAGGAGGGTTATGACTCTCATTGAGACTCATCTTCTAGGGGCCTGACAGTACTATACTGTTGGCTCTTTGGTTCTTGCTACACCCCAGAAGCTGGCAAAGAGCTCAGGAGCCTCCCCTCAGAAAAGCTTTCTGATCATTGGCTCCCTCCATCCTGCCTGTGCCAGGGGGAGGAGATGGAGACAGTGGGCAGTCATGGTCTTACAGAGCTCCTCCTGGCTACTCCCATGAGGCCAATGCAGGGGGATGGTCAGGGGCTCCCCAGGGTCCTTCACCCACATTTCATCCTCCATGATCCCTTCTTGCTGTGGTCAGCCTCCACACATACAATAATGGGGCAGGGGCTCTCCCAGGCATCTTGAGAGGTCTCCCATATGGCCCAGTATCTGCCAGCAGAGGAGCATGGCCACATGGCAGACAGGTCACCACAGAAGTGATCCGGGGTCCTCTGCCTTCACCCCTGACCTCTGAGAAATGGAGGCAGCTCTCCAGAACCAGCCACAGGGTTGCCTTCAAACTGGTGGTCATTGTAGCTGGTCCTGAGTTCTGAAGGAGTTGGGGTTTGCTCCTTGTTGGGGGTGGGGTGGGGAGGAATTGTATGGCCCAAATTAGGACAATGCTGCAAATGAAAGGTAAAGAAAAGATCAACTAAGCCAGATCTGGGTTGGTTTCAGGGCATGGGCTATTCAAACATTTTCTTCCTGCCACCCCTGGGAGCTGGGGGGGGGGGCGTCCTCTGTAAAAAGAGGGCACTGACTCTTCCAGGTCCCATCCCTCCTGGGCCCTGTGGTTTGCTCTGATGCCTCCCAGGACATAAAAAATTCTCAGCAAGACTCCCTCCCAAATCAATGCTGTCTTTGTATCTGACCCTAAAGAACGGTTCAAACCAATGGCATCCCAAAGAGGCAGCCCCAAGAGGCCAGGGCCCCCAGGAGCTGAGCTGGATTGGGTCATTGACTGCAGCAGCAGCATGCATAGGACATCTGAAGGTGCTGCAAAATGTTATCTCATTTCATCCTTGCTACAACTTTAGGAGAGAGGAGGAAACTGAGGTACGGGGACCTTAGCCAGCTATTAAGGGTCCCAGTCAGGATTTAAATTAGAGGTCTATGCAGAGCGCTAAGCATGTGGCACCATCTAGCGGCCTGCAGGGGAGAAGACCTACCGAGAGATGGGGATTGGGAAGAATAGGAGGAGACCTTTCCTAGGGTCAGCTGCTGGAATGGGGCTGGACCCGTGGTGGGGTGCCTCATTCTGGGGCTGCTGTGGGTGCTACCAGGGGAGGGAGTTGCCCCCATCTCAGTCACTTATTCACTAGGTGACTGGGGCGAGCCTCTGAGCCTCAGTGTCCGCACTGGTCCAAATGAGGCACTTGACTTTAGGAGGCTCCCATTTGTGGAGTGCTTTTGTCTAAAGGTGCTGGAGCAACATGAGCTGCCCTCAGACTTCGGAGCTGGCTCTGGGAGCACCTAGCTCCTGCCTGCCAGAAGGGTGCCTGGGCTGGGGGGGGCAGTTTCTGCTTTCCCTCAAAGGGGAGTCTAAGAGGAGCCCCACATTTATGACCCCCGGGGGGACCACTCACTGGAGGGCAAGAAAGAGGGACTCAGATTAGTGGGGGTCCAAGAAGGCTTCTGTCCCTACTTTACAGGCAAGAAAACTGAGGTACAGGAATAGGAGCCTGCTTGTCCATGCTCATACAGGTCTTGAGTCACTGCTGCTTTCCCCACTCTTCTTTCTCTTTCTCCTTTTCTTCCCTATTCTTTCCCTATTCTTTTTCCCTTTCTTTCTCTTTTCTTTTCTTCTTTCCTTCCTTCCCCCTTTTCCCTTCCTCTCTTCCCTTCTCTCTGTCTCTCTCTCTGTCTCTGTCTCTCTCTGTCTCTCTGTCTCTCTGTCTCTCTCTGTCTCTCTGTCTCTCTGTCTCTCTGTCTCTCTGTCTCTCTCTGTCTCTCTCTCTCTCTCTCTCTCTCTCTCTCTCTCTCTCTCTCTCTCTCTCTCTCTCTCTCTCCTCTCTCTCTCTTTCTACATCCCTCTGTCCCTCCTCCCAGTCCCAACAGGGTGGTCTTTTTGCCAACAGCGCCGCTTACTGACCGGATGATGCAACAACACACTGGAGAACTAGATGGGCTGTCCTGAAACATCCCCCAGGCTTCCAGAGAGCTTGGATCCGTCATGCCTGATGGCTCCTTTCGCTGCCCACAGGGAGGGCTTCCCCAGGCAGCCCCTGGCAGGTGCTGCTCTCTCCAAGCCTAGAGGATACCTGCTCAGTAGAGGCACAAATTAAAGGCTTGAAGGAATTGTGGAGTATTCACCGCCTGCTCTCCCCCACCCCATTCTTTAGGGGAAGAAAATGGGTTCCAGAGACATTAAATAGTCTACCCACAGTCACGCAGGGGAACAGAAGGAGAGGCAAGATTAAATCCAGGTTCTTGAGTCTGAGCATGTAGCTCCAGTCTCATCGCTGACAATTACTCCCTGTGAGACCTTAGTCAAGTCACTTCACTGTGCCTGGCCTTGGTTTCTCCATCTGTTAAATAAAGGAGTTGAAATAGGTACTCTTTGACTGCCCTCCTGTTTGAGAGGTAGGATCCTCTTACTCAAAAGTATGACTTTGTATAAAGAGCCACATTGCTTCCCAAGGGATATCCAGTCTCTCCACCCCATCCCAACTGACCTTCCATCTTCTAAGCTTCCTGGTAGCTCTGACATCCCCTTCCCATCTCTGGTCTTCCCTGTCTAAGGACCCTCCTAGTTCCGATAATCCCTGTTTTAAGGTCTTTCCCTACTCTGCTCTCATTCGGAAGCCTGTCCCCTCCACCTCCCCACCCCACCCCCAGCTCTGAAACCCAAATTACTGAATATGTCTAAATACTGAGGAATGATACCAAGGATCCCATCCCTTCACCACCACAAAGATCGTTCTTCCCTTGCCTCCATGGCCTGCTCTAACTCCCCTAGGACAATGGAATTGTAGTGCTAACGGAGGACACCCTGATCAGCCTGGCCTCCAGATCTCTCCAGCCTCCTCTGGGGATGGAAACCTTACTGTCTGTCAGCTAGGCTCATACTGACCAGTGCTGTAGTGATCAGTCCAGACACTTTTCTTATTTTGAATTAAATTTGAATTTTTCATAATGATCTCTCACTGTTCCTGGAGCTCCCCTTTCACAGCATCTTTCCAATAGCTTTTTTAGAAACAAAATTATGGAGAATAGTTTGGTGAACAACCCACTCACATCCTCCCTTGACAAGGCAGCTAGGTGGTGTGGTGGATAGAGTACTGCCTTTGAATTCAGGAGGATGGGAGTTCAAATGCAGTCTGATACTTGGCTCTTACTAGCTGTGTGACCGTGGGCAAGTCATTTAATCCTGATTGCTTCGCATCCAGGGCCATCTCCAGTCATCCTGATTCATGTCTGGCCATCGGGCCCAGATGACTCTGGAGGAGAAAGGAACATTGGTGATGCAGCCCCAGTTCACCCAAATCCAAATCATGTGCTTGTCATGGCATCAGCTACCTGATGTCATGATCTTCTCCAAGAATGAAGGACAAACATAATTAATTCCCCTGCTCCTGACCTATCTCCCTTAACCACCAGGAGCTTCTCCCACCCCTAACAGTCCCTTGAACTCTGCACATCCAGGACCAAAGTCATTACTTCCTTTCCCTCATGCTGTGACTCTGGGGTCTGGACACCTCTGTCCCTTCTCCATTGGTCAGTTGCTTCCCACATCCCATCCATCACCAGGTCCTGACAGTTTTTCCTTCATGAGAGTCTCTGGCATATTCTCCCTTCCAGCCATGCTTCTGCACCTGGAACATCAGGGATGGCTTCAGGGGTCCCACTTCCCCAATAGAAGTCGGTCTGCCATCCTTGCTGCTTCTGGGTGTCACCTACTCTGAGAATGTCAGCTCCCCAGGGCGGGCATAGCCTTACTGCATAGGGCCTGGGAAAGTCTTGGGAAAGCTTTTTCACGGAGAAGTCCCATGAGACACATGAAAAAGTCCTGTCTTTAAAATCAAACCTAAATTTGAATCTCACTTTGATTCTTATTTGTGACTTTGGGCAAGTCCCTTCAGAGCCTCAATTTCCTTATTTGTAAAATGGATACAATACTCCTTGCCCCCTCCTATCACAGGATTATTGTGGAAAATGTTCACTCGAGGTGTCTTGGACCCGATTACAATGGTTGTTTGTGTCTTCCTGGCTGGACTTTAAGCATCTTGGAGTCAGAGGAACCAGTGACTTTTTATTCTGTGGCCTCCACAGTGTCTGTCTGTCTACAGTAGGTCTTTAATAAATGTTCAGTGGAAGGTGTGGGGTTCAGTCTGGGACCAATGACATCTGCTGAGTGGAGCATCTGGTCCCTGTCCTTCCCCCCTTTTTCTTTCCATTTTCCTTTTTCCTTTCTGAGAGGAGGGCTCTCTCTCTCTCTCTCTCTCTCTCTCTCTCTCTCTCTCTCTCTCTCTCTCTCAGCCCCAGAGGATGTGCCCTGAAGAAGACCCTGGTTATTAAATGAGGTATTGCGGGGCTAGTCTACAATGGTGGCAGGTGCTCTCTGGGGTCCACTAGGATCCCGGGTTCCAGGACAGCATCAGACCTATTGCTTCCCCCTCTCTCCTTCGTCCCTTGCAGACAGCACCCTTGGGGAACTCAGTCTTTGCAACTCTTTTGTAAACCGGCCCAACCTTTCTTGGCTCAGGCAACAAGGGCTGCCTCCCCCCCCCCCCCCCAACCCCGAAGTCCTAGCGCCTCTCCGGATGGGTTCTAGTTCTGACTTTGCTATTCATTGGTCGTGGAACCTTAAGAAAGTGTAAAGTAAGGGGCATGTGGACATGTGCGATCTCTCGAGTCCCTTTAAGGCAGCAGAGGATCTCCGGCCCCTCCCCGCTCTGCCATTCCTTGTGGCGGCCCTCCGTGGCTTGCCTGGGCAGTGCAGCAGGTTCTGAGGGGCACCCAGGGGCCCGGCTGGCTTTCTGGAAGGGCCTTCGGATGGCCCCAGTCTCATATTTTTCCTCATCATTGTCATATCTTTTAATGACCAAATACTATTCGTTGGGAAACTCGGGCTTGTCTGGCTCCCTGTGGTGCCTGGTGTGGGGCGGGTGAGGCAGTCCCCCCGCCAGCCCCCCTCCCCGCCAGGCCCCCTCTGTCCTTCGGCGGCTCTCGGGGCTGCGCGCCCCTCTCCCCCGCGCTAGCCTGGGTCTCCCTTTCTCCCCTCCTTGTCCTGCAGCCGCTGCCAGCGCTGGCCCCGTAAGCGAGCGGGCAGTGCCCGGGGCTGCCCCCGCGGACAGTCCACCGCCGCGTCTCTGCCCGCCGCGGGGCCGGGGCCCCTCCAGCGCGGCGCCCCGGGCCCGGCTGCGCTTCAGCACCGGCGGCGGGACAGCGCGGTGCTGCACCGGCCCCGCACCTGGCGCTGCTGCGGGCGCTCCCGGGCCCGCGGGACCTGCTCCCCGACGTGCGCACCGCGCGCCCCCTCTGCGTCACGGCCGGCCCCCCGGGCCCCCCGTGAGGGCCCCGGACACCCCAAGCCCTCCGTGAGGGTCCTGTCTCCCCCAAAACCCCCGTGAGGGTCCCGGCCCCCCAAGCCCCGCCCCCGAGGAAGAGCACTCCTTTGCCTTCTTTCCTTGCTCTTCTCTGTGCGCTCTGGCACAGGCAGCGCCTTCCCCGAGGACAGTCCCGAGGGGCCGCCGTACAGAGACGCCTCGCCTCCCTCAGGCAGGTGCAGCTGGGCCGGGATCCTTAGCATCTGCCCCGGCCGGGGGCACCTCCTCCCCCAGGGTCGGGGGACCCTGGCATTCCCGAATCCCGGGAGCCTTAGTTTCCTCAGTTGGAAAATGGGCATCACTCTGGACTCTACCTCCCAGTCTCGTTGGAAGGACCCAGGGGTTGGGTGGGTAAACCTTAGGGAGCTACAGGAGGGTGCATTGTAATCAGTGCCACCTGGATGATTACCTCGAGTGCAGGCCCCGGCCCCTCAGATCAGACAAATCAGACAGCGGAGGCACCAGGGTGGGCTTCATAATGGAAGGATTGGTGTTTCCTAGGGAATTTTTCCTGAGCTTAGAATCTGCTGTTGTTTTCTAATAAAGCCACAGTATTTTAAACCTGGGCACAGCTCCAGAGGCCTCCTCCTCATTTCACTTTCATGTCATGTGAAGAAATGGTCTAGAAAGAAAATGGGAGATTAAGTCTTAAAGTGGAAGGGACCTGTCTTGTCATTGGCATCTGTCTGCTCTGGTGTTTGGAGGATGGGTCCTGATAGATGGTCTCCTTTTCTAAGCCATTAGGAAATCTTTGTTTTGCTCCTGGCATGATCCAGCCTTCATCCAAGGTCAGTGTGGATGCTTCCTATAGGTCAGAGGTCTGTGTTTATTCTTGGAGACTTCTTAGGGCCACTCAGTAAATTTCTGCCTTTTCATGAGGATCATGTTGGGCTGGACTTTTGTTTCCTCACCTTCTCTTTTAAAAAAAAAAAGATGATTTGAGGGGCGACTAGGTGGAGCAGTGGATAGAGCACTGGCCCTGGAGTCAGGAGTACCTGGGTTCAAATGCAGCCTCAGGCACTTAATAATGACCTAGCTGTGTGGCCTTGGGCAAGTCACTTAACTCCATTGCCTTGCAAAAATCTAAAAAAAAATTTAAAAAAAGATGCTTTGAATGGGAGAATGGCACTAGCTGGCCTGGCCTGTTCCCCAAGTGAAAGGGTTAGGGCATCCCCAATCCCACCCCCCTCTTGGACTAAGGACGTGATGTATTAGAGTGTTCTCAGTAGAATGACAACTCCTCCAGGGGCACAGATTGCTTCATTCATCCCTCTGCATCACCAGGGCCTGGCACACAGTAGGTGTGTTAAGAAAAACCTGGTTTGAATTGCTCCTCAGACTGACTAGGGCTGTGCTGAAGTGGAACAAAGAGGGCCAGAGACATCATCTCTAGGAAACAACATCTCCTCCCTCTGATATTGTTCCACACCAGGGCTGCTCTCGGCAGGAGATAATGGGGACATTCATCTCATGTTTGTGACCAGTACCTACTATATGCTGAGCATCCTGCCTGGGGAATGATGGTAATGATGTCGGGGATGACAGCTCCCATTAATGTGGCCCTCAAAGACTTGGGAAGCATTCTGCATACACTGTAGTTTAGCTCAGCCTCAAACCCCTGCAGATGCTCTGGGAGGGCCTCCAGGCTGGCCCTGTCCCAGAGCATCTGTAAAAGGACCTTGATTATGCTAGATGTCCACTCAGGAGCATCCTCCAAACTAGGCTAACCTTCCCAGGCCCTGGATAAGATGGTTCTGACAGCCCTGGGCAGCAGCAATCCCACCCTCACTTTGTTTCACCGTGCTTAATGATGCACCTTTTGGTCAGTCTCAGCCTCAATTCTGGGCTTCATTGTAGAGAGAAAGTCTGACCTCAAAGCAATGTGTCCTCAGGTGAAGGCTGAAGGAGCTGGAGCTCAGACCTGTGATTTCATTGGGAAATAGAACTTTCAGAAGAGAAAACTCTGTCTCCCAAGGCCAATTCATGTCAGAGTCACAGTTTGCTTTTCTCTCATCATTAATGGCCCAATGGAATCTACCTTTCTCTGCTTGTTTCAGTTAATGGGAAGGTGGGAGAGACTGGTGATGGTCCCTGAGGCCTTCCTCCATTCATGCAGAGAGAACAAGTGGGAGAGTAACCGGGTGGGTCTTTAGTGATGCTCTTGAGTCCAATGGGAGGTGTTCTCCAGAGGTTCCCACCAGGACTAGGCCACACCTGGACAGCCAGCCTCTGTCACCTGCTCTCAGGGCTCACTCTTGGTCTAGGTCTGGTCCAGGTCATCTTCTGCCATTTCTTGTCCCAACACTTTACAAAAGCAATTGCTGCTGATGAGAGACAGTCTGCTCCTAGCAAACAGAACCTTTCTGTCATTCACTGGTTCTGTACAGTTTTCTTGGCCCAGACCTGTAGACCTTTTGGGGAAAAACTTGACCCCAAGGCTGATTTTGGCAAACAAAGCTTAGAGCTGCCCCTGGCAGTTTGCTCAAGGGGCCCAGCCAGGACAGGGAGGGGTTGGAATCTGCTTTCCCTCTTTTCCATGATAATTCCTCTGGTGGTGCTGTGGGCCCTGTCACTACCCTGCAGTTAGAATGGGGGGGGGTCGCACCAGTAATGGCAGGAGATGGAGTGTGTCCGACCCAGCAAGGGTTGTGTGTACTCTATGCCCAGCCCTGGGCTGGGTGTTGTGAATGCAAACATAAAAAAGATAGTCCCTGCCCTCAGAGCTTACATGTTGTTAATGACTGTCAGGAGCATCCCTGGTGTTCTGTAGGACAGGCATGACTGGCAGAGATGGCATGGGGTCATACAGCAAATGGAAAGAACTACAGAGGGAGAGCACAATCCATGGCACAAGAAAAGAACCTAAAGAATCCCTCACCCCCCCCCCCCCAACCCTTTGCACTCAGAGCATTGAGTGCAGAGCATTCACTCTATGGAAGATTGGACAGACTATCAACCAACCAAGTATTGATTAATCTCTGACTGTGCCAGCTACTAGTTAGTAATGAAACCCCCTGATGTGAACATTTGGTCATTCTACATGGGGTTCTGTGAGCTAAGAAATTCTAATGTTTCCCAGCTCCCATTGAGATGCACAGACTCTACAGTATCTAGGAGGTAGACTTCCTGCAAGGGGACCAAACTTCTCACTGGATTCCCCTGGTCAACAGAGATTCCATTGAAATCTCTAGAAGAAAACTTCAAGTATGGGCATCCCCAACAGAAAAGGCTTCAGCCAGCCAGCAGAAGTAGGCTGATAGACTCTTTGGGGGTAGACCAAGTGTGTCTGATTATATTCTGTAAGGACAATGGAGGGCAAACCAGACACATCCATCTAGCATCCACACCAGCCAGAACAAGACATGATGTAGCTTGGAGATATTACGTTTTCAGAGGAGTTCTCCAAACAGTGAAGTGGTACAATTCCTGAACAAGAACATGGCATCTTCCTTTTTTTTTTTTAACAAGCACAGTGTCCAAAAGGGGACCGCTATCTAGAAGAACAGTGAGAAATGGACCCGTAGCCAGAAGAGGTGCACTTGGGGATGGCACCCAATCAGAATTGCATGAGGGGAACTGAGAATTGTGTTCAGGTATTTGAAGGACCATGTCATGAAGGAGATGAGACATCACCTGCTTGGCCCCAGGGTGCAGAACAGGATCAAGGATTCAGGGGGTGGGGACAGGGAGGGTACAGATTCAGCTTCCTCACAGCAAGAATGATGCAGAAATGCCATTGGCTATTTCAAGAGGTAATGAGCTTTCCATCCCAGGAGATCTTGAAGTGAAATCCTGATGAGCATCAGGGAATGCTGTGGATTGGTTTCTTGTTCAAGGCATGTTGTTTTAGAAATCGTCTCTGAGGCTGCCTCTTTTCTTTGTCAGATTTGCTCCTGTTGACATCATGAAATTCCTTCTTGAGACCTTTTCTTTCCCAACATTCTCACCTGTTTTGATCTTTGAGATCCTGCTGCCCCTTTTCTAGACCCTTAGCTGGATCCCTGGTGCCCTAGTTGTGGATGGACCCTCTGAAAGTGCAGCTCTCACTCCATCCACAAGAACCACGAGGTCGTCTTGGGGGCCCTTTCTCACTCTCTCCTGGTATGAGGGCAAGGGGGGAACCCAGCAGACTTCCACTAGTAGCCTTCTGCTCCTCTCTTTTGGGTGACAGCCTTGACTTCATGATACCCACTTGCTTCTTGTCACAGTCTACTCAGACCCTCTGGGGGATGATTACTCTGAACTTTTCAGAGACTGGGGGGTTTTGTGATATGCAGACTTACCCCAACATTGGTAGGACGCTGGTATTAAAGAGACGACAAAGCTTTGATTTGGGGAGTGTTGGAGTCATTCAAAGAACTTTGTCTTTTCCTGTCGAGTCCATCCATCCACCCCTTTCTTCCTGTCCACTTGTGGGCTCAATTCACTGTCCATTTGCAAAGATCTCAGGTCTGCTGACTCCTAGCCTTCTCTGATCCTTTCCCCAAGAACCCACCCTCTCCTGGCCGTGCCCTGCCTGGTCCAGTCCACCCACCAGACACATGCTCTGCTCTTGTTTCCCCCAGGATCCGACATGAGAAGACAGATACCGTCCGTTGCATCAAGTCTTGTCGGCCCAATGATGTCACCTGTGTGTTGGACCCTGTCCACACCATCTCCCACACAGTGATCTCACTGCCCACGTTCCGAGAGTTTACTCGTCCTGAAGGTAAGTCATGGGATTGGCCTCTTGGAACTGTGGACCACTGGAAGGGATTGGTGTTGCTACTGGACAGGAGACTTCATGATGGGGGAGACCGTTCTGCTGCACTAAAGAGCATGGGAATAATTGTTGGGAGACTTCAAAGGCTGCCGTACCTGGGGCACCATGTTCCTCTCCCCCACATCTCATGCCAGGGCATCCCCATGGATATTTATTCTTTCCTTCTTCTGAACCTCTCCAAAGTCCCAGAATGTCCTCCTCCACTCTCTCTCAGCTACTTGGGGATAGTCACACCCGGATCTCACCCTCTATTATTCACAAGTGTTTATTTCCATGGTTGGTCCATAAGGGCTGGATCTCCCTCCTGAGTCCTGCCCCAGCCCAGCCCCTCCATGCTCCCCCCGCCCAGTACCTCCTCTCTCACACCAGCCACATCCATATTCATTTTACTCTTTGGCCATCCTGCCTAGCTGCCTTCCCACTCTCCTTCCTCTTTCCATTGCTGGCATCCTAACCCAAGTCCTGCCATCATTCCTGGAAGGGCTGTGGCCACCTGTGGCTCACTGGCCATCTCTGGTCTCTGTCCCCCGATGGGGCTTGTCCCTACCATCAGGATGGAAGTAGTTGAGGGCAGGGGCTAGTTTTGCTTTTGCACTTGCAGCCCAATGCTGAGCATAGCAGATAACTCATCCTGAGAGCTCCATCCAGGCTTCTTCACTAGGAACACGCTGCCCCTCTCTCCGTTCCCATCCCTCACTCTTTCCTCATCTTTCCTCAACCATCCTCCCTGCTTGGGCTTTCTGGCCAACCTTGCCCGATCTTGGCCTGGCATTGGTCATTCCAACTGCCCAGTGTCCAAGGCTTTCCCCTTCTCCCTCCCCATCCCTGGCCTAACCTCAGCCTCCCCACTCCAGCCTTTTCTGCTCCTTCTCATGGGCTGGCCTGGTTAGTCCCCTGCAGATGGGTCCCCATGGCAGGAAGAAGGACTTTTATTCCCACCCCCCCAATTGGTTTCTCATCTCACTTCCCACAGAAGCTATTACCAACACTCTTCTCCATCCTGTGCTTCCCCATTGCTCCCCTGCACCCTCTCTCCCCAATGAGACCCTGGCCTCTTACTGTACAGAGAAAATCGGGGTCTTCCTCCAGAGTTCTCCCCAAAGTTACCTCCCCTTCCCCTCTTCTCTGCTCCTGCCCTGACTTGTGCCCTCGCCCACAGAAATCATCTTCCTCCGGGCTGTCACACCTGCGTATCCTGCCAACCATGCCGACATCCTCTTTGACATCACGGAAGGGAACCTCAGGGACTCCTTTGACATCATTAAGCGGTATCTGGATGGCATGACTGTGGGTGAGTAGTTTTCCAGGTGAACTCTTGTCAATAATCTGGCCCACACCAGGCTGCCTGGCAGGGCAGGCAGTTCTGTGGGCCAGTTGCGCCTCCCTCCAGGACCCTGGTCACAGCCACCCACCCTTCAGGGTCCGACACAAGGGCTCTCCCTGGGATGTCTCCCGGTTTTACAAGTTGGCACTTCTGCCCTAATGTTTCTGTAGGACTGTCCGTCCTGGGGGACAGGAACCCTATCTTTTTCCATCTCCCAGTCCTAAGTAAGCTGCACTGAAAGGAGTGGAGATGTTTGGGAAACACCTAAAGAATGGAGAGAATTCCCAGGGTAGACTGGGATGTTGGAGCTGGGAGGATTCTGAACATGGGCTGCTAAGAGAGGGGTGGGCAGAGCTGGGGGGGGTGGCTTGGAACAGGAAAGATAAAGGGGTGAGAGGCCTTAGAACAAGGAATGTCAGTGTTGGGCGGGAGCATAGAGGAGAGGATGGCAGAGCTGGGGGGCTCAGAACTGGAGGGGGGCTCAGAACAGAGGATAGCAGGGTTTGGACAGTTTGGTTTGGAGGTCAGGAAATGCCACCATTGCCCTCTGGAGCAATCTCGGAATGCGGCCACGAGGTGGCGGCGTCGTACCATCCAATCCCGACCTTCCCTTCTGTCCTCTGGCATTAGGTCGGCCCTTCCCAGGAAAAGGCTTCAGTCTTGGGCCCGGGGCTAGACTGGCCGGGCAGTGGAATTGGGACTCCCGCCTTGGCCATTGGCAGCTAGCTTGTAAATGGGGGTCCTTGCTATGATGAGGATGTTTGTCCATGATGTCAAGGAGGGGCTGCCATGACAAGGCACTGGATTGGAGGGAGAGCCTGCGGGGGCTCAAGTCTCCTTTGGGTCCATCTGGGCCAGTGGCCAGATATGGATCAAGAGGCAGTCGGACTTAAGTGACTTGCCCAAGGTCACACAGTTAGGTAATTATTAAGTGTCTGAGATCAGATTTGACCTCAGATCCTCCTGACTCTAGGGCTGGTGCTCTACCCGCTGAATGACCCCTCTGGGGTCATTGGGCTGAAGACTGCCCAGTGACCAGAGCCCAGGAGACTCTGGAGAAGGCAGCCTTGAACTGGAGGAGGAATGGTGCTGTAGGCATGGGGAACTGCCTGGACAAAGGCACCAGAAGAGAGAGATTGGTGGGCAACCTGAGGCCGCCCCTTCCTGCCCTCAGCCAGTTTCAGAGAAGTCAGAACACATCGTGTGCCTGCTCACAGGCCTCCCTTAGACCCAGGGCTTTCCCTGATGATGTGATCAGGAGGGCAGAATTGTCTTCATTCTAAAAAGTTCTAAAGCCGGGGCATTTCCCAGCACAAATGACTTTCCTACCCCAGCCTCTAGCTGCTCCGATTCTTGCTGTGAACCCGCCACTGCCCCCTTCTCCGGCCATGCCCCCAGCACCCTCAGTCCAGCCTCGTGGCTGGCCCATCTTCTCTGGGGGCCCATCTTCTACAGAGTCCATCAGAGGGGACAAATACTCCCCCACTCAGCAGACACAAACGCCAGTGACTCCCCATCTGCAGCCTCCTGGCCTGTAAATCTCCCCCTCCTCAACCGCTCTGCCAGGGATCCTGGCTGCCTGGACTTTGGCTTGGCCCCAGAGGGCAGAACTCCTTGGGGACCCCAGAGCTGACCACTATAAGGAGGCAGATCAGGGTTCAGTACAAGGAGGGACCCCATTCCAGACTGGATCTGGAGATTGTGACTGACTCCCTGAGACACTAAGGGAGAGGCTGACCCAGAGAGAGCATCAGGAGGGCAGCGGGGCCAGGCTGGGGGGCTCCTTGGGCTCCCAGACCCTAGCCCCTGCTTCTTACCCACCATGACCCCAGGCTTGGGGGATTTCTTCCTCAGCTGAGGGGTCTGCAAATACAGATTGCAGGTGGGACCTCCAAGGCTGCCCACCAGAGGCCTCCCCCCCGCCCCGTTACTGGAACTGGAACAAGCTTAAGTTTTCCAGAAGATGAAGTAGAGGCCCAGGGAGTAAGCAGCTCCTTGGACTCCGGGGTGCCACCAGTGGGGCTGCCCTGAGGATTCCGAGGGGGACCAGACGACCCCGTTGATCCCTTCTCACCAGCATCTGGCAGGATCCTGGTTTGGGAGGCTGCAGGTCCAGGTTCAAATCCAAATTCTGCCAATTCATGCTGGACCAGCCCCTTCATGAACTACGTCCTAGGGGTCACAGGATCCTGAGAATCCCTGGGAGGACGAGAAAGGCAGGATTTGTGCCCCCAGGTGCCATGGAAGAGAAGGAGGGCAGTTGGAGGTGCTCCAGTTGGAAAGAGCCAGGGATGGAGGCCCAGACCCTAAAACCTCCCACGTGGGCTGGCATGTAGAGAAGGGCTCCTCACCCTGGGCCTGGACACCAGTCAGCCTCAGCTCTTTAACCCTGGCTCAGGGCCTCTAGATTGCCCCAGAGGTGGCCTGGACCCCTGACCCCCAAACCTTTGGGCCCTTAGGAGGGGAGAAAAGATCAAGGGCCACAGAAAGGGAGGCAGCATCCAGCCAACTAGACTGGCAGCGCACTCTGCCTGCGGCTGCGTGTCCCCCTGCTTGCGGCAGTCTACTGACCTCAATCCATCTTCCTGGGCCCCATCTTAGACAAGTCCTGGCTTTTGAAAACCAAGACCCAGAAAGGGGTCAAAGCTACCGTTGTGACCCTTTCCTCCCACCTTCCTCTACAAGTTTGGCCAAGGATTAGTCTCCATTACAGAGCCACTCTCTTCCCGCTTCAGAAACTCCCCCTGAAAACAGCCGCCAAGCCGTCTTGCCCGTGCTGATGGATCGGCTCTGGGAGGCTTTCACACCAAATCCTCCGGATTAGGCAAGAGCTTTCTCCAACCAGTCACTGGGGGAGCAGGGGAGCGAGATGCCTGTGGCCCGCTGCCAAGTCAGCTCCCCAGGCCAGCCCCAGAGAAAAGGCAGTGTCCCAGAGTGGACCACTGGAGGAGATGCCCCCATTTCCTCCTGGTCTAGTAGTGACTGCTGAGGCCCCTTCCCGCTTCCCAGAAGCAGGCAGGTCCTTCAGTCCTGGTCAACCCCCATCCGATGGGTGCCTTGTTTAAGGAAGGACTTGGGCAGCCTGGACCAGACAAGGATGGAGAGCCTGGGGAGAGGGGCCACGCCCTGTGAAGACCATTGGAAGGCGCTGGGCCTGGTTAGGGCCTGTGGGGTCCCAGTCTGCTCTCCACAGGCCAGCCTTGTAGATGAGGGCTCTCAGAGGCGAAAGGAAGGGGCATTAGGAAGATAGACTAGGGTCTAAGCTGACTTCCTTCTGCCATAGCTGCCCACCTTAGAAGGGGATGAGCTCCCCATCCTGGAGGAAGAGCCTCCTCTCAAGTGTAGTGCAGAGAGAGGTACTGTTCCTGCTTGGGGGGCCTTGGGTCAGCTTCCCTTTGGTTTCTGGTCTTCCCTCCTCTGAGATCCTGGGGTTCTGGAACTGGCCTGAGAAGCCAGACCAAGAAGAAGAGGCTTCCTCGGTCCTCCGCCCCCCCTGGGCAAACCTGAAGTTGGCAGAAGGCTTGGGCTCAGCACTGGCTCTGTAGACCCCTCCCAGAGGGGTGACAGGGCCAGGCCCTCAGCTTCTGGGGTCCCAGTTTCCTCCCTTGTCAAATGGTTGGAATGGCTGTTGGGAAAGTGCCCTGGAAAGCATGGAGTGTAAGTTCAGGCAATCCCTGGGCCCCAGATTGAAAGCTAGATGGGACCTCAGTGCCAAGTCCAGTGAAACTGGACAAAATCTGAAGCCCAGAGGGCTTGGGAAAACTGCCTTCCCTGTCTGGAGATGGTGTGTGTGTGGGGGGGGGGCAGGAGCTTCCTGAATGAATGAATCTAACCTCCAGACCTTGAGCTCAAATCATCCCCCTGGACTGAAGTCTTTATCTGGGATTGATTTCTTTAGCAAAGGGGTCTTCCAGAGGAGAAAAGTCCTTCTAGTTCATCCTCTCTGCAGCTGACAATCCTCTGGGCTGGGAGACATCAGGTGCCCAGCCTGGAGACAACCAAGGGTTGGATTGGTACTCAGTTCCTTCAGACTTTAAGACCTCTATGACCAATTAGGATAATTGCCTCTTACGGAGGCAGGAAAGCCAGTCAGCTCCCCAAGGAGAGAGAGGATTTTCTGTTTTGTCCATGGGTCCCCAGGATTCTGCCAGGGTGGTGTCCTCAGGTGGCCTCTGCTGACCTGGCTGTCCTGGTCTCTTGGCAGGTGTGGTGCGCCAGATCCGTCCCATCGTGGGCCCCTTCTATGTCACGCTCAAGTTGGAGATGAATCATGTGGTGGGTGGGATGGTCTCCCACCGCAACGTGGTCAACGTCCACATCTTTGTCTCCGAATACTGGTTCTGAGGGTCGCTTCTTGGTCCGATCGGGCCCTGCCTCTGCCTGTAAGACCCAATATTTTCTTTCCTTTCTCCACTCATTTCTGACCTAAGCATGATTTGCCCAGATCTGTGCTAGAGGGTGGTAGCATCCCTCCCAGGCCTGAGCCCCTCTGGGCCATGGCCTCAGTCACCTCTTCAGAAGGGATAACCCGTTGTTGGCCTTGGCCAAAGCCAAGGAGGAGAGAGGGGGAGCTTTGGCATAGATGAGGTGGAAGATGGTCTTGCCATTCTTCCTGGTCACAGGTTTGTGCACGCCCCAGCCCAAGGAAACACAGCCAGTGTCTGCATGTGCCGCTCAGCTAGAACCCACCCCTCCCCGCCAACCCCAGGCCAGGCCAGCCCTAGAACCCGGCCCCAGCCCCAGCTAGCTAAGGCCATGGGATGCCATGCCTCCTAGGGACCCTTCTAGGCAGCTGAGTTCTGTAAAAGCAGCCCTGGGGAACTGCCTGTTCTGGGGTCCCTGCAACGAATGGATGTTCTGCTCCCCTGTTGTCATTTTTGGTAGAAATGTGAAATAAAGAGTCCCCCAATGGTTTCGTATTCATTCACCAGCAGCTTGTGAATATTTAGGAGGCACCCCCTGGACCATAGCTCCCACCATGTTGTGGCGGGGTCCTGGGAGCTAGTCCTGCCCAGGTGGGGCACTCCGGGAGGGAGAGTGGATTTGGCCGCAATGACTCATGAAGACTAGTGGCCAAGGATAGAATGCCTAGGATTTAGATCTGGGGAGATCCATGCGGAGGGTTCCGAGTATTGAGGCCTGGGCAAAGACTGTTCTCATGGGCCACAGTCAGAAATCTTCAGGAGCCCTGGAAGGGTCCAAAGTATAAAAGAAAGACGCTCCTGGAAGGAAATCCTGAGAGGCTTCATGGAGGAGGCAGGCCCTTAGCTGGGTCTTGAAGGAAAGAGTCTATAGAAATGAGGGAGCCAGAGATCCTAGATGTGGGGGATGGCCTAGACACAGGATAAGAGTTGAGTGGGTCTGTCGAAGGGTAGGAGGGGGAACCAGAGTGGGCTGTTCCAGTGGCTACCAGGAAGAAATTGGGTACTTCTGTCCTCTCTGGGGAACTGGGGTGGGGGGGCTCATCTCTGTTGTCTCAATTGAACTATGAAGGTTATGAGTAGAGAGAGAGAGACCCTTGGCAGATGGAAGATGTTTCTAACACTCAGAGCTGTTCCATAACTGAAGCCCATGAAGAATGGGCTACTGAGTGGGGTCCCTGGAGATCTCAGAGCAAAATTGTGGAGGTCAAAGGGAATCATAAGGAGGACTCTTCAGATCAAGGGCTGACTCAGAAGCCTCCTGAGAACATGTCTAGCAGATGAGTTCCAAGTCAAGTTTCCAAGGGAGCGGGGCCCTGAAGATACAAAGTTGTGGAGCCTAGGTTCTTTGGAGGAAGGGTTGGGGTATATTTGCTTGGAGAAGAGTCTGCTTTAGCCAAAGGCTGGGAGAGGGAAGGCACCCACAAGTGTCCACATTTCTTCAGAAGAGCCCTGAGAGATAAACTACTCTCCCCCACCTCAGAGATGGAGACTGAGGTCTAGAGAGGTTGAGCAACTTGCCCAAGGTCACAAAGCCAGTGAGTGATAGGACTTGAACAGAGGGTCTCTAACTTCAGATTCAGAACCTGAACCATCCCTGCAAGCACTGGGTGGGGGTGGGGGAGAAAGTGGGAAAGAAGACACCTCCCCAGTAGCCACACCTAGGGCAGAGCCTCCAGGGCTTTGTCCCGGATGTTAGAATTTCAGGATCTCCAGGTGTTAGCCCTGAAAAGCTAAATAGCAGCTTGTTGACTGGGGCTGACTGGAACCGGAGAGAAGTCCCCACTGTAAGGATTTCTCCCACCCACTTGACTGAATTTGTCTTAATTACTCGTATCATTTTCACACCTTGAATTACAAAGTTGACTCCTAGGGCCACAATTGCTCATTACGGCTCTGCTCCCCTCCCCAGGGGATGGGAGCTCGCCCAAGCTCATTAAGAGGGAGGGAGGGAGGGAGACCAGGTTGCTCCCCATAAGAGCTGGCCAAGCAGCTGGATTTCACAATGAGCCCTGAAGCCTCTTCAGCTGGAACAGAGCAGCTGTGGGAGCTATGCTCTCTCACCCCTAGGTGCATGGATTAGGGGAAGGGGAGAGGCCTTGGTGGGCAAAGAAGAGAGGGAACCTAAACATGGGAGAATTCATATTAGCAGAGTCCTCTGGGACCATGGTCATTCCAAGGGTGACACCAGACAGAAGTCACAGGAAGGACTTCCTCATAAACCCAAGGAGGTAGAGATGAGCAGAATGGGGCTTGTCCTCGGTCCCCCAATACTCTGATGTCTGAAGCAATGGGATCCAAACCCAGGGACCCAGGCTTGAAGTCTGCCTCCACCAGCTGTTCCAGACTTCCCCAGGCACCTGTCAGTGCCACTGGGAGTGTTTCCTTAATTCTTGCTTCCCATAGTATTTCATTCATTTCTTCAATAATCATTTACCAAGTACCTCCTGTATGAAAAACTCTGACAAATTGGGGGGGGGTAGGAAGTTTAAATCTACAGTCCCTGACTTCATGAGGCATCTAGACCATACAGCAGTGCCCCAGGAAATCTGCTTTAGTATCCTGATTCAGATATTTGAGAACCTGCCACTCTGGACCAGTCATCCACCCATTCTCTGCCTCAGTTTCCTTATCTAAAAATGAGGATAATAAGACCCACCCTCCCGGGGGGGGGAAGTGAGCATCCAGTGATATTCTGTAAGGAGTACATGCCCTAAAGGTAAAGGTACCCCCAAAGGGTTGCCTGAAGTCTGGGGGAAAAGCCAGGGTCCCCTGGCTTGTCTGGGGATAGCTCCCAGCAAGGGCTGGAGAAAGATGATAGAGCTTCCTTAAGCTCCCTTTGGGAGAAGGCCCATCCCAGGCCCTTCTCATTGCCTCAGTCACCTCATCTGCAAAATGGGTGCCACAATCCTTGCCCTCATCATCTCAGAGGTTTTTGTATCCATGACACACGCAATGGAGACAGGCACTTTCCAACCTTTTGGTGGCTGAACCCTTTGCCACTGCTCCAGATACCACTGTCCACTTAGTGCCCTGTCCCAGAAGGCTGTCCCCAGGCTCCCCAGAGCAGGCAATGAAAGGAGGCTGCCCAGCAAAAGTCTCCCTTCTGTTCCCAACCAGAGCCACCTCTTGGTGATTTCACATCCTCAGAGAAACGGAGTCATTTGCTGGGTTCCCTCAGCCAGAGTCTGTTTGGGGTAGACTAGAACCCAGCTCCTGCCTTTCTCATAAAGTAGGTCTCTCTAATTCATAGCAAGGTTTAGCCATCCATCCCCCAGCTTGGTGGGTTCAATAGGCCAGAATCAGCATCACTCCCTTATTGCTGATGAAATGACCTCATTAATTCAGGTCCAAGAAGACAGCATAGTACCCTGGGGGGGGGGATCCTTCCTGATTTCTATCTGTGTGATGTTGGACAAGTACTTTCTCCTAATCAGGCCTCAGTTTCCTCCATTTCAGAGAGGATGGCCCATGGATCTCTGATCTTGAAGGGTCTACCTCCATGTCTTGATTCATCCTTGATACTTTGGTGGTTCTTCAAATGGCAGTTTGGTCTAGGTCTCAGAGGGTCAGAGATGGATGGGATCCTTCCTCCCCCTTCTACCATACACCCAAAGGAGTAAAGAGCCCCTTTATAGCATCTTTGACTAGACATCTAATTTCTTCTGGCATCCCTTCATGGTCCAGGACCTCACTCTCCCAGAATTCCTTGGAATCTGGGACAACAGGCAAACTCTCACATAGTGAGCTTGGTCTCGAGTAGCCCTGCTCTCCACTTTCTTGTGTCCCTGCTTCCTCCTGGTGGCAGCCCACCCCTCTTTCTTCCATCACACCTGGCTTTCAGGAAGGAAGGGCTTGGAGCTCCTTTTCTTCTCTGCCGTGATTCCTCTGCCAGGACTGAGTCTGCCTCATCTTCAGTGGCACATGGAGGGGATTAGGCCTGGACAGAGTGGTCCTTAGAAAGGGAAGCCACGATCACACCAGGAGTCACCCTGGGAGCCAGCGCCCATTCATTAAGAGCAAGGTAACCCCAGCTCCTCTTTCACCAGGGGAACCAAATAGACAGATTGGGAGGACACTACCCAGAGATGGTAGCCCTAGATTTTTCCAAAGCATTGGACCAAGTCTCCCATGCTCTGGGCCGGATGATTGCAATTAAGTGCAGTTGAATGATATAGCTGGTTGGTGAACAGTGCCAGAGTCGTGCCTTAGGGGGTCCTCACTGATCTTTGCTCAGTCCTCCCCACTGACTTAGTTTAAATCATGAATAGTGGCCATCAGACCCAGAGAGGCCATCAAGCCACAAGGGATGACTAGCTAACATATTAACTTCAGGTCCCCAAAATAGAATGATTGGCAGTAGAGACTGGCTCTGTCACAAGGGCTATGATGGCCACATGCTTGAGGATGCTCCTCAGTCACTGCCATGCTCAGGGGGTCTTGGCAGCAATCTGAGGGTGGAGGCCCTTCCCGGCCTGCCTGGAGCAGAACTGGCCTTCCCTTGGGCACTTTGCTCAGTAGAATCCTTGGGGGAAGCTGCTTGACTGGGCCTGGCATGGAGACATGAAGACATGTCTGGTTCTCATGCATGGTCCTGCATGAAGACAGGCCAGATCTTCATTCTCCCCTCTCATGTCGACTATTAGAGTGGGGGGTGTTTGTCACTGGGCACTCCTTGGAGCTCCAGAAGGGCTTGGTGGATGATCTGCCCATCCACATGCAGCAGGCATCTCCACACTTGGTGGCATGGGTAAGGAAGCCAATGGGTGTGGAATGACTAACTGGTCTTTGAGTGGGCTGTGGGGGCTCCCTAGTCCATCCCCAAGACCCCAGTCAGGACTGGCCTGAAACCATCCCACTTCCCTCTCTTTTCGGCTTTCCCCCTTCACCTGGGGTCAAAGACAGCAAAACTGGGGTTTAGATCAAAGAAGTGAGATGCCCATCTTCCTCCAGCCCATCGCTGCACCAAGCCCTGAGAGGGACCCTCGGGATCACGGACCAGGTCCCAGGATCACAGCACAGCACATGGAAAGCCACTGTCCATGCAGGTGGGGTAGACAGTGGAGCCTATGAGGTCAGTGACAAGGGCCGTCATCAAGGAAGTTAGGGGACAGGTTCCAGATCTCCCCCAGCTCCTAGTTCATCCTGGGCAAGTCTCTGCTCCTCAGGGAGCCTCAGTTTCCTCCTCTGGACAACCAGGAGAGAGTGGAGCTGGGCCTTCTCTTAGCTCTTCATTGTCTGTGGGGTAGACTAGCCCACCTTGGAGCTCTCCTGCCCCACCGCCATTCTTGGCTTGGGAGTTTTCACCCTCCCAACTCTGCATTTTCTGGATTTCTTTGGATCAACATGCAGGGTTTCCCCATCCCTAAGCTAGGAACACTTTCCTGATGGCAGGCCTCCATCTGTCACCCTCACCTTCCCGAGCTGCATCTGCCCTCCCCTAGAAAGGAGCCAGACAGAGCAGCCCAAGACGGCCCTGAATGGAGTCCTTGCTGCAGCTCCCCAGAACCTGCCAGTCCATCCCCAGACCCTGAGCTCATCTCTTTGCCATCTGATTCATGAGCTGCCCTTCCTAGGAGAAAAGGAGGAAGGGAGGTTTCTGGTGGGCTCCCACCAGCCTGTCCCCCCAATGACCTCTGCCTGGCCTGCAGGCTGGACCACCCGGGGCTCCAGAGGCTGCGGCCAGTGTTCTGGGGGACAAGGGAGCAGTCTGAAATGGATACCTCCCCCTGGCAGCGGAGCTGAGGTTTGGGGAAGGCTGGCTGCTGCACAAGCCCCGAGAAGCCTGGGGAGCAGGGGGGACTTTGCCTGAGGCCGGCCCTGTGGGATTTAGAAATTAGAAGGGAATGTTCTCCACTTTGGAGCTGGGGGGGCAGCCTGGCAGCCCTCCCGGGTGGCACCCCTTATCAGCGGCCCTCAATGCCACCTCCTCCCCACAGCACATGTCCCAGCTCGGGCCTTACTCGGCAGCCCAGCCGGGTGGGGGCGAGCCTCGTGCTCGGCGGGCAGTTTGGAGGGCCGCCACAATCAAGCCTAATTAAAAGAAGGGGTGGGGTGGAGCCTCGCCCGATGACTGTTCTCTGTGCCAGGCATCAGATGTGTGGCAGGCCTCCAGAAGCATCTGTGGGACTTGGGGCTCTCCAGGAAGCAAGGCAGGAGCTGGGTGGGGCTCCGGGAGGGCTGCCTTTGGAGACAACAGACCCCAGCTTGACCCCTGGCTCTGGCTCTGCCCCGCCAGGCCTTCCCGCCGTCCTCATGGTAAGAGCCGCCGGAGGCTCCGACCGGCCTCTCTGCAGGGAGGCAATATCCCGTCTGGGCTGACTCTCCCAAACAAGAGCCTGGACGCCTCCCGTCCCTGGCCTCCCAAGCTAGAAAACAGGGAGGAGAATGGTCATCCGGCTGTCTGGCCTTCCCTCTTGGGGACTCCACTTGATCACCCGTGTCTAACAGTCCTTCTTGGAAATAGCCCCCAGGCTCGTTGTGAGGAGGGCGCTCCGGATACTTCTAACTAAGGTGTGGATGCGTGGCCATTCCCTGGCTGCGGGCCCTTCCTGGTTAGTCCCACAGTGGTGGCCCACCAGTCTTGCCAGGTCAGTGGGTGAAGATGCCTATCTCTGTGGGTCAGCTGTGGAAGCTGGGACTGGAAGAGGTGCTGCCTCCTCCCTAAGGTCTCCACTGCAGTGCGTTAGGGTCTGAATACGTGTCCAGTCCTTCCCCCTCTGGACGTGGGCTCACCGTCTCTCTTTCTCTTCATGATTGAAGCGACCCATCACCATCCAGGCCCCATATCCATTCAGCAGTCTAGCTCACCGGCCTCCATGGGGATGGAAAGCTGAAGGTGTTCCTGCCCTGGGGGAGCCCCGACATCAGCAACCCCTAGGCCAGGCCCTCCTGGACCCTGCCTCAGCCCCACCCCCATCCAGCCCATCCTGCCCCTCCTCTCAGAGAGAGTCCATTAAGTCGGACCCCCTGCTCCGTAGCCCCACTAACTCCCTCCAGCTCCCACAATCTCATGCAAAGCCCCAATTCAGTCTGAGGGTCTGCAGACTGGCTCCACACTAGCTTTGCAACCTCCTCTCCTTCAGACACACCATGGTCTGGCCGACGGGCCCCTCTGCTCCTGGCACCCAAATCTCCGGCCGCCCTGACTTTGCCCTAACTGGTCCCCCTGGCCGCTGCCTCTGCTTTTCTCTGACCCTCGGTGTGTACCCCCACTTTCTTTGTGAACTGTTCCTGGTCCCCTCCCTGTCCTGCCCCCAAATCAACTGGTCTTTTAAAAATACCCATATAGGTGTCCATGTTGGCCAAGCATCAGCTTCCTGAAAGTGTGTGGGGGTCATTCTTTGCATCTGGGCAAGCAGAGATGCCAACGTGGCACTTGTAGGGAGGGAGGAGAGGCGGTCCCAGGCAGCTACGAAAGGAACCCTATGGAGGATCCCTCCTTTCTGATAGAGGACCCGAGCCCTTGCCTGGACTTCTTGGGGGGGGGCTCACCCGAACCCTGCCCTCTCCCACTTCCAAGAAAGGGAAGTCTCTGGTTGTTGCCAAAGCCCGGGCCCCAAGTCCTGGGGCCCCTCCCAGACTCTTTCCAAGGGGAGATGCCCGCTTCCCCTAGAACTAATGTCAACCTCCTGCCCTGAGGTTTCTGCAGTTACATCTGTGGTCGCCGGGGAAATGGCTTTTCTGAGGGGGCTCTGCTGGAAACCCGGGTGGGGCTTGTTTACAGGGACGGTGGGCTGCTGTCATGGTACCCGGAGCCTCATATCTGGGCCTCTCGGCAGTCGGGTGAGGGGGCCAACTCTAGTCTGCCAGCTTTAGTAAGGAAGGGCCTATTGTGCACAAGCTCAGGGATAGAGGGGGTCAGATCGGGGCCAGACCCAGCTCTTGCCCTCCCACTGCTCCCAGTCTAGGGAGGGGAGGAGTCCTGATTCCGTCCATCACCCCAGCGGCCCTGCTTTCCCCTTGAGTGTCAGCCCAGGGGCAGACGGTGGCTCTTCTTCCCCAGGGCCTCTGGCCTTTGACCTGGGTCTCTTCTCCCCTGCCCCTCCCTTAGGACCCCTTGGGAGGAAGAGATGGGTGCCTGGCCTGGGGCTCTCCTACCCAGAGAGGGCAGGGATGAGAGTGATGGAGAGGCCGAACAAAGAGGCATTTGTTTATCTGGACCAACTGAGGCAGAACCAGCAGAGAAACGTGAGTCGGGCAAGGAAGGCAGAGAGGATTTGTGAGGGCAAAGTCAGCGAGGCTTTCCGAGGGAGGAAGGGAGCGCCCCATGCCGAGGTGTATTCAAGCAGGGGCAGTGGTCCGTCCCGTGCCTCCCGAGGCCAGAGCAGCCTGACTTTCCTTCCCACCCCCCACAGCCCAAAGCGGCAGCCTTTGTTCACCTTGTCCAGGCCTCTGTCAGTTCAAACCTCAGCAATTCAAACACTCAAGTAAGCATGTATTAAGCACCTACTAGGTGCCAGAGCCATCCCTGACTCCCAGGACGCATCCCCTTTCTAGGACAGTCATCAGTATGCACATGTGATGGATACAGGGTGAACACAAGGCAGCTTGGGAGGGAGGCCGGGCAGGAGGGAGGGCGATGCGGGTACAGGCACAGCCACTGCAAAGACCTGGAGACCGGAGACGAGCACCCTGCGCGTGGAACAGGGAACAGTGTGTCTGTGTGTTCAGAGAAGTTCGGGCACACACAGCACATCCATGCACTGACATGTTCTCACATGCGCACACGAAGAGACCATAAACTCATGAGATTTGGGGCTGGAAGGAGTCTTACTTCCTCCTTTTACACATTTGTAAACTGAGGCCCAGAGGGGAGAATGGCCTACACCAAGGCATTCAGCGAGCTGGGGAACTGGGCCTGGGTCCAGTCCTCTTCTCTCTTGGGGCCTTAGGCTTTTGGCCGCACCATTGCTATCATCCTCCACTCTCCAAGAAGGAAGGGGACCAGCTTTTAGAAGTTCACAGAAAAAGGGAATTGAAATTGGGCCTGGGGTGACCCAATCCTGTCATTTCTGCAGTGGGCCACCCAGGCAGCCAGGAGCAAAGCCTGGCTAGCAGCCCACCATCCCCAGTCAGGGGCCGTCCCTCCTGGGCCAGGGGCATCCCCTACACAGGTACAGCTCTGCCAGCTTCCAAGGCCATGAGCTGGGATGATGGAGGGAGGAGAATCTACCCTCTTGGGCAGATGGACAGCGAGCTCCCCTCGGAGCCTCACAGGCCCCGGCCAGGCAAACACCAGAGTTCCCGTGTTGGAGGTGCGTGTTCATTCTTGTCTGGCCTACTTTGCTCACCTGCATCTGCATGGAAAACATGAGATAATGGGCGGGTTACGCTGTGGGCTGGGACAGCCTGGAATGGGGGACTCCCCAGCAGATCGGGGGGCTCCCCTAGCAGATGGGGGCCTCCCCAGCAGAGGGTGCTCTCCTCTTTGTCGGCCTCTCTTCAGAAGCCTCGCCTGGCCCATCAGCCTTGTCCAGTGCCCAAAGGTGGGCAGAAGACTGGCAAGGGGGACCCCCATTTTCCAGGGCAAGAATCCAAGACTCAGAGAGAGACAGCACTTCCCAAGGCCAGATAGTGGCCAAGGCCTGTCTCAGACATTGTCATAATCACCATTGAGGTCCTGTGTGAGGGCTTGCAGATTGGATCTCATGGGATCCTCACCACAGCTTGAGGAGGAGGGGCCTGTCATGAGCCCCATTTCACAGTTGAGGAAACTGAGGCAGACATCAGGTAAGGGATTTGCCCAGGGACTCACAGCCAGAAATGTTCTGGGCCACATTTGAACTTGGATCTTGATGCCATGCCCAGCCTGAGGCTAGATATCCTGGTCCAAAATGGGCACACTTTCTCCTACAGAAAAACCAACAGCCTAAGGGCTCAAGTGAGAATTCTGCTCAATTTAACAAATGTTGATTTCTTTCTTTCTTTTTAAATGTAATCTCCATTTTTAATATCACCTCTACTTCCCAATGCAGTCCTTTATTGAACCAGAGAGAAAGAGGGAGGGAAAGACAGAGGGAGATAGGCAAAAATAGAGACCAAGAAGGGAGGAGAAGAGAAAGAGAGATAAAGGAGAGAAGGGGGAGGGAGGGGGAGGGAGAGATAGAGAGAGACAGAGACAGACAGACAGACACGCACACACACAGAGAAGATGCGGCATCCCACTCATGTAACGGAGAGAGGGAGGGGCATTTTCTGCTCTTGGTGGGGGGGGGGGAGCTGAACTCAGCCAGTGTCTCTCTATGGGAGCTCTTAAGCCCCATTTCCAGGCCACAAACAGGGGTAGGAGGCTCAGGTCAGAGGACCCAGGTTCTATGTTATCTTGTCCTCTTTGAGCCTCAGCTTCCCCCTCTGTCAGCTGGGTTGGATGACCTCCGAGGTCCTGCTAGCTCCGGATGGATTAGGCCTTCTGTGGTCCCTTTCCTCTTCCCAGCTCTGTCCTCATCACTAGCCAGCCAGCTGTGTCAGTGGGAGAGGCTGGAGGTGTGGAGCTCCCTCCTTCTCACACCTGTCTCAGTGTAGGGCTGCACTGGGAAGTAGAGAAGATGACATTTTTTAAAAATGGAGATTATGTTTAAGAAAAAAGAGAGAAGTCAATGCACATCAGAGACCCGAGTGTGAATCCAGATTGTTGCCCTGGGGGATCCCCTGGACCCTCAGTTTCTCCTTCTGTGATGTCCATCCGGCAGCACCTGTCTCCCAAGATGGGAGGGAGGAAGACTCTTTGGGAGCCGGTCGGGGCTCTAGAAAGGGCATCTGTAGGATGCCATGCTCCGCCCTGGCCCTGTCTGGGGCTTTCCTCAGATTGACTGGGGCAACACTGCTTGGTGGAGCTGCCCTAGGTTGGAGCCCTGGCCCAGCCCCCATGGGGATGGGTCCTTGGTGAACCCGGGCAGGGATGGGTAGTGCTCAGGGCCATCTCCCAGTGAGCACGGGCATCTGGAGAAGCGGGGTGCTGGCACTCCCTGAAGACCCCGGCCTAGTCAGGAAAGGAAGGTGGGGGTAGATGTTGACTCAGTGAGGATGGCAAACAGCCACTTTCAATAGGGCTGGGCTGGAGAGGCAGGAGGGAAAGAAGCCCATTCAGGAAGGCTGGAGGCAGCCCTTTGGCTTTGACAAACACTAAGGAGAGCCTGGTGCCCTCCGAGGCCTGGGGGCACTTCCTTAAGAGGGTGCCCTCGGGTTCAAGGAGAGATGGAGGCTGGGGATGGCCAGGTTGCTAAGGGAGCCCCTCGGAGTGAAGAGCAAAGCAAACAGCTGAAAGGGCCTGGAGTAAATCATTAATGGCACCGGAGATTATTGATGGGCTTGGGAAAGACTGGCACAGGCTGCCTTTGAATTTCCCTTCTCAGAAGTTTTCTTTCATCAAAAAACAAACACTTGGGAGACCACTTTGGGGCTGGCTCTGGGGGCTTTTCCCTCCCACCCTGGACATGGGGGAGCCCTGGTTCTTGGCTCTCCATGGATCAAAGAGAGAGGGGGGACGGGCCAGAAGAAAGGGTCCTTTGCTCATGAGCCGGCCCTGGCTGGTAGGAGCCAGAGGCAGCATCCAATACAGTCAGTTGAAAGTGACCCAGTGAATGTGGGATCTGGTTCCCTGAGAGATGGGGGTGGGGAGCCAGAGTCCAGCCAGGCTACCCTGCCAGACTCCTTGGGGGCACTGGATTCAGGAAGGCACCTGAGGCAGAAGGACCAGGTGCAAGGAGGGTGAGGGAGCAGGCCCCCCTAGTGGCTTGGCTCAAGGGCGAGATGAGGACATTTAGTCTGAAGGAGGGAAACACAAGGTCAGGGAGTGAGAGTTGATGGGGGTCAGCACCCTAAAGAGTGGAAGCCATTTCGAGTGGGCCGAGCTGTCCTTCCCTTTAAAGCACATCGCCCTATGTTTGTGAGTCTGAGCCCAAGCTCGCCTCCCGCAGGGGCAGGGAAGGGCAGGCAGAGCCAGCCCCGAGTGCCAGGGCCAGGCAGGGCAGAGCCGGAAGCCCAGGCTCAGACAAAGCCCAGAGCTGTCGGCCGCCTTGTTGCAACACCCACGGAGAGAGCCATCCTGCTGCGCTGGGTCAGGATGAGTCAGCACTGCCTCCTGTGCCCGGCCGATGGGCACTCGGGTTACTGAAAGGGGAAGGCTTCCCCCCGTACTCCTGCTCCTAGTTGGCATTGGCCCCAGGCTGGGGCCCGGAGGAGAGGGCTCAGGAGTTTGGCAAAGTCAGGGCAGCATGGTGTAGGAGAGAGGGTCTTGGGATTTGGGTTGAAGGCCGTTCTTGCTCCTAGATCCCACAATTACCAGCTATGTGACGTAGAGCAAGATGCTTGTCTTTGGGTCTCCTCTGTAAGGTCAGGGGTGAGTCTGGTTTGATGAACCTCTAGAATTTTTGAACAAGGAATCTAGCAGAATTCTGTAATGCCTTCCATGCTCATTCCCTAGTTTGTGAAGATGCCCCTGTGGACGGCTAGGTGGCATAGTGGATAAAGGAGGACCTGGGTTCAAATCCAGTCTCAGACACTTAATAATGACTTAGCTGTGTAGCCTTGGGCAAACCACTCAACCCCATTTGCCTTGCAAAAACCTAAAAAAAAAAGGTCATGGATGGAGGAAGGAATAGAGGACAGGGAGTAGGGACCCCTGAACCCAGACTGGAAAGGAGGGTGGGGCTGGCCCCCAGCTCTCCAGGCCTCCATCCGACATGTTCTCTCATCCCCCACTTTCTCTGCTCCTGTCCTTCCCAGGATCCATCAGGGAGATACTCCTCTCCCCCTTCTTCCATTCTTGTCTCGGGGGGGGGGGGCAGATCTCCAGCCCCTACAGGATTCAGATAGAGCCTTGATAGTCCCAGTGATTATGGGTGGGTTGGGAAAGATGTCAGTGTCTTCTGGAGAATGGACTGTGAACCCCTCCTTCTGCTCCCTTATCTATTCTAGAGTGTGACTTAAAGGTGAGACCTCTGGGGGGATCTGGGGTCCTAGAGTTCCAAGAAGGAGCCAGTCAGGTTGAAGAAAGGTGACCTTACCCAAGGCCACCAGCAGGATCCTAAATGCCGAACTGAAAGGACCTCAGAGGTCATCTTGGACATGCCCCTCAATTTACAAAGGAAGAAACTGAGGCACAGAGCTCAGGGTGGGAGAGTCAGCAGCTCAGAGCTCTTCCCTTGAGGTTTACAAAATACCTCACAAATATCACCCATTGGATCTTCACAAAAACTTGGGCACTTTGGTTGTTCCCACTTTGCAGAGAAGGAAACTGAGGAACAGAGTAAAGCAGGGATGGGGCTGTTAGGTGAGGACTCTGGGCTGCCTCAGGGCGTGGGTGGAAAAGCAGCTCTCCCCTACCTGGAAATGGAGTCCAAGTCAGATCCTAGTCTTGGAAATTTTTTTTTTTTTTGTTATGGAAAAGAAACTCTACCTGTACTTCCAGAAAGATTTGAGGTCTGATGAGGAGATACATTTTTCTTCTGCCTCGGGGAAGCCGAGAGTCAACAGAGATGGAGCTCAGACTAACAGAGCTGGGAGGGGCCTTAGAACAGGGAAGGTCAGAGATGGAAGGCCACCTAGAGCAGGTAAGATGATGTCAGAGCCAGGGTGGTCTTAGACACTATGATCTATCCCCATTATTTTACAAAAGAAGAAACTGAGGCACCATTGGGAGAGGTGACTTGTTTCAAGGTCACACTGACAGGATGAGGCTCTACCCCCCATCTTCGGGCTTCCGGGTCCATGGGTAATAATCTTGATGGTGAATTGTGCTTCTCCTCTTTAAATCTAGGCTCAATCATCCCATGAAGTTTTGGGCTCCTCCCGGGGCTGGTTCATACATGGGTTGTGTGTCCTTTCGCACTCTATGTATGAAGGGGTTGGAGAAGGGTGGGATGCCAGCCCTGGGTCACCATCTCTTCCCTGACTTTAGGCAGAGTCAATAGAAGGAATGTGTAAAAGAAGAAAGAATGACTGGATGAACAAGTGAGTGAATGACTGAATAAGTGAGTCAATGGATAAATAAATGAGGGAATGAATGAATGAACAAGTGAGTGGACGTGGGGGTGAATTCTCCCCAGGGCTCCCCGGGGAGTATTTCTACTGACCTGAATGGAAGCAACTGCAGGGCCAGCCTTTGAGGCCCAGATGGCATGCCTCCTTTTGCCTTGGCTGAGCCTGAGCTGGGGTCTGGGGCTGGGGCTGGGTTTGGGGGGCTGAGTCCTGGCCTGAGTGGATTCTTTCCAGGGGTAATTAGCGGGCACCGACATGCAGGGGCTCGCTCCCCGGGGGAGCCCATCATCAAAACTGACAAATCAGACAGGCTCCCTCCGGCGAGGGTTTGCTTCCTTTGTCATATACAGCACTCGAGATGTGATTTATAATAAATTCCTATTTGCCCAGGAATGAAGGAAGGAGGTCCCTGCACCCAAGAGGTCTCCTCCATGTTTTCACCTCCTGGGAATGCTGGGGGTCACTCTTGCACTCTGCTCTTAGTTGGACCAAGTCAGAGGCTGGGAGCGCCCTGACACCCCCTTCATTTTACCAATGAGGAAAGATTTTTTGCGCTTGCCCTTGGTCATACAGTGAGTGGCAGAGCTGAGATTTGAAACTCATTCGGGTCATCCCTGGGGGTATACCCTCTGCTATGGAGCCCTCATTATAGGAGCACAGGGACCTCTCTGGAGGTTCAATCTCTCATTTTACAGTGGAGGAAACCAAGGCCCAGGGAGGGGAAGAAAGGCCCTTGCCCACAGATGTGCAAGTAGTAAATGTCAAAGGCAGGATTTGAACACAGGTCCTCCAACCCCATACCACAAGGACTTTAGTGGCAAACGCTGAGCCAGCATGTGCCAGTAGATCAACCCATTACCCAGCAAGCTTTTCTTTGGTCTCTCCTGCAGGGACTGGCAGATGGGGGGCTGGCACCTTCCCCCTAGCTTCGAGGAAGACATGCAGCATTCTGGCCCCCAGCAAAGGAATGGACACATTTCCTCCTCACCTCTTTTTTTTGGGGGCGACCCTGGCCATTCCTTCTGTCTATGAAGAGTGCTCCCCACCTCCTGGGAATAATAACCCTAATGAGAAGGACGAGCAGAAGGTAGAGGAGAGTCCCTGAGAGATTTTTACACTGGGGAAAAAGACCCTCCCCAATAAAATGATTTTTCTTCCCTTTAGAAAAAGCCTTTTCTCTGGAGGGTTTAAAGAGTGGGCTCCGGTTACTGGGTCATTTGTGGTCGGGGGGAGTCGGGGGGTCGGGGGCAGCCCTGCACCAATCTCTGAATCTGACCAGAAAACTCAAGTCAAGGAGCGGGGGGGGGGGGGGGGGCGGCGGGGAGGGGGAACAATGTCTCTGTATCAGGAAACTTCCTACGAAATCTTCCCGGGGTAACCTGAGCTCCTGAAAATTGATCCCGATGGCCGCTGGGACAAAGCGCCCCTTCAGAGAGCTCGAGTCTGGGTCAGGCCTTTGTCCCAGCTCCCTGGGGAGCCGAGGGGGCAGCGGCCAGCTCGGGGCCCCCAGGCTGGGGAGGCGCAGCCCACTCTCTGCTCCTGAGCTTCCTTGAACACAGAGCCGTCCAGCCAGAGTGGCCGGAGACCAATCGGTTCCAAGCCTCTCCGAGGACGAAGAAGGTCATGGGAAGGCTCGGCTTTCAGGACAGTGGACTAGCTGGGGAAGGCTGACTTCCCTGGGTGACGCTGGGCAGGCCACAGCCTCTTTGGGCCTCAGTTTCCTCACCTGGAAAAGGAGGTATCTGAAGTCCCTATGAACCTGTGGACATTCTTCCAAAGAACTTGGGGGGACCAGTTGTCAGTCAGACTCTCTTCTTGGTTAGGCTGGGTCACCAAGTGTCCGGCTAGCTCCCAGAATTCATTTTCTATTAGCTCCCTAGCAGCCCTGCCACTCCTGTTGGGGATCCCCCACCCCGTCTTACTCTCTCAGTTCTAGGTCTCATCTCTGACAGTCTCTGCTCTCAGTTCTGCTAGTTGGCGTGCAGTTCTAGGGTAGAAACCTGCAGCTTCAGGTCTCCATCATCCATCTATTCAATGGGTAGAGAACACTCTGGGAAAGCCATTTGCACTTGAACAACTTGGCTGCTTCTCAGTTTTTCTTTCACCCGGATCCCATCTGGCCTGGCCCTCATCTCCTCCTCATGGGTCTCGGAGGGATCCCTGGGGACTGTACAAAAAGCCTGGCCCGCTGAAGATACTGAGTGACTGTGAGGTTACGCAACCAGAGGATTCATTTATTCAGGCGCTTTCTGAGGTGCTGGGGTCCCATGGAAAAGAAAAAGTGTCCCTGACCTCAGGGAGTCTCCATTTTAAGAAGGGAGACCCGCATAAAAAAGGTCAACACAAAATCTCTGCAGTGATTTCGGTGGGAGGGTACGAGGTCATGGGGGGCTCGTGAGGAGGGGGCCCTCTGGCATCAGAGTGCCTGTATCTCAGCTTGGCCCATCCGCTGCCCCTGGGATCATGGTCCAATGTCCCTCAGCAAACACCCTTGAACTTGGGTCTGAAGAAAAGGCTTTTGTGCATCCTTCCACTAGATGTCACTCTGTGGCTAGGAGTGATGATCCCCCGCTCTGTTAGAGCGCCAACACTCTGCTTTCCGGTGCGGGCGGGGTCTTCAGAGGGCCAGGTGGGCATCCACTCTGAGGCTGTCAGTAGCTCAGTTCTCCCCTCGGACCACCTCAGTCTCAGCTACCATGTTCTTCCAGCTCCAAATGACCCTCCCTTTGTTGATAGGAGAGTAGCCGGTGACAGGTCCCTAGTGATCCTTCTTTGTCCTGCTCCCTTGGGACCAGAGGTCAGTGAGAACCCAAATTCAGGACCTCTGATTCCAGCCCCCAGCCCCCAGCCCCCAGTTCTGGTTGGGGTTCCCTGGAAAGCCCACTTGCTCTGCCAAGTCTCAGCCTTGCAACATCACTGGGGCAGAGAGCAGACCTGGGCAGGGAACATCGAAGTGTGGAACATTCATCTCCCTTGTCCTGGGCACCAGAGACAGCACTGGACACTCTCAGGCCAGCTCCCTGACCACTCTGGATGCCCTCCCGACCCTACCATCATTTCTAGATCTCTCCTCTGCCAGTGGATTTCCCAGGGTTCCTTTCAGCTTTCAAGACCAACTTCTGCAGGAGGTCTGATGCCATTCTTGAGGGGGTGAAGGCAGCCCAAGGTTCTCATGGAATGCAGGCTCATGTGAGGTCCCACTGAGTAGGAAAGGCTTTGAAGATGCTGTGCAGGGAAGGGCCAGAGCTGGTCACCCACTAACTGGACCTTGCTCTGTGCTTCGGTCTCCCACTCTGTAAAATGAGGGGGGTGGACTTGACATGTCTGCCCTCCCTAGGACCAGCTCAGCCCAGGGTCATCAACACAGATTTATTCCCTAAATCTGTACTCATCTGGCCCAAGGCTTGGCTCCGGGGCAAGGACCTCCCCCCAAAGACCATCTTCTAAATTATGAAGGGATCACAATCTGCTTCCCTGAGAGGAAAGACTCAGACTGGTTAGATCTTTTTTGGCTTGTTAAAGTGTCTTGCCCAAGCTCGGTATCAAGGGGGCTGAGATTCGATTTGAACTCAGGTCCTCCTGACTCCAAGGCTGGTGCTCTAGCCACCTAGCTGCTGCTTGCAATATGTCTTTTACTTCACATCCTCTCCTTCATCCCAATGGGCTACTGGGGGGACGCAGGAGGTTACACTGGGGGCCTCGCCTTGGAAAGACCCAAATTCAATACAGCCTGATATTTCCAAGCCTGGGCAAGTCACTTCCCCTTTGCCTGCCTCAGTTTCCTCATCTGTAAAATGGAGAGAACAACAGTTTCTCCCTCCCAGGGCTGTGAAGATCCAATGAGATACTTGTAAAGTGCTTCACAAACCTTGTAGCACTGTATAAACACTAGCCATCCTCTTCTGTCCCTGGCTTTTTGCTTGCCCCTGCCTCCTCTCCAGGAGGCCTCTCTCCATCTGTCTCCTCATCAGTACTTTCGGCTCCCCCCTTCTTTCCACAGCCCCCTCCAATGACCCCCTTCATTCTCTGCGTTTTTATCCTCAGGACCCAGGAGAGTGCCAGACACGCAGTAGGGCCTTACTGGTTGAATAGGAAACACACTGCCACACCATCTCTTGGTTTCTCTCAGTCTGACCCAGGTGCCAGGGAGCACAGGATGCCAGGGTGGTGGCCCTGGCCACACAGCCTGGGCCACCCATGCCCAGACTCCTGCCCCTCCATCACCAGCGCCCTCCCCCCTCATTAATGTGTTTAGAATTTGCATTTACTTCTCAGTTGTTAAGCTCCTTGAGACCAGGGGTTGTTTCTCAACTCTGTATCCTCTGGGTTTGGGGTCCAGCATGCAGCTGCTGGCTGAAGAATGATGTGGGTTTGAGCCCTCACTCTGTCCCCCACTTCCTTGTAGCTTGGAGTAAGTCCCACCCTTCTCTGGGCCTCAGTTCTCATCTGTAGAAAGCTGGGGTCAGATCAGATGAGCTGGAAGCTCCCTTCACGCATGTCAGACATGCCTAAGTGTGGGAGAAAAGAGGAGGCAGTCTAAAAAGTCATTGCGCCCCAATTCACCTGCCATACCTGCAGGGAGGGCCTGGAAACAGTTCAATAGGCTTTTGTTTCAGTCAGTCAATCAATCAATCAATCAATCAATCAATCTATCACAGGCTTTGGGCCAAGTGAAAAAGGTGCCAGGTGCGCAGGAACTGTTTGGGTTGGCTGAGGAAGCAGTTGGCCCCTGGGGGTCATCTGGAAGATGTCAACACAAGGGACACTAGAGCCAAGCCTGGAACCCCTGTGGAGTGGTCCTGAGGAGCAGCCCTCCGTGGCCTTGGATGTGCCCCTTCCTCCCTTCCTGTCAGCCAGAGGACCTGGTGAGCTTGGAAGAATCCAGAGGACTTGGGGCTTGCACCAGCACCCTGGCACTCCCCCCCCCCCCCAGCAGTAATGGATGTGATTTCGAAGGCACATTCAGAGCTCTGCAGAATTTGGGGGGAAAGTCCCTTCTGCCTAAGGGGAACCTCATGAGCACCCCAAAAGGGAGCCATCAGCTACCCGACTGACACGTGTGCTTTCTCTCTTTCCCCTGGACTCTAGATATGATGGGAAAGTGTGTCGCAGATGCTGGGGAAGGGGCACGTCGTCTTATGCCCGTCCTTATTGTCTCACCTAGTAAATGTCCCTTTCTAAAAAACAAACTGTGTCTAGCTGTCCCCTCATCAGCCAAGGAGCCCCAGAAAAAATGTTCCCCTCCACCTCTGAGAACTGACCCTAGTACTCAAACAATAGTACCCCAGGCAAGCCTGCTCTGGGGCCCCGCCTTGTCAGGGAGAATGGGGGGCTGCAGAGGGGTCCCCAAACTAGACATCAGCAACCCCAAGGACCCCTGGCCCTCAGTCCCAGCGGAGAGGAGAGAATGCCAGTGGTCTCAGACTGGAATAGTTTTCTTAGGGGTGAGGAGACAAGGTGTGTGTGGAGGAGGAAAGGGGGGCCAGGTTGAAGGTGAAGGCAGGGAGTTGATGGAGCGCCTATTGGCTTGGGAGACTCCCTGAGAGGAGGGGAGAGCTGAGCAGTTTGGGAGGAGGGTTTGGCAGAGAAGAGGGTGGAGATAGGAAGCATTCCAGGTGTCAGTGAAGGTATGTAGGCGCTAGAAGGGAGAAGGCTTGTCTGGCTGCAGAAGCAGCTGCTCCAGCCCCTTCCCCACACCCGGCCCTCTCTCTGCCCTGCTCTCCCAGCCAGGTGCCCCTCCTAGACCTCCGGGTCCCTGGGAAGGAGAGAGAGGGAGAGCAGCCTGTGCTCTGCTTCTGCCACCACCCAGAGTGCTCGCTGGGTTCCACCTCCTTGCCTGAAATCGGAAATGGAGGCCCACCGATGGGAGGGAATAGGCACAAGGTCTTACAGCTGGTCAGCGGCAGGGCTGGGTGGAGAGGCCGCTTCTTTACCCAGGGCAAGACAGGAGTCTCTCCCTGGGCGGCTGGCTGAGTCACTGGGCCCTGCCCTCAGAGAGCTCACCTTAGAGGAGGGAGGGAAGGCACAAACAATGCTTTGGACTTGCTGTTGTTGAGCTTTCTCGATTATGCAGAAAAACAATTTTTTATATATTTTTTAAATTTTGAACTCCAAATTCCCTCCCTTCTTGAGAAGACAAGCAATTTGCTAGAGATTCTGCTTTGCTGAGATAAGAGAGTTCTCTTTTTGGTACCTCCTGGCTCTGCTTTTGAGGGAGGACTGCCTCTTTGGCCAGACCTGCACCTCCATCCCATAGGGTTTCACCTTCTTTGGACACTCAGGGCCCCATTCTCTTCAATCTCTTCATCCTCTTAGTTACCTAAAAAATGCCCAGCTCTCCCCCTTCTTTCTTTCTTTCACCACTAAGGAATACTGTCCTCATCTATCTGACTCTTCCCTGGAATGGCAGCCCAGGTAAGGCGATGCTGCATTCCTCCTGGGGCTGGGTGTTTTACTCATCCTCAGGATGGCTCAGGAAGAAAGCTGCTTTCTCAGAGTCCCCAGCTTTGGCCGTTTGTGGCTTCAACTACTTCCATGTTCGAGTGTGGGCAGTGTTGACTTATACAATTAGAATCTTAGAGTGACCCCCCTTTCCTTATTTTCAGTCAATGGACTCAAGTAGACTATCAAAAATGCTTGCCTCACATGGCAAAGATCTTTGTCCATGAGCCACAACC
Source organism: Macrotis lagotis (assembly GCF_037893015.1). Classification (NCBI taxonomy): domain Eukaryota; kingdom Metazoa; phylum Chordata; class Mammalia; order Peramelemorphia; family Peramelidae; genus Macrotis; species Macrotis lagotis. The sequence goes on along the minus strand of NC_133659.1, from coordinate 342,887,904 downwards.
CCCCCAAAAGGAATTAAATATACATTAAAACAGAGCCATTTCCTAATTGATAAATGAGCAAAAGATATGAACAGTTTTTGAAAAAGGTGATGCCATCTACAGCCTTATTTAGAATGTGTTAACCATTGACTAGAGAAATGAAGATCAAACCAATTCTGAGATACAGCCGATGTCCATTAGATTGACTAATAGGAGAGGGAGCCGCTGGGAGGGAATGTAGGGAAAATGAGATCTTAATGCTGCTAATAGAGTTGTGACATTCCGTAGGGCACTTTGGAGCCAGGCTCAAAGGCCCATCCACCCATGCCTACCCTTTGACCTAGCAATGATCCAAGTAGGCCTGGATCCCCAAGAGATGACAAGGAGCCACATGTACACAACTATTTGTAGCAGCTCTTCTGGTGGCAAGGTTGGAGGATGGTGAAACCAGTTGTAGTGTGGAGATGGGATGCTCTTGTGCTACCAGCAAGGAGCAGATGTGCTCAGAAAAACCTAGAAAGACTCCCTTGAACTCATGCAGGGGGAGGTGCCCTGCCTGCAGGCATCATCTGCTGGGGTGGGCAGCAGCCCCACAGCTCAGAAGGACTGAGGCACAGAGTGCCGAGCCTGCGGCCTCCCAACACGGCTCAGAGTGTGCCCTTTCCGCTTCACTTTGCTGGGGGTGATCGGGGGAGGTGACCATTGCTGCAATGCTTGGCATCACTGCCCGGCATCACCAGTGCCCGGCAGCACCAGTGCCTGGCATCACTGCCCGACATCACTGCCCGGCAGCACCAGTGCCCGGCATCACTGCCCGGCATCACCAGTGCCTGGCACCACTGCCCGGCATCACTGCCCGGCAGCACCAGTGCCCGGAAGCACCAGTGCCTGGCATCACCAGTGCCCGGCATCACTGCCCGGCATCACTGCCCGGCATCACCAGTGCCCGGCAGCACCAGTGCCTGGCATCACTGCCCGACATCACTGCCCGGCAGCACCAGTGCCCGGCATCACTGCCCTGCATCACCAGTGCCCGGCACCACTGCCCGGCATCACTGCCCGGCAGCACCAGTGCCCGGCAGCACCAGTGCCTGGCATCACCAGTGCCCGGCATCACTGCCCGGCAGCACCACTGCCCAGCATCACTAGTGCCCGCATCATTGCGCATTTAGACCCCGCATCAAGCTGCGTGTGTCTGGGTGGCAGGGGGCATGTGGAACGCCAAGTTTTAGAGCCCAGTGGCAAGCGCTGTTTGTGCCCGGAGCGGGGAGAAGTGGACTGGTGGGCCAGAGGCCCCGCGCAGAGGGTGGCCCGGACTTGGCCTCCGAGTCGCCCCGCAGGTCCGTAGTTACCGCGTTTCAGAAAGAAAAGAAAGTCAAGGAGGAAGGGGGGGTCCGGGAGGGGGCTCCCGGGGGGACAAGCAGCCTCCGAGGGGGCGGGGCGTCCCGGGGGCGGGGCGTCCCGGGGGCGGGGCGTCCCGGGGGCGGGGCGTCCCGGGGGCGGGGCGTCCCGGGGGCGGGGCGTCCCGGGGGCGGGGCGTCCCGGGGGCGGGACTCGGAACTCCGCGCTGGGGATTCGGCCTCGGGCCGTTGGGGCGGGGCCCGAGCTCAGGAAGCGTGCGAGGGGCGGGGCCAAGGGGGCCGCTGGGCCGGGGCTCGCGAGGCCGAAGAGGCGGGACGGGAACAGAAGACCGCCGAGGATTGGTGGAGGAGACGTTGGGGGCGGGACGCGAGCCGCCGAGGGGGCGGGCTCCCGGCGTCAACGCGCAGCGGATTGGAGAGAAGGCCGTTGTGGGACGGTTTCCCGGCACAGAGCCCGCCCCCGCGTGGAAGATGGCGGCGCCCAGTGAGGAGCCGGCCCGGGCCGTGTTCAGCTCCGGGCCGGTGGAAGCGGTGCTGCTGGCGCTGGAAGCCGACGACGAGCCAGGCAAGCGGCTGGAGTGGCTGCGAGAGATCATGGAGCTGCTCCGCGAGCAGCAGCACCGGTAACGGGGGGCGACGGGAGGGGAGACTGAGGCGGGGCGGAGAGGCGGGGAGCGGCCTGAGGCCTGGAGCCGGGCCTGTGGGGAGCAGGGCTCGGCCCCTCCCCCCGACTCCCCGGATCTCGGCCCCTCCCCCCCGACACCCCGGATCTCGGCCCCTCCCCCCCGACACCCCGGATCGCAGTTCCCTCCCCCACCGACACCTGGGTCTCAGGCCCCTCCCCCACCGACACCCCGGATCGCAGGCCCCTCCCCCACCGACACCCCGGATCTCGGCCCCTCCCCCCCGACACCCCGGATCTCGGCCCCTCCCCCACCGACACCCCGGATCGCGGCCCCTCCCCCCCGACACCCCGGATCTCGGCCCCTCCCCCACCGACACCCCGGATCTCTGTCACCTGGCCCCGGGCCCCTCCCCCGCCAGCTCCTTCACCCCTCTTTCGAGGACCCCCCCAGGGCTCTGACTGGCACTTCATTCCTGACCACCAGGCCGGGTCTAGGCCCCGGCTCCCCCGTGCCCCTCCCAGCCCCCCGGAGGTGGTGCACGGGCCAGCTCCTGCTGTCCCTGCCTTGGACCGCGCAGGTGGGCGCAGGGGCTGACTTGGAGCCGGGCTGGGGCAGGGCCCGGGCCCGGGGGCCGGGCTGGGAGCTTTCTGAGGGGCTCCCACACTGCTGCTGCTTGGCTGTAATTTCCGGGGGGGGGGGGTTCACGTGTTACCTCTATCCGTCCATCCCTTCTTGTACTCTCTTGTTTTGTTTTTTTTAAACTGTTTGTTTACTCAGAGTTTTGATTTTCAAACTCAGAGTCCTCTCTGTGACAGCTTGAGTATGGAACCTTGGCACGGCAGGCCTGGAATTAAAGACAGGCGGGTTTCTCTGGCTATTACAGACACATACCCAGCCCATGAGACAGGCAGAGGTGTGAAGGGGGCAGCCCCTGCCTTCAGGGGGATGACAGTTCACCCAGGGGAACAACACCACAGACACTTTCAAAGATCATTTCATAGGGTGATTTGGAGAGGGGAGTGGAGAGCAGGTGTTCTCTGGGCTTGGTGTAGGCAGAGAAACTACAGATTCTGAGAAGCAGCCGCAAGATGGAAGTGCTTTCTTGGAATGGCGGATCAAACTCTCAAAGGCACAGAGATGGAGAATGGGAGGTTGTGTTTGACCAGTGTCCAGTTAGGTCATCAAAGAAGTAAATAGTTGTGATGTTTAGTAAGATGGGAAAGCCAGCTCACTGTTTCCCCTCATAGCCCTTTCTTTTGTGGCATAACTTAAGTAACAGGGATGCTATCCTTAGATGGGTGGAGGGATAGACAGAAGAAGGATGGATAGAAGATTGGATGGATGGAAGGATGGAAGATGGATGGATGGATGGAAGGATGGAAGATGAATGGATGAGTAGATGGAAGGATGGATGATAGATGGATGATAGATGGATAGATGATGAATAGATAGAGAGATGTAAGGATGGATAGATAGATATAATGATGATAATGTTTGTCCTTGAAGAAGACCATGACATCCAGGAGATGATGCCATGATAAGTATATGAATTGTATTTGAGTGAAGGAGCTTGTGCTAAGTTACCAGCCTCTCTTTTTCCTCTGGAGCCATTTGAGTCCAGTGCCCATATATGGATCAAGACAACTGGAGATGGCCCTGGATGTGAGGCAATCAGGATTAAGTGACTTGCCTAAGGTCACACAGCTAGTAACAGTCAAGTGTCTGAGTCTGGATTCAACCTCCCATCCTCCTGACTCCTAGGCCAGTGCCCTGCTCCACCTAGCCACTCCTGGATGTAAGAGTGAATGATGGATCAATGGATGGATGGTTGAATGAATGGAAGAATGGATGATAGATGGACAGATAGATGGAAGAATGGATGAATAGAAGGATGGATGATGGATGGATGGATAGATGGGTAGATGGACAGAGCATTTATCAGGTGCTTTTGATACACTAGTCATTGCTCTGTCAGCCCAACCTTGCCTTTGTATTTCCAGCTGTCTCGGCTGAAGCAGAACCCCATTCTTTCTTTTCTATTCCTTGAAGATAGTTGTTTGGACTCCTTGGTCTTCCCTTCTCATGGGAGAACATCTCTATCCTTCAGCTGCTTCTCTAAAGCCCTGAGCCTCTGGGATGATTCTCAGGAAATATTTGAGCAGGGTTGATATGGGAAAGGTGGTTCCTCAGGTGGGAGGATAGAGAGAGCTTGGGTGTTAGGATGGCAACTTGGTCTTGGGCAACCTTTAGTGGGGTCCCAAGGAGAGGTACCCTTTAATGCCCAATGGGGCAACTAGGTTTTGAAGGGATAAAGAACATATCATACTACTTCTGTCCACTCGTGGCTTTGGCAGGAAGTGGAGAGGGGGCAGGTCCTATGTAGGTACATCCTTATTCACACACATTCCAGAAATACCCACATGTGCACCCGTATATACATGCATGAGTCCACATACTTAGACATGTATTCATATAGGCTTGTACATACACACATATATACCTGAGCATATGTCCCCATATACACATCCTCGAACACATTCACAGACCCCCTCACAATAGCGCACCGCACACACACACACACACACACACACACACACACTCTCTCTCTCTCTCTCTCTCTCTCTCTCTCTCTCTCTCTCTCTGCCTACCCCCCCCCCCCCCGGGTCTTTGGACCCATCCTTGGGGAGGGCCAGCTTCCCTCCCTCACTTTCTGTTGGCCTCTTCCTAGGCTTGTTTTCCATCCCTCCTTCCATTGTGAACACCCTCCTCCTCATGGCACAGGGCTGGCTTCTCATTGATCTTTGACCCCAGGTGGGAGCATTGTGACTTCTCCATCTCTACCCTTTTACTCACTCTCTTGTGACCCTGGGCTTCCTAGAGCTGACGTTTTCTCTTTGGTAAAACAATCTTCACAGCTGCAAAATTAGTCATAAGAAAAGATGAGGGAGAATTTGATGCATTGTCTCTGGCATCTGCATGCTGAGGGCTGCAAGTCTTGCACCTCATTTTCATTCCTCCCAGACAGAACTCTTCTCTATTTCTTGAGGCCCAATCAAGTCAGGTGTGTGAAGGAGGGGCACTGACACAGAACAAAATGGAAATAAGATTGGGAGAGGCCAGTGAGACTGTGACCTAGGAAATTTCAGCTCCTCTAATTGAGTGAGTCTCCTTGTCCTTTTTTCATTGAGGCTTTCAAGGTCAAGGTGCCTGGGCACCCTGGTAGCTGAGATGGCCAGTGTATCTGTTTTCACTAGCCTCTGGTACTGCATCCGATACCTCCTTGTTCCCACGCCCCCCTCAGCGACTTCTGCAGGGCTCTCAGCAATCCCCTTTTTGAAGTGCTGCAGTGGGTCAGCTTCTTTGGTCCAGGAGCACCATCATGATCCAGTCCCCGATCACAAGATCAGATCACTTGAAGAGCTGGACAAGCAAGGCAGGAGGCAGCCCCCATACTCCCCTTGGGGTTTGGATGCAGCAAATCCGTCTGTTTCAGTGGTGCCTGTTGAGACCCACTGTCTTTGGTGAGGCCGAGATCTGGGCCTCCCTGGATGAAGGGCACTTTTCTTTTTTCTTTATTTTTTTAATGTTTTTGCAAGGCAAACGGGGTTAAGTGGCTTGCCCAAGGCCACACAGCTAGGTAATTATTAAGTGTCTGAGACCGGATTTGAACTCAGGTACTCCTGACTCCAAGGCTGGTGCTTTATCCACTGCGCCACCTAGCCGCCCCTGAAGGGCACTTTTCACTGTCTGACCAACATTTGAGTTCCTTGGAATTGGGCCATTGGAGAAGTGACGGTGTTGTGATTTGAGGCCGAAAGAATCATAATAGAAAGTTGATGTGAATGGTCTTGAGTGATGGCAGCTGCCAGCTTCCTGTCTTGTAAGTGCCCCCTTTAAAGGAAGCAGGCTGCTTGGCATCGAAAACCAGCTGAGCTTAGCATCAATCTCTGTTTCCCTTCAGGGTCTAGGAGGATCATAGGATTTGGAAATCAGTCCTCTGGCCCTGTCCCTTTGTTGACACAGCAGGAAACTGAGGCGCAAGAAGGGGAGTGGCAGTGGATGGAGCACTGGCCTTGGAGTCAGAAGGATGGGAGTTCGAATCTGACCTTAGACACTTGCTACTTTCTAACTCTGTGACCTTGGGCAAGTCACTTAACCCCGATTGCCTCACATCTAGGGCCATCTCCAGTTGTCCTGATTCATAACTAACTACTGGACCCAGGTGGCTCTGGAGGAGAAAGTGAGGCTGGAGCCTTAGCCCAGCACCAACTCACTCAAATCCAATTCATGTGCTTGTCATGACATCACCTCCCTGATGTCGTGGTTGTCTTAGAAAATGAAGGACAAACATCAGAGGGAGAATGGAGCCGAGTTGGGATTCAGACCCAGGTCTTCTGACGCCAGATGCGCTGGGCTTTGTTTTTTTCTTTTTGCTAAATAGAGAAATTTGTACCTTGAAAAAGTCTGTGGTTTGTTTAGTCATTGTGATGACTTCCGCCACTTATAGCCCCTCCATGGCCTTGTGGAGTCCCTGGAGCCAAATCTCTCTTCCCCTCTGACTGGTCCCTGAACAGTGTGTCTGTCCCAAGAGGCTGAGGCTAACCTTTCACCAGCAGACTCCCAAGGCTTCTCTGGAGCAGGGAGTGGGCAGGGTCCAGGAGCTCTTCTCATGTGGTGGACTCAGATTGATCGGGAAGCCGTTCTGAGGTCCTTTGGTTTGCACTCTGGGGGGAGTCCAGCAGCTTGTGCCTTAGGCTGACCTGAGAAACCTGACAGACAAACTGGAAAGCTACAGATGACTTCATAACACATTTCTTCACTTGGGTCTTCCTTAAAGGCTTTTCTTAAAAATCCAGAACAAAGACCCAAACTCATTCTCTATTTTCCTTCTGATCTGGACCCACAACTCTGCTCTGTGAGCATGAGGAAATTCCCAGGGAGGTCCTTCCTGCCCTAGGGCAGACCAGCATCTGTTCCAAGAGCACCCCAGAGCTCCCAAAAGGGTGTGACCTCTCCAGGTCCAAGGTGGGTGCTCCATTCCCTGGCAAACAGCTTCTCTCTGAAGCCCCCACTAGTGGACTTCTGAAGTGACACATTGAGATGCCTACTAGGAGTGACATTATTTCTGTACCATCATGATCACTGTCAGAGTGTCAGTCAATAAACACCGAGTAAGTGGGGTGTCAGCTACTAACAAGGGCAAAAACAACAGACTATGTTATCTCAGAAATGAGAACAAAAATGCCAACAATTGAAGCTTTGGGCAGTTGTGAGTATTGGACCAGAAGCCAGAAAACACTGCTTGAACTCCCCATCTTCTGGACAGCCTCCTTCTTTTCCCTTTCAGTCCTAGATTTCTCTTCATGGTGGGCAGTAGGGAGTTCACCTCATGCTAATTCAATAAACGTTTACACAATAAGCCAAGGGCTCTTACTTGTGACTCCTGTTAAGCCATTATCAGGTGGAGACCTTTGGTGACCAGCTTTGGTGAATCCATTTGGACTCCCAGGACCATGTGCCTTGACATGACTCATACCCCCTGGGCTGCTGGAGCTGTCTGCCAACCCCTGCCAGGATGCTATGCTGCTGAGTGAGGGGCCAGGTCCCTGGAGGTCAGGGAGGAGGCATGAAACCACTGTGGAAGGGGAGAGAGCTGAGAACTGTACTCCCCATCTCCTAGAACCTGTTTGTTTTGAGATCATGGCTTGAGCTGTTTCCTGTCTGTTTTATTCATCCAACATAATTGAGCGTGGTGGGCTAGTAAGGGGTGGCTCCCACTGACCACTGTTTTCTATATTTCGAAGTTGACTCAGAATCCCTTAGCAAATGGTTCCATGTGCTTCTCCAAGCTGTGGCCTTGGGAAAAATAAAGGCAATTGCCCTGAGGCTATGAAAGTACCTTCTTTTTATAGTGTGGCTTAATTGGTGTGCTGGCAGCTGAGTCACAGTGCTGCTCCCAGAAAATGCTTATTCTGAACCCCCAGACAGGCAGGCTTCTTGTGTTGTTCTATGTCCCTCAAACTCCTTCTCCACCTTGGGAATTTGAGACAAAATATTTATGCAAGGAAGTAGGACCCGGCCCTTTTTCTTCCTCTTCTTCATGTTCAAGGTCTTGGTAGAAGCTGACAGCTGAAAGGGATGATTACCAGTGGTTCCAGACCACCTCTGTGTCTGATATCTTTTGGGTGATGGTTTGTTCAGGCATTTGAAGAAAGATGAGTGAGTGCTCTATCTCACAGAGACTTGTAAACTTTCCCTTTTTAAAAAATAAGTTGACTTTTTTTTAGCTATGCATGCTGTATCCCAAGGAAATCATAAAAATGAGGAAGAGACTCACTTGCACAAAAATATAATATTTATAGCAGCTCTCTTTGTAGTGGCAAAGAATTGGAAATTGAGGAAGTGCCCATCAATTGGGGAATGGCTGAACAAGTTGTGTGTGGATGTGATGGAGTACTGTTGTTCTACAAGAAACCAAAATGGGGGAACTTCAGAAAAATCTGGAAAGACTTGAATGAACTGATGCTGAGTACAGTGATCAGAACCAGGAGAACATTATACACATTAACGGTCAATTGTGTGATGATCAGCTATGATGGACTTCTCAGCAGTACAATAATCAAAGATAATTCTAAAGGACTTGTGATGGAAAATGCCATCTGCATCCAGAGAAAGAACTATGGAGTCTGAATGCAAACTATTTTTCCATTTAAAAATTTTGCTTAATGCTTTGTTTCATTTTTTTTTACCCTCATGGTTTTTTGGTTCCCTTTTTTCTGACATGACTAATATGGAAATGTTTAATATTTGGATAGTGATGCATGTATAACCTTTATCAGATTGCTTGCTGTCAAAGGGGGAGAGAGAGAGAAGAAAGGAAGGAAGGAGAAAAATGTGGAATCAAATCTTACAGAAAGGTGAATGATGAAAACTTTCATTGCATATAGTTGGAATAATAAATAAATGTAAATTTTTTAAAAATATGATTTTTGAGCAGCAGAAATCTGACTTTAATGTCTTCTATTTCCCCCCCAACTGAGAAGTAAGGAAAGCAAAATCTTTGCCACACACATTATATGATCAAGTAAAATAAATTTATTCATTGGCCATATCCAAAAGAAAATAAAGCCTATTCCCTTCCCTTAGCCCTTTGCCTCTCTGCCTGAAGTTAGCATGGGTCACCATTGTCCTCTAAGCTACTGGTCTTTACACATTTTTTGTTAATATATAAATTGTTCTAATTCTGATCACTTCACCATGCATAGTTAATAAAATTTTCCCTGAAACCATCCCTGTCCTCATTCAGCACAATAATATTCCATCACATTTATGTAACAAAATTTATTTTCTCATGATAGAATATAAACAATTTGTCTTTGTTTAGTTTATGATTGTTTGGTCATGGTTGCCTTTTTACTCCTCTGTTAGCATTTTAACTCCTCTGTTGGAAAAAGACCAGAACTGCAGAGAAAGTCCTTAGGAATATTTGGAAGACTTCTGTTTCATTGAAGGTCAATTTTTTACTTGTGAGGGATTATCCTCAAATTTGGTGGGTGAGTTGGTTTTGTCTGTAGGCTCATATCCTTTGATTCTGGAATCATATATTCCAAGCTCTCTGGTCCTTTATGGTGGTGGCTGCTAGATCGATGGCTCCTCAGTATTTGAATTCTTTCTTTGTGATTCCTGGAAGTATTTTTGCTTTGTTCCAGCAGCTGCTTGCCCTTGGGCTTGATTTTTGCTTAATCCAGAGACCAGGGTGATGAGGCTCCTGCTCCCCTAGCACACCACCTCCAGCTGAAGGCCCCTTTCTCAGACTTCCTGGAATCTGAACTAAGGAATGAGCAGTATACCTTCTACACCTGATCCTTTTGGGCTAGATTGACCTTGTCTCCTCTTAAAGATGATGTTTGGGTGTTAGATGACCTGACTATGACCAATCAGGACCATTTCATGGCATTCTATCAGTGAGGGACCCATGGGCCTGGGTACAAGTGATCCTGGTACTACCTTTTACCTAAATCACCTGCCAGGAAGCTTTTGATCTAGCTGGGATGACAAGATAAAGACTCCTGTCACTTCATCTCCATTGATCAGACACAGAAGGAGAACTGGAATATGTCTGAAACCTTGAGACACACAGGAGAGAAGGGGGAGGATATCTTGGGGAGGGAATGGGGCCACCAGGTGAGCCAGAGAAAACCACTTCACCTCTGGGACTCACTTTTCTCCATCTGCCTCCTCCCCCCAGGTAGGTCTGGGATGAGAGTGGTCACGTCTTTTGAGACTCTTAAAAGTTGTTGCTGCAGTTTGTGGTAGGGAAGGTCAGGACAGTAAATCCAGAGGCCAGATTGGGTGAGTCCCTGAGCACCTCCAGGTTGGAGCTTTACAGAACCAGGGATGGTTCCTAAGCAGAATCCCATTGATCAGTCTAAGGGCAAGCTGAGGATGACTTGGAGGGGAAGAGCTGATATGGCCTGAAGCAGGGAGGCAGCATTGGGAATGAAGGGAGAGAGAAAGAATTGATAAAACTTGGTGGCTTCTCTTCTTGGGGCTCATCACCCTTGGGGAGCCTGTCAGTAGATTAGGATGATTGTGTGAATGTGGGTGGAAAACTACCTTGGCTCTTCATCTTAGCTGCCCTTGGCTTCCTTGGAGACCCTACATGTGAGGCCCATTTCATGGGGAGGGGTGGGTCCCTGGATTGGGTGCCTCTTTCTTCTTTGCCAGAAGTAGTAGTTTGGAGTTTTGTTGGTGTCTGGGGGTGGGTATCTCATGAGCTTTAAAGATTTCCCCCCTTTCTTTCTTTGGTGTTTGCCCACCTACCTGCCCATTGGTGAATCTACAAGTATGCTCTAAGCATGTTGAGGAATGAGTCCTGTAGACAATGCCAAGACAAAGATGAAGCAGGCCCTGGCCTCACAGGACTTCTACTCTCCCATGGCTAGTGAAGGGAGGAAGGTGGTATGTGTCTGCCAGAGCAGAGAGGATAATCACATAGGTAGTGCAATGCCAGGGGCAGACTCTCCTTGCCTAGCAGCATTCCAGGAGTGCCATGGAAAGTGCCAGGAGCTGGGTTGATGCCAGAGCAGTTGACATATATTTGAGCCCAGAAGCATTGGGGAGTCACTGGAGGGAAATCACTTGGGTCCAAATGTGGAGACTGGATGGGATTAAGAAATGAATTGAATCTGGGAGATCAATGAAGAGGCTATGGAACTTCCCTCTGCCAGAGGGTGAGTGGGCTGACTGGCTGGGGATGATGCTGGAATGGCAAATTTGGGCAATGGCTTGGATGGGTTGGGGTGGGGGGAGGAAGAATCTTGGACCTGGGAGCCTGGACTGGACAGCTGGGGGGTGGGAAGGGGCTGATGGTGGTTGGTGATTTTGGAATGGCACTGTGAATAGGGAGCTGGGTCTGGAGTCCTGCAGGGTTGGTCACTGCCCTCCACACATCCAGTAGCCTCTTCTAGGCCCTTGTGCCCTGGACCTCTGCCATGTCTGCTGCCTTGGACACGGGAGATCCTCTATTCTCTCTCCTGGTCCTTGACTGGCTCTTCAGCTGAATCATACCAGCTAACTGTGGGCTAAGTCATGCTCTGTCTGGGCCTAGGACTCCCCTGGATTCAGCTCTTATCTCTATTTTCCAGCGCAACTCTCTCATTGGCAGTGAGGTGACCCAGTGAAGAGAACTTGGGCCTGGAGTTAGAAAGACCTGACTGAGTTCAACTGCCTGTGGGACCCTGGGCAAGTCACTGCACTCTGTTTGCCTTGGTTTTCTCATCTGTATAATGAACTGGAGAAGGAAATGGCAAACCACTCCAGGATTGTTGCCAAGAAGATCCCAAATGGAGCCCCAGAGAGCTGGATGAGACCAAAATGACTGAACAACCCCCACTAATAAATCTGTCCTGACTACAGTCTTGCATCACCAGTTCTCTAGTGGGTATTTCTCCTCTGCTTTCTCAGAGGCATCTCAAACTTCCACCCATTCTCTTTCCTCCTCCCCTCTTCCTAACTTCCCCATTACTGTAGAGGCCACCATTATCTTATCGCCCAAGCTGGCCACCTCCCCTGCCCTCTACTCTCCTCCTAGCCAAACAATTATTTCTCATTCTCCTCTTTTCCCCTTGACCTTGCTCTTAGTGCCTCCTTCCAAGCACCATGTAAGCACTTAATGCTAGGTGGTCAGTGGAATGACCCATCAGGAGAGTGGCCAGGCCAGGAGGTTAGGAGGAGCAGACTGAAGCAGAGGGAGATGTAGACAGGTCCAGGGATCTAAAGCACAGCCGCCCCTTCTTGGTGGGTAAGCAGGTGGAGGCTGAGGATCAGTCTGGCTTGGACCTGGAGAGAAGGGGCCAGAAATGGGGAATCATGACCCTGTTGGGTCCCCAGAAGGCTCTGGAGGGCCCCTTTGCCAGGCAGGCCAGGAAGAAGGGCTCAGGGTCACCTCCAGGTGAGGCCCTATGGGCTGGTGGTGGTCTTAAGCGTTGTTTGTCAGTGATAGGAGTGGAACTCCTCCGAGCCCTTTTGTCCCTAAAGCATTTGGATCCACCTTTGAGGGTCCTGGTCTTAGCAGGACCAAGTGTCTGGTCTTTTGCTTCCCATAGGAAGAGGCCCTCCGAAGGAGTTCTCTGTGAGTGGGCCTCCTGGTAGCCTCAAACCCAGCTTGGTTATTTTCCATTTTGACCCAGCTGGGCTTGCCTAGATTAAACCTCCAGATCTGTTCAAACTTGACGGAAAGGAAATTCTACCTTTTTTTTTTTTTTAAATGATTCAAAGACTTTTTTGTTCTGCTGTGTGGTGTCTCATTTGTGCCTTGTCTTCAGGGCCTACATTCCTTCCCTATCTGATAGGAGCCTCTGAAGGCTGTTCTGGAGGGTCTTGTGATGTCTTCTGGCCCCCTGGGTCATGGGAGCTGAGGGTCTCGGACTCTTGATGGGGGACTCGCCACCCACATCAGGGTGATGTAAATGAGGGCTTTTCTAACAGACCCTGCAGCCTGCTTGTGGAGGGTTCTTCTCTGCCAAGCTGATTTCACCAGCTATGGCTAGTCCAGTCTCGGGAAGGTTGGGAAGTGCTGGGGACCTTTTTTCCAGATTGCATCTCTTCAAGTATGTGTGCATGGGGTGGTGTTTATGGTGATTGCTCTTCTGTCAGTGTGGGAGCATTTGTGGGGCATTTAGGGTGAGAATCCCCCGCCTTGGGTGAGGAAGGGGTCTGGCACTGCGGCTGTCTCAGTCTTGGTGTCCTCTTCTGTGAAGTGGGGGGATAGCATCTTGCCTCCCAGGAGAGTTGTGAAGACAAATAGAAGACAAGATGATGTGATCCAATAAATGTCCTTTAGGATGGTGTATAATGTGGACTAGAATATGGTCTACCAGAATAGTGTGTAACCTCATACATAGTAGAGTCTAGGACATGAGGCAACATAATGATATAATAGTGGTACTGGGTGGTGTGATGTATCGTATCAGTGTGCAACACAACGCTGTGTAAGAAAACACACTGCATTATGGTCCTGGTCCTTTACTCTATACAGGATACCATAGCATCCTATCCAGCATATGGTGCACCACAGTCTAAGATCTCTAATCCAATCTAACCTGGTCTAACAGTGGAGTCTGCACACACACACACACACAAATATGCCCATTGCTACATGCCTCATTGTTTGCTGTCCCAGTTGGCACTTTGTCTTTTCCTCTCTGACCTTTGTCCCTTCCCCCTTCCCCAAGCCTTGGAGAACAAGAAAAAAAAAACCTTTTTTATTTTGTTATTTTTATGAATAATGCAAAGATGATTAATAGCCTAATGGCATCTCTAATCTGGTTATCCTGTTTCCCCTCTGCCCTGTAAATGGTAAAAAAAAAAAAAAAAAAAAAAAAAAAAGCAACTCGTGATCACTAGAGGAGACCTAGTCAAACCTGACAAATGGCCTCTCAGTCAGGGTCAGGTCTCCTCCTCAGTCCCATGAAGGCCGATGTTATAAATGAATGAAAGAAAAAACCTGCCAGAGTGAGAGGAAATCGTAGATTTTATTCACGAATCCTGCAGGATACAGGTACCTCACCTGGCACAAGGCACTAGGTAGCATTCGAACATCAGGTAATTTAGTTTTCAGGGACTACCCCCCCGCCAACCTTGGATTTTCATAGGCTCTCAGAGTTTGAGTTAGAATCTAAGAGGTCCATCCCTTTCATGACATGTCCCTAATATGCTCACCCCCATATCATACAATGCATGCAATCATACAGGGGGTATGTGGGATCATATTCAATTACTAATTGCGCAAATTCAGTTGCATTAGGTCAAGATCTCTAGGTCACTCTTGACCAGTTGAGGACTAGTTTCTTCTAATCTTGGGTTTGTCATCCCTGGAATGGGATTAGGAAAACTCCCAGTTTTGTGATTGACTGGGCCATTCCCCCTTTGTAATGCTTTCCCTAGGGATCCCCCTCCACACCCTGTAAAGACCAACACCCTACATTCCTCATAGCTGAGAAGTTCCTAATCTTCTGGGGGCCAAGGCGGTTGGTCTTCCTTTGTTGTTCGGTCTTCAATCCAGAGCAAGTAGATGCCTGCGGGACTGCAGGGCCAATGAAGTTTTGGCCCTGTGGTCAGCCACTTCCATCGTGGTGGACTTCCTGGGAACCATGGTTTTGGACTGGCTGATGGTGTTGGTAGGGTGGGGTCAGGGTTGAACCCCCTGGCTGATGACGCGCTCTCTGCCAGTATGGGCTGGCCCAATCTCTGTCTCTCCTCAGCCTTGGTGATGGTCTGGGATCCCAATGCCCCCCCACCCCATTCCCTGGGGCCTCTTGTAGAGAGCTGATTTTCCCTCTGACCTCCTTTGGGCCTATGCTCTAGGAGTCCGCTGACATGTTGGAGCCTTCCCTTGGTTGCCCATCTTTGCCTTTAAGATTTCCCGGCACCTTTTCGGTCACTTTGGAAAGCTCTGCACTCACCGCCCATTCCTCTTTTGCTTTCAGAGAAACTGTGTCTGAGCGTGTCTTCCAGAGCATCCAGCAGATTCTGGTGAAGTCCTCCCATGAGGTAGAGCTGGCCTGCCAGGAGGAGAGCCACCGGGGGCACCTGGAGCCCCAGCTAAAGCTCATCGCAGAATGCTTCCGCTGCCTCAGGAATGCCTGTGTGCAGTGTCCTGGTAACCAGGGCATGATCAGGTAAGCGGCCCGCTGTGTGTGGGGGTGTGCAGAGCCCACTGAAGATGTGGTATCCGTCCCCAATTTGGGGCTAGCCACCTTGGATGACTTCTTCAGGGTAAATTCTGAGCAGGTGACCCAGATCCCTGATACCAGTGAGGACTGGTTGCCTGTGGCCTCAGAGGCTGCAATCTTCCTGGAGGTGGTGGTAACAGGGGAGGGAGATCTTGTTCCCCTTGGGAGTCTCTTTTTTTTTTAAAGGTTTTTTGCAAGGCAGTGGGGATAAGTGACTTACCCAAGGTCACATAGCTAGGTAATTATTAAGTGTCTGAGGCCAGATTTGAACTCAGGTCCTCCTGACTCCAGGGTCGGTGCTCTACTCACTGTGTCACCTAGCTGCCCCAGGGAGTCTCCCTATTGCCAGCAGAGGAATCAGGGGTTATTGGCATCTTTTGACTTCATTCGGATTATCCTGCCTACTCGGGCTTCATGCAGGCCAGCAGAGTAAACGCCATTTTTGTTGCCATCTTTGGTCCCTTAGTCACATATATCTCCCACCGTCTCCCTCCCTCCCCCTCCCCACAAGCCTCCCTTAGGACCAAGAAGCAAAACTAAAACCCAGCTCTCGGTGGCTAAAGGAATCCCACTGCTGGGCATCTGACCCCAAGGAGACTCGTGATCCCCAAGAACCTGGATGGGGCGAGGGTCCCTGAGCAGCTGCCCACAGCTAGAAGGAGCTGAGCTGCACTGCAGGAAGTGAGATGGGATCAGAGCAGCCCGTGGAAGATGCACCTCAGCTGAGGCCAGTGAACAAGGACCCAAACACTGAGAAGTGACTTCCAAAATTGGGGTCAAAGGAGGAAGGGGCAGGGTCCAGACACAGAAGCACAGGGACAGATGGGACATTTTCTAGAGTGTGATCTTGTAGAGGTATCAGCCAGACTGGGCTGTGGTGAGGGTGCCCTGATTGCCCTGCAGTCAAGAGAAATACCCAAACATCTATGGACTCTTGTAATAGATGGAGGCTGAAGCCCAGTCAGGGCTGACTTGGGGACCCTGATCATGGCCTTTGAGCTGAGGTCCTTGGGGATGAACGTCTAGAACCTCTATCTAGAATATGGAAGAACAAACTTGCTGAGCCCCAGCCTGTGCTAGGGGTTCTTGCTCTCTGACTGAGGAGCCCACTGAGGCTGGCTACAGTGGTGACTATTCAGGGCCTGCCCCCTGCTGAAGAAGCCACACACCTGCAGGTTGACCACATGCTGTTTCTATTTGATCCCAGGAGATGGGTCTGCTAGTCATCCATTTTACAGATGGAAAAACTGAGACTGAGACAGACAGGCAAAGGACTTGTCTAAGGTCACTCAGTGAATGTCTGGAGCAGGATGAGAACTCGGGTTGTTCTAACAGTCACTTTGTGACCCCTTGATTTATGCCTTTTGGGTAATTTCTAGCCTAGAACATAGTTCTCCTCTCAGTGCAACACCCCTGGTGAGTGGGCATTGCCTCTCCAATCTCTGGACCTCTTTACTGCCTGCTCCACTTGGGAAGGTTTAGACTGTTAGAGGAGGAGCCCTCTCCCTGTGGTGGGAAGTCATGCTCCCCACTTGGATCTTGGGAGCCCTGTGCAATGGGAGCCTCCATGATGCTGGGAGAAAAGTGTCCTCTTGCCATCCTCAGCTGCCACATTCTGCCCCCAGCCACCCCAGCAGAGGCCTTCGGGGTCAGTCGCAGCACCAGCACCCAATCCATGCCCGGCAAGGGTTCCCCCTCTCTGCTCTGCTGTTTTCATCAGGAGCCAGCAGGGACATGTGGACTGCTGGCAGCCATTTTGCTCTGTTCCTGCCCAGAGGGACCTCAGGGAGGGCTTGGTGATGGATTCTGCCAAGGCCCTGGAGAATGGGGATGCATGGGAGCAAGGGACATTTCAGGAAATAATTTGGGGAGGCCAGGGTCCTCTCTGATCACAGCAGTAGCATGGCTCCTGGGATGTGCTCTCAGAGACTGGGGGGTTCTGGGTGGAGTCCTTGGAGTCCCTGGGACCTGGATGGTCAGAGCTGGCAGGGGCACCCACCTCGGGTGCAGAGGAGGAAAGGGACTCAGTGACTTGCTCAGGATCTCCCAGCTGGTGAGAGGCGGAGCAGAGGCCACAGTCCAGAGTCTTGGGGAGGGTCAGCTGACAAACCTTTGTCCGGTGTGCATGATGAGGAGCCAGGCCTTGTCCTAAGACCTGGAGATACCCAGAGGGGAATTGTTTTCCCTGATGCCCCAGACATGTGGGCAGATGCTCTAGACTTGAACCCTGACTTGCCCCATGGAAGAACCACTTTTATTTGTTGTGGTGGCGGGGGCTGTACTTTTATGATGGCACTCTGAGCTTTGTGCTTTTGCAGATGAGGAAACTGAGTCTACACTGTGGGGAGCAGCAGAGCCATGTTCAGGGTCCTCAGGACCACCCTGCTTCTTCCTATACCAGGCTGCCCTTGGTGAGCAGAGACTTCCCCTCTCAGACCCTCAGTCTCTCCTTTGCTAAAAGTTGGTGAGGCGAGTGCTCTCTAAATCTTGCATAGTGTTTTATTGGCCTGGGCTCATCTCCCTAAGTCCCTTGTACTGCTAGATGAAGGTTTGAGGGGTACACACATGCTCCCCCTGGCCCCTCACACTTGATACTTGAGTTTTTTTAGGTTTTTGCAAGGCAATGGGGTTAAGTGGCTTGCTCAAGGTCACATGGCTAGGTAATTATTAAGTGTCTGAGGTTGGATTTGAACTCAGGTCCTCCTGACTCCAGGGCCGGTGCTCTATCCACTGCGCCACCTAGCTGCCCTAGTGTTTGAGTTTTGATGGGAAACTGGCCCTTGGGCGTGGCCTGATCCCCACTTCACATCCATAGACTTGAATGGAAATTTCTAGAGGTTGGACTGGTAGTGCAGGACCTCACCCATTCAGTCCTTAGGAGGAAGTGGCTGAGGCTCGAAACCTGAGGCCCCATGCTGGCTGCCTCTCCTGGGGCATCTTCTGGGGCCCTTGCTTTGCCCCCATGCACCATTCTCAGATGTTCAGTACTGCCAGTCTCTACATTTGGAGGGCTGATGAGCATCCTCTATACTAGAAGGCTCCCGGAGGGGCCAGATGTCCCCAAGGGGCACCTGCCTCTTCTCCTCCTTAGGGCAGGCAGATGATGACATGCACACAGGGGCACCCCCAGGGCCAGGGAGAGCCGTTCCAGCCTCAGACAGTTCACTTTCGAAAGTCAGCACTGACCCACACCCCTGCTTCCTGCCCCTGTGGCCCAATCTAAGTCCCTCAGTCCAAGGTTCAGTTTTCTGTGCGTCTTAGTCCTGGATCCCCTTCAGGAGTCAGCACTTGTACAGTCAGTCCTCTGCGGCTCAGACCCTTGTTGGATGTGTCTTAGAGATATTGGGGCAGCTGCGTTGGTGAACTGGTTCTGTCGGCTTGGAATTCTGAAGAGTGGCACCTATGGCTAGATAATGCAAGTTTGCCTTCCACAGTTTCCAGAGCCCTCTCAGAAAACTTCTCTTCCTCTTGGGTGGACTCCTTGGCCAGGCAGGGATGCCTGTCTGCAATGGATGGTGCCTGGCTTTGGCAAGAGAATGGGGCCCATGGTGAGCAGGTGGCTACTGTCCAAAAAGATGAGCAGTGAGCATGACCTCCGAGGTTCCCACCCATGACCAGCCTTCCTGGAGAATTTAGGGGAGTCCGTTGCCATAAGCAGGATTGAATTTTGGGATGTGTGACTGCCACATGGAATCTGGGGAGATGAGGCTCTAGGTGATTTATGTGCCCCTCCCATTGACAGTCCTTCCAGGGTGAGATTACCCATCCTGGAGACAGGAATTCCAGGAATCTCATTCCCTGGTGTTGGGATGTGTGTCCCCCTAGCAGAATGCTTCCAGGCTGATTCTCCTGACTCTCTGTTTCACATTGGGGCTCCCCTGGGCCCCCTTCCTTGGGCCCTCCTGTGGAACCAACATTGGGCGACTCCTTCAGTGCCTCAGTGGTTTATGGTCTTGGATTAAGTTCTTGTGGCCTCATCATGATGCTTCCATCCCTGTTTTCTGTAGCTTTCTTTTTTTCTTGCCCGGCTCCATTGACATGCTCAGCTCTGAACCCCGGGGTTTTCATTGGCTCTCCTTCCCCACCCTGATAGCATTCAGAATGAGAGAGTGGGGGCCCTGAGGTCCTGCAGGCAGCCTCGACTAGGAGGGGCATGCTGTCTTCCTGATAGCTGAGGCAGAGGGATGGACCTGTCCTGGGTTTGGAGGCCATTGTGGGTCAGGGTCTGCTCAGCATCCTGCCCCTGGCCCAGTGTGCCAGCTGGTGGAGAGCAGCCCAGTCCTGGTGGGGTAGAGGGGCAATGCCTCCCTGTTATCATTGAGAATCACCAATGCTGGCCCTCGGGGTTCTCCAAGATGAGTCCAGCCTGCCAGGGCCTGTGAGGGGTGAGGCTCTCCTGGTTGAACTTAGAGAATCCAGGAACACCTCTTAGCCCAGGGTCCAAAAACTTTTATTGTATTCTAGTATTGATAATCATTTCAGTAGCTTTGGTTTTCTTGGTAATCCATCGACTGCACCAGCTTTGGTGTCACAGGGACCACGAAGCCATCAATGTGACAACTGTGACCCTAAAGTTAGACTTTGGTGGAAAGTCATGTATTGCTTAGTGGGTGATCATGTCTATTTCTGAGGTGTGCATTGAGGATGCCCACTGAGCAGAAAGGGAAGCTGAGGCATGGCCAGCAGGAGAAACTCGTCCAGGGTTCCAGGCTGAGCCAGTATCTGAGGCCATTCCTCCTTCTGCAGTCATATCAAGGGAGCTATGGGTGGGGGCAAAGGGTCCTTTGCATCAGACCAGGACTGAAGTTTGCTTTTTTTCTTTAAAAACTTTGGACAGGAACTTGAATTTGATTGACACCACAATGCATCTGATTGGCTTATTTCAGAAGCTGGATGTTGATCAGGAGTCCCACTTGACAGGTAAAGTGTGGCCATTCACTGGGTGGTCCTTGCCCTTGGGTGGGAGAAGGATGGGCCTTGGCCTGTTGGGCATCAGCACCATGTACAGGGTTTAGACGGTGCTGGCAGGGTGGCAGGACGATACCATTACAGGTGTGTGTGTGAGGGGAGATTCTGGGGCCTTGGACAAAGAGTGGGGATTTTCCCAGATCACCCTCCACACAGTTAGCCCAACCCAGGGCCTGCCTTTGGATCTGGATGTATCAGCTAGGCCTTCCTTGTAGACCATCTTGGGACACTCATGATGGAAGCGAGGGACTTCCCTCCAGGCAACTCACTGGTGAGTCTTCTCTGCCCACAGTGCCTGTGCTGGCTGAGGCTAGGCTGTGGGCAGGCAGGGGAGCCTGAATTCTCTGAGGCATGCCACCAGGGTGGTGGAGGGGAGTGATTATCTTTATTGTATCTTGTTATATTGGTCTCCCTAACCTGGAACCATGTCCTCCCTTGGAGCCGCGTTGCAGGAAAGCGGAGCAGCTGACACATTGAGGAGGGTGGGGAGTCCCCAGTGCCTCTGAGGTCCCCATGTCCTCTGCACATTCACTCCCCCACCCCTTCCCAGCACCCACTCTGGCACCCCAGAACACATCATGGGGACATTGGGGGTACCTGGATGCTTGTGCTGCCGCTTCTCTGACAGATGTTGCTCCCCCTGCTTCACTGATGGAAAACATGAGCAATAACCTTGGGGGGATTTCTCCATCGTTCCATTGGTGTTTCCTCTGGAGATGGCCCCCTGGCCCGGGGTCTTTTGTGCAGAGGTGCCATTTAGACCTTTCTCAGGATGTTGGATATGGAGGTTTTCCTGCTTCACCAGCTTTTCCCTCATTTCTTTTCATCAACCTCAGTGTTGTTTGTGTGGCCAAAGCCCTTCATCTGTCTGTGATCCAGAGTGGTCCCCAGCTGATTTTCTTTGGGATTGCCTTATGAAACTGACCCCAGACCATGGCCTTGGACCCTTCTCTTTTTCCCTGAGATGACTTGAGCAGTTAGTTCACCCGTCTTGCACTTCTTGTGACCTATGTGTTGGCTCTGTCTCTCCCCATCCATCCATGGGTTGTGCTGAGTCCAGGGGACTGGGGCTTTGGCAGGGTATGGTGGTCCCTGAGGTGGGGGGCCACCTGGAATCGACGACCATGTCTGGGACTCCTCGCAGAGGCCTTGTCTTTCCCAGTAGACAAGAAGCTGCTATCTGCAGAAGGGCTAGTCTGGTGATGCTGGAGCACCCATAGCTCCTAAGGACTGGAAGCCCTGATTCTAGTGGTTTCTAGGAAGTTTTAGGGGGTCCTCCTGCCTCCCTTGTGAGGTGGTGGGGATGGAAGGGTTCAGGGAGGAGACAATTGCCCTTGTCCTCATACCTCTGTCAGAGGCTCAGGCTCAGTTGCTTCTCTCTTCCTTTGCTGGCCTGGCCATTCTTGGCAATGGAGCTTCATAGGGCGGAGTCCTTCCTCCATCCATGTGTCAGTCTGTAGCTGCAGGCCATTGGCATTGGTCTCTGAGAGTCCTGTTTCTGCCTGACATCCGGAGCCAGGGAGAAACGGACGTGGGGTCATCTCCCCTTGAGTCACTGGCAGGAGCCTGAGAGCTGTGGTCACGAGAGGCAGTTTTCTCATTTAATGATGGATTGCTAAATAAAGCAGCCTCAGAGGAAATGCTGTACAAAATGCCGTGATTAAAGAACGATTACGCTAGTGAGGAGGCAGAAAATGAAACCCAGATGGATGCCCGCGCTGCCGGGCCCCAGCTCCTCCTCACCACCTGGGGGCTGGCGATGCTTTCTCTGAGGAGCTGATGATTTCCCAGCACCTGCTCGGCAAGCTGAGACATCGGGGTCTCACCCGGGCAGCCAGGTGGGGAGCAGCTCAGCCCAGCCTGGGACCCTGGCCTCGGGCCTTTTCCCCATTCCCCCAGTGTCTGAGAGCTTGATTTAAAACATGCTGATTGAAAAGTGAGGTCATCAAAGGGGAGAAATGAACTGGAAGACCTGAAGTGGGCTGAGGGAGGGAGCCCTCCTGGCAGAGGCCACCCCAGGGCTGGGCCAGGCTGGGGTCAAGGAGGTTTCCTGGAGATGGTGGCAGCCCTTGGGCTGGGCCTTGAGGGGTGAGCCATGCTGCTGGCACCTCCTCTGAGCAGAGACCAGATGATGATAGTGTGAGGGCAGTGGTGAGCACAAGCTCAGGGATCCGTGATCCCCATATGTCTGTCTCCTCCATGGGTCAGTTCAGCTCTCATTGAGGTGCTTTAGGAAGAGATCAAAGGAAATGCCCCTTCCCTCAGGGATTTTAAGCCCCAAGAGCTCTCAGACCCTCCTAGCTTCCCAGTAGGAAGCAAAGTCACAAGCCAGGCAAAACGACCTCTCATCACAATGCCACCAACCATATACTGAGGGGCCAGCTTTCCCACAAATCCTCCTGCAGGAGATGGATGGGAAGTGGAACCTCAGGGTTGTTTTAATTTGCATTAGTTACTGTTGATTTGTGGAACTTTTTTGCACTGAGATAATTCTTCTGAAAATTGCCTATTCATGTTTTTTCACTTAGTTTATCTCTTGGGGAACAGTTCTTAGTCTTATAAATTTGAATCTATTCTTTATGCCTTTGAAATGAAATCTTTATTGGAGAAATTTGCTGCAAATAATTTTTTCCAAGTTACTTCTAGTTCAATTTTAGTAGCTGCATTGGTTTTATTTGGGCAAAGCCTTTTTAATTTTATATAATCATAATTGTCCATTTTGTCATCTGTGATCCTCCATGCTTTGGTCATAAACTCTTCCTCTATTGATAAATTTCTTCCCAGTTTCTCTGATTTGTTGATAAGGTCATCTTTTATGTCTAAGTCATGTACCCATTTGGAGCTTGTCTCAGTAGATGGTGTAAGTGGTTGGTCTAGACTTAGTTTCTGCCAGACCATTTTCCCAACAATGTTTTTGCAATAGTGAGTCCTTACCCCATAGGGTAGGATCTTTGAGTTTGCCAGAAATCAGGCTAGTGGCCTCATTTGCTTCTGTTTACTTAAGCCTAATTGGTTCGTTTCTATTTTTTTTTCTGGTCCCAAATATGAATTTTGAGATCTCCTTCTTCTAGGCACTAGTCCTTCCCCTGCTTTTCTCCCCCTGCCATTAATTCTCTTGATATTGTTTTTTTTTTTTTGGGGGGGTTTCAAGGCAATGAAGTTAAGTGACTTGTCCAAGGTCATACAAGTATTGTCTGAGGCCAAATTTGAACTCAGGTCCATGCCACCTAACAGGTCCCTTCCCTTGATCTTGACTTTTTGTTCCTCAAGTGGAATTTTGTAATTTTTTCTAATTCTATTAAGTAATCCTTTGATATTTTCACAGGCAAGGTACTCAGTAAGTAGATTGATTTAGTCAATACTGTCATTATTATGTTGGTTCAGCCTACCCATGAACAATAAACATTTTTCTAATTATTTAGGTCTGTTTATGTCAAGTATTCTTGTAGTTGCATTCACCAAGTTTCTGAATGGGTCTGGGCAGGTATGGGTCTGTCCCATGCATCTTGTAATTATTTGGAATGAAATTTTGCTTTTGATATCTTTGGATTTTGTTGGTAATGTTAAGAAATGTTAATGATTTAATATTAATTTATTTAATATCTTTCAACTTTACTGAAATTTTTGTTTCATTTAAATTTTTAGTTGACTGTCTAGGGTTTTCTAAGTAAATCATTATATCATCTGCAAAAAAGTGACTTATGCTTAGTCTCTCAATTTCTTTTTCTTGTCTTATTAGCATTCCTAACACCATATATCTCATAGTAATGGTGAATAGAGTAGATATGCAATACACAGTAGTAAATGATTTTAGTAACTTTGTGTTTGATAAATGTGAAGATTTAAGTTTTTAGGATATGAATTCCTTGTTTTTTAAAAAAAAAATCTGCCAAGACGTCTAGCAGAAATTGTCTGCCAAGATAAGGTCAAAAATGGATATATGACTTAGATGTAAGGGGAGATAGCAGAAGTAATTTAGAAGATCATGATACAAGTGATGTACCAGATTTATGAATAGAAGTATGAATAAATAAGAAACAGCATTACAGCGTTGTGAGATATACAATGGATAATTTAAATTGCATTAAATTTAAAAGGTTTTGTACAAATAAAACCAATGTAGCCAAGGAAAGCAGAAAATTGATGGGAAATTGTTTAAAAGTTTCTCAGAGGCTATTTCAATTATTTAGAATGATGCCAAATTTATTAGAATATGTCATTTCTTTTTTTTATTTTAATTTTAATTTTTTTAGGTTTTGCAAGACAAATGGGGTTAAGTGTCTTGCCTAAGGCCACACAGCTAGGTAATTATTAAGTGTCTGAGGCCGGATTTGAACTCAGGTACTCCTGATTCCAGGGCCGGTGCTCTATCCACTGTGCCAACTAGCCACCCCCAGAATATGTCATTTCTTGATTTATAAATGCTTAAAGGGGCAGCTAGGTGGTGGAGTGGATAGAGCACTGACCCTAAAGTCCAGAGGACCTGAGTTCAAATGTGCCCTCAGACACAAAATTTTTGCCTATGTGACTTTGGACAAGTCACTTAACCCCATTGCCTTAAATAAAAAAGAAAAAGATAAATGGTTAAAGTATATTGAATGGGTAGTTTTTAGAGGAAGAAATCAAAGCTATCTATAGTTGTTTGAAAAAATGCTCTTGATAGTTATTGATTAGAGAAATTCAAATTAAAATAACTCTGAGGAACCATCTCAAACCCATCAGATTGGCTAAAATGATAGAAGGGGAAAAATGACAAATAATTAGAAGGGATGTTGAAAATTTGGGATACTGATACATTGTTGGTAGAACTGTGAAACCAGTCTAATCAGAGAGCAATCTGGCATTGTGCCTAAAGAGTTATAAACCCTTTGACCTAGTAATACCTCTCTTAGGACTGTTTCCCAAGATGATCAGGGAAAAAGGGAAAAAACCCCATATACATTCTTCTAGAATATTTATAGCAACTCTCTTTGTGGTGGTTAAATGGTTGGAGAATGGCTAAACAAACTGTGGTGTATGATTGTGATGAATACTACTGTACTGGAAGAAATGATGAGAAGACTGATTTTTAGAAAAACATGTGAAGACTTGTAGGAAATAATGAAGAATGAAAAGAACAAAACATTGTAGTAATATCAATAGTATTCGAAGAATAACTGTGAATGACTAAGTTATTCTGAGGATTATAAATATTCAGGTCGGCTACAAAGAGCCTAAAAAGGAAGTTGCTTTCCACTTCCAGAGAAAGAATTGTACACAGAAGTATGCATAGTATGATTTCACAGACACCCATACTCACAGACACACAGACACACACATAAACATCTACATCAAATGGTGGCTATATCTAGTGTGAGGTGTGGCGGGAGACAGGGAGACAGTTCAAAACTCAGCTGGAACCAAAATAAAATATTTTTGGAAACAGTAATGGTGATCATTGAATGACTTGATGTCTTGCCTTGACTTCCCTCAGAGACTTGCTCCTAGCAGCCATTAGTAAGCATGCTGAACAGGTAAAGCAGTGAATGGACAGGTGAACAAGAGAGATGCTAAGCTGCTTGGTGTACATTTGTTTAGCATCTTTCATAAAATGCCATTTCCCTGATTATCTGTTAATGAAATATCTGTTGTGTTTCCTCTCTTGCCTTTTAGCTTGCTCCCAGCCCATCTCTGTGACTCTTTACCCTTTAATTGAGTTACTCAGAAATGCCCTATTATTGGATTCTGGTTTCTCATCTTTTCTAGCTGCCTTCTTTCATTTTGGGGTGAATTCATCCCATTTCCATTCTCATTTGTGGTAGATAATTGGTTGTGTTGTTCTGCACATAATCCTCTTTTTGTTTTCCATCCTCTCTTGAGAGTGGAGAGTAGGTTACACTCCAGGGTTCCAGATCCAGTGCCCTTTGTTTTTTGCTCCCCAGAGCAAACTTTGCCACCTGGTGAAGCATTTGGACCCATATTCAGAATCATACTTTTAAAGATATACAATGCATAGGATTATAGAGGAAACCAAAGTTGGGTGAAAATGAAAGAGAATTTTTTTTTTCGGATCTCAGTTTGGGCACCTTCTACTATCTCTTCTTGAGCCTCTCATAAGCCTGCGGAGCCCAAGTTGGCACTTAGGGTTTGGGTTCATCAAGAACCGAGAATGTGTTATATGTGAGTGGCATTTTGGAGTGGTCAGGATTGTGATCTTTTTAAAAATATTTTTAAGCCCAATTTTCACATAAATAGCTTTTTAAACATTATTTTAGTTCACCAATAGTGTGCCCATCCTCATCTTTGGGTTTTGACTCTTTCTGTGTGAGAATCTACTTCTGTGTGTATTGAGAGGTTCAGGACAGAAGATCAGCGCCAGCACTTTTCTGCCACTGTTGAAGGAATAACTATAATTACATTGTCAAAATAATATTTATAGTATTATTTTCAGGGAATAATTGCAGTAGTGTGACGAATATATTATGCTCATCAAATTTAATGTAAACACAAGCGTGCGTTTTGTATTTGAGTTATTCATGTTGTTTTTGGTCTTGATTCATTTCCAATCTGTAAACATAATAGTGGGATTTTCTTGGTCACTCAGAGAGCAGTTGATAAACTGTCTGGTAAAAGTAAATTGTTATTTTTGCTTGTGTTGGCGTTTTTTTGTTTCATATTCCCAGCTCCATTATCCAAATGGACGTCTTTCAAACTTTTCCTCCCCAAAGTTGTCATGTGATGAGTCAGAGCATTAGGGTGATGCTTTCTGGCTGGATTGTTTTCAGAGTCACCATTTATATCCCAAGTTGTTTATCCTTTGGATTGTGTGTGTTGTGAACGTAGTGGTTGTGAAAAGGGAGACACTCTTGGTGCCAAGGCTCTTGGACCTGGGCGTGACTGTTCCCAGACAGCAGTTTCTAGACCTGTCTTACCTTCTGGTCCAACCTGCTGTGGCCAGTCCAGGTCACAATTAGCAGGTCCTCCCACATTTGCCTAAGAAAGGAAATATGGAAGCCCTTATCCGCTTTGGAAGTGGGGATGATCCAACCTGTACCCAACTTGAAGCATCTCTATGGGACATAATGGAATTCCCCCAACTCCAGTCTGGAAGTGACCCCTCAACTGCTTAAGCATTCACTGTACTTAGTCTTGTGACCAATTTCTCTGTGGTCAGGGTGGGCCTCATCTCCCCCTCATGCCTCTATACACAAGGGACCATGACTCTTATTTATTGTTGTTGTCCAAGTACCATGGATGGGCCACTTTGTAGGAGGCACTTGATGGGTGCTTATGGGATGCATTCTGTACCCCCGTAATCTCAACTAGCAGGTGGTGGAGACTGGTGGATCATCTGAGCCTGAGATTTCTAAAGGCAGGTGAGCATCAGTTGTCCCCACTCAGACTGGCATCAGGCAGGCACTGAACTGCTTGAGGAGGGGTGCACGAACCCCATCAAAGCTTCCACACACTTGACTTGGGCAAAATAGGGAGACCCAGGCTTGGGGGGAAATTTGTCTAGATATCCTTTTTTTTAATAGGTGATTTTTGTTTGAACAAAACAGAGCAAAACAGAGCAAAAGCCATGTTCATTTATCTATTCACCCATTTGTCTGTTCATTTGACCACTTACTAATGGCTGCTAGGAGCAAGTCTCTGAGGGAAGTCAAGGCAAGGCAACAAGTCATTTATTAAGCAACTACTGTGTTCTAGGAAATGTGCATTAGGGATAAGCATTAGGGATACTTTGAAATAACCCCTCCCCCCTTCAAACAACTCATAGTGTAATGGGGATGGGGGGCAGTGTGCAAACCACAGTGTGTGAACACGATAAGAGATGATATCAGATGAAAGGGAGATCTAGAAAGATAGCTTCAGAAAGTGGGGTTCTAGGAGTACCAGAAATACAGGGGAGTGGAGACAGTATCCAGACCTGTCAAATGGCAGAGAGACTGTCCAGAGCTGAGACCAAGAACCAAGGGTACCCTGGAGGCCATAAGGAGCTACTGGAGATAGGAATGGGTGGGGATGGCACAAAGCAGGTAGGGCTGAGACTTGAGGTGGGAAGACCCCACCTCTGAGCCGTTCCACCATAATCCAAGCATGGAAAGATGAGGACCTACCCCAAGAGGGTGGTAGGGTCAGAGGAGAGGAGGGCACATCATGGAGAAAGAGATTGAGAAGGTCACCATCCTCTGAGCTCTGGCATTGTGGGTGTGAGAGGGTGACCATCAACCAGGAAGGCCCCAGGTAGGAATGTGGAATTGAACAGGTAATGGCCAGGATGATCAGAGTAGAATTGGAGCTGCCCCCTTATATTTGTTGCTTCCTTCCTCTGCTTGAGAACTGTGGCTTAAGACATTATGTATTTGAGGATGTGTTGCCTTGTCTATGTAGGGGAGCAGGGAGTGCATGGGGGCAGGGGAAATAGATGGGGGAGAAGAGAGATGGAGAGAGAGGAGAGAGAGGTAGAGGGTAAAGGACAGGAGAGAGAGAAGGAGAGGGCTCCCTGGTTTGGCTGCTCCTCTCCACACCCTTAGTAACTGTGCAGTGACCCTGGTGAGTCAGTTCTCCAGGCCTGGTCTTGTCTCTTTTATCTATAAAATGCCCAATTTTTATGGTGGCTGTGAATCTTGTTGACTTTGAGTCTGGACCCAGGGGTCTGCCATCTGTGTCATATGAAGCTTCCTTTGGCCCCACAACCCAGGGACAAGAATCCAATGTCTTCAAGCCATTTTTTGGGGGGGGGCATTCCAAAGGCCTTGTGCTGAATCAGGTTCTTTCTGGTGGTTCCAATTAAACACGTCCTCCATTTGTTCAGAACTGTTTGAGCAAATTGTACTATGTGGGTGTCCATAAATAGGCAGTTCTATATAAGTATATTCTTTCCATTTGAGAATGTTAAAAGGGCCAAGGGGAGGGACCAGAGAAAGGATGGAAAAAGATTATTCAAAGTAAAAAAACAAACCATTGACATTTCCTGATATTAGCCTGAAATGAAAAAATGCCTGCTTGGGCTGCCGCCCAAAATAGCGATGAAGCCATGGCGCTCCTTCTTGGTGGTGGTGGTTTCGTCTCCACCGGGCCCATGGTTGGCCGGAGAGTGGTCAGAAGCCCATGGTGGGTGGCCTCTTCCATGTTTTCTTTATGCCAATAGAGTTCACTTGCCAGGTTGAGACCCATTGTCCTTTCCTTGAAGTATAAAGATACTTGGTCAATGTAATAGAACCCTGCTAGTTAAATTTGTGCTTACATTTCCCAACTATGACAGGGACAAGAAGTCTACTCACTGGGAATCAATTTAGAGTGGTAGTGGTAGTGGAGGGGGTGGAGGAATTGGGTGGATTCTTGAATTGGAGGAGGAAACTGGAGTCACGTGTGTTTTATCTTTGGGGGTTCATCTTGGCCTCTTGAGCTCAGAGTAAGACCACTCCAGGCTGGACCTGATGCTGCCCATTCCCCCAAAGGTAGGGAAGTCAGCTAAGTCCACTGTGGAGTCTTGAAGGAAGGGCCAGTTGGTCATCCTAGGGTCAGTTGGACTAGAACTGGGAGGGCCTTGCCCCTCATCGGACAGAAGAGGAAACTGAGCCTTTGTCTACTTTGCTTCATTCCAGTCTCTCTCATATGCTTTTCTTTATACAGGTTGCATGCCTTCTGGGACACTGGGGCAGGGCCATATTTCACCTTTATTGATGATGCCTTCTCTGTCCAAAGCCAATAGAGCCATGTATATTCATCCCTTAGATTATTGCCTCCACCATCCCCACCCTGGCTCTTGTCTTAGATCTCTGAATCCTTTCCTCCTGTTCAGAAACATGCTCATAACTCCCCCCTTCTCAAAATGGCTTCTGAAATTGGTTCTTTCATCCTGGCCAACCATCATCCTGCCATCCACCATCTTTTTCTAGTGAAACTCCTTGAAAACACTTTCTCTCCTCTCACTTTTCACCATCTAAAATCTGACCTCATCCTTCTCCCTAAACTGCCCTTTCCAAATTTACCAGCAGTCTTTTACTGACCTTTTCTTGGATCTCATTTGCCTTCATGTCTCTGCAGCCTTTGACACTGCTGGTCACTCTACCCCTCCTGGATTCTTCTCTCAAGGTTTTGGGCCACTCCCTTGTTTGCTTTTCTGGTTTTCCTCCCTCTCTGACAACTTCTTCTAGATCCCCTCCATTGGAACCTCCTCCAGATTTCACCCTCCAACCACAGGTGTCCCCCAGGTCTCTGTCCCGGGCCCTCTACTCTTCTCCCTCTGGATTGGGTGATCTCATTTGCTCCCATGTATCTATGACCAATTCTATGCTGTTGATTCTCAGTTCTACCTGTCCTGCCCCAACCTCTCCCCTGAGCTCTCATCTCATCTCTGTCTGGTTTCCTAGACATCTTAAACTCAGCAGTCACCATCCTTCTCCCCAAACCCTTCCTTCTTGCCCTGTTACTGTTGAGGGCACACCCCCCCCTTCCCTTTCCCTCAAATTCACACCTCTGTCTCTCTCACACCATCCTATCTCTGTATCCA
Source organism: Macrotis lagotis (assembly GCF_037893015.1). Lineage (NCBI taxonomy): Eukaryota > Metazoa > Chordata > Mammalia > Peramelemorphia > Peramelidae > Macrotis > Macrotis lagotis. The sequence continues at coordinate 342,857,237 of NC_133659.1, read as the reverse complement.
ATAGGGCTCCAAGGCCTCAGCAGCATCTCTGCAATGTATCCTCTTGTAGCATAGACCCTGTCACCTCATGCCTGGATGATGATCTGCCTGCTTCAGTCACCTCTACAGTTTCCTTCATTTAGTTACCAAACCCATGTCAATCCCCTGTTCAGTAAGCTCAGTGCTCCCTGTCACCTCCAGGGTGACTTATGCCACACTTCAGAACCTAAACCCCTTCTTCCCTCACCCTGCTCCCCCATCCAGGTCCCTGGCCTCCACAGATAAGTCTTCAAGCCCTCTCTCCAACTAGACCACCTAAAAGCCACCTTCTCCAAGGGACCTCCCTAGCCCTTTGAAATCCCCAGGCCAGGACTTCCTGTTCTCTACCTGTGAAGAGCAGAACTTGTTGGTCCAGAGTTGCCTGCTTGATGTCTCTCCCAGTAGTTGGGAAGTTCCTTGAGGCCAGGCTCTGGCTTTTGCTCCTCCGTGTGTTTAATCCCTGTTGTTGATTGGCCCCCTCTTGTATGGCACAGGAGCCCAGGGAAGGCTGGGGTCTGATGGTGGGCATTTGGCTGTGCACCCCTGTCAGGGTATGTGAGTATGCTTGGGCTGGACCTTGCAGACTGGGGCCTGCACTGCTTTTCCTAGTCTGAGAGCCCTTGGTTTCACGTGTCCTAGCTTTGGGCAGAGCGCAGCGCAGCATGGGACTCCACTGGAGTGAGACCTGGGCTCTGTGTTTTACTTTGTTCGTGTCCATGGTGGATGGCCAGAACCACTGACTCACCTTCATTCCAACTGTCAACCGTGACTGGGGAGGCTGGTGGAAAAGTCACTTTCATTGTGGAGCCCTTCCCTCAGAGGGCCCCCTGAGGCACCCAGGGCTTGTCAGACTGGCACCTGCCCTACCAGGTGCACTCCCCAAGGCTCCAAAGTGTGAGGCTGCATCACCTTGGACAGCTCATCTCCCAGAACTCTTCATCTCCTGTATTGGTCTGATGTTTGACTTCAAGCTTGACCCATCAGCCAACATGGCCATTCAACTAAAAACTTCTGCCCATTGCAATGTGCCACCATGTGATATGATGACAACAGGAATGGCAGAAACAGTTTTGTTGATGTTATCATGAAAAGGTCAGGCCTCCCTCCTGAGGATGCGGGCTGCCAAAATGGAAGAGGCCAAATATAACCAAGAAAGGACAATGAGCCGATGTTGGAAGGGATGTAGGAAATCTGGGACACTAATACAGTGTTGATGGAGCTTGGAACTCATCTGACCTTTCTGGAGAGCAATTTGGAATTATGCCCAAAGGGCAACAAAAAATGTATATACCCTTTTGATCCAGCAATGCCACTACTGGGTCCATACCCTGAAGAGATGATGAAAAGGGGTAAAAATATCACTTGTACATAGCAGCCCTATTTGTGGTGGCAAAGAATTGGAAATTAAGTGTATGTCCTGCAGTTGGGGAATGGCTTAGCAAACTGTGGTCTGTGTATGTCATGAAACACTATTGTTCTATTAGAAACCAGGAGGGATGAGAATTCAGGGAAGCCTGGAGGGACTTGCATGAACTGATGCTGAGTGAGATGAGCAGAACCAGAAAAACACTGTCCACCCTAACAGCAACTTGGGGTTGATGATCTACCTTAATGGACTTGCTCATTCCATCAGTGCAGCAATCAGGGACTATCTGGAATGGAGAATATCATCTGTATCCAGAGAAAGAACTGTGGAGTTTGAACAAAGATCAAGGACTATTGCCTTTAATTTAGGGGAAAAAATCCATTGTCTTATGTAATTTTGTGATCTCTTATACTTTTTTTCTTCATTAAGGATATGATCTCTTTCTCATCACATTCAACTGAGATCAGTGTATATCATGGAAAAAATATCAAGACTACCAGACTGCCTTCTGTGGGGGGGGGTGGGGGGAAGGGAAGCAAGATTAGGGGGAAAAAATTGTAAAACTCAAAAGAAATAAAATCTTTCAAAAAAAAAAAAAAGATGGAGGAGGCCAACTATGTCACCAGGACAGCAGTAGGCAAGGGGCAGGGCCAGTGGGAGATCTTTAGCTGTTGAGGGGCCTGGGGGGGGGCAGAGAGCTGCCTTGGGACATTTGTAGTATGGGGGAGAAATTGGGGTGCAAGGAGAGAGGGAGAAGATGGGTGGATTGCTGGAACCAGGCTCTGGGCAGGGCTGAGCAGGATGGGAGGGTCTCAAAGAGACTTTAAATAAGGCTTTTTGAAAGGTTGACTCCAAAGAGCTAGTAACTAGTGTATTTTAGGAAGAGAATGAACCATCTTCCCTAGAAGTTCCATTATAGAAAGAACCCCTCTAGAGAACAGTGAGGAGGAAGAGGAGGGGAAGAGAGGGGGGGAAGAAGGATGGAGAGGAAGAGAGGAGGAAGAGGAGAATAAGGAGGAGAAGGATGGGGGGATGGTAACATGGATGGGGAGGAGGACTCTTCTGACAAGCCCTCCCTTCCCAAGGCTCTTCCCAGATAGACAGACCTGCCATCTTGCCTTTGCCTTCTCTCATGGTCTACCTGTGTCTTGTCAGCATTCCGCTGTGGCCTGCAATTCTTGGGAAACATTGCAGCTGGGAATGAAGCTTCGCAGAAGGTCATCTGGAAGGATACTTTCCCAGATCTCTTCTTGTGAGTATGGTCTTTGGGAAATGTGGGTTCCCCCTGTGACTTGGCCTCCTCTCAAGTGATGTCATTGAAGTGGATAATCTGGATGCAGGCTTTCCCAGACCTATGAGCCTTTGGATGAAGAAAGGCTCCAGAGGGAGGCAGACAAGGTGATGGTGACCCCAGTGGATCATCTTGTGGCCAGGCTGTGGGTGCCCATGACGTGTGTGCACGTCCATGCATACATTTGTGTGTGTGTGTGTGTGTGTGTGTGTGTGTGTGTGTGTATGTGTGTGTGTAATGCTCATTCCCTCCCTATCCCAGTCACCTCTGTGGCAGGGCTCAGGGCAGACTAGGACACCTCTCTCCACCTGTGGCCCCCAAGCCTGACCTCTTTTGGGAGCCCTCTGTGAGTGAGGACCAACCACGGTGGGATTCACACCAAGGCCCCAGGAATGTCAAGGCCGCTATGGCACACAAGGGATCAGGTCAGAGGGAAGACCTCTCCAGATGGTCCTTATGAGGAGAGGACCTGGGTCTGGGCTGAGCTCAATCCCAATCCCAGCTCATAACTTTCAGGACCCAGGAGCCTGGCCCCCTGCCCCCATCCCCCAGTTGGCATCTTCCGTCTCTTCTATGTGTGCTACTATGAAGGGAAGATCTGCTCCTTGGGACCTTGCCAGACTGGCCCAGCTCTTCCTGGGGCCTGGGCTCAGACTCCTCCCTGTGTCCTCCTAGGTACTGCCTTCAGCACCCGGACGAGAAGGTCGTTGCTTACGCCTCCATGATCCTGTTTACGTGTCTGAGCACTGAGCGCCTGAAGGACTTGGAGACTCAGAACCTGAATGTGGCACTAAGAGTCATCGAGGCTCACAGGAAACACCCAGAATCTGAGTGGGCGTAGGTATTGCTGTGGCAGGGGTGTCGGCTCAGTGGGCACCTTTGTGGGTGGAAACCTTGAGGAAAGGGCTCTGGGGCCCCTTAGCTTTACCTGCTGCTGTTTGATGATCTTGGAGTGGGCAGCTCCCTCTTTCCCAAGGCTGTCCATTTCTCCGGTCATTGGCTGTCTTTCCCAGGTCTCCTCTTCTCCAGGACTCCTGCTCATCCCAGCCTCTTGGGAGTCCTAATGGCAGGGGACCCAGTGGCCATTCTGGCCCAGGCCCTCCTTCACAGAGGAGGAAGCCCACACCCAATGAGGGGCTCTAGGGTAAGGACATACCTTGGTTTTGTTGGAACTGCACCACTCTGGGGCACAGACCTCCTCTATTTTCAGCAGGAAGCCTACCAGCCTCCTCTCCTCCTCAGATACATTCTGGCCCCACAACACCTTTCTATTCCCTTCCCCTCCCAGAGAGAGCAGGTAGTTTGCTCCCTAGAAGTCCCCTCTGCTGGCCAGATCACAGGTTGGCACCCAAAACCACCTTCCATAGCAGGGTCCCTGAGGTCATAAGGGAAGGCAGTGGCCATCGATTTACTGAGTAGAGATCATGCCTAGCCAGCCGGGCAGCAGCAGACCATCAGGAGTGGGTGGGAGGCCTCTGTCCTGGCCTTGGGCCTGTTCACCCCAATTGATGAAATACTTTCTTTGGGCCGGGGGTCATCGAGAGAGAGGAAACCCTGATCCAGGCCTGGGGCATGGGGATGGGGGACTTACAGGCATCAGGGAGACTGACCAGTGAGGACTGGAAGAAGGGGCCCAGGCTGGCCTAGCAGAGCCCAGCCCCATTGGTAGTTCCTGGACCTCTAAAGCCTGGCACCGCCCTGGTCTCTGAAGGGTCTTGCCTGGGGGCCCCTCTCTCAGAGATCTGCCTCCTTTTGGGGTTTGCTTTGGGAAGGCTCAGGGTCCCACATCAGGTCCTTCACTTGGGAGGGGAGGAGAGGCGGACTTAGCCTGTGGGCGGGTATGACAAAATGACAGTTGTTTTTCATTTAAGAGTCATTTTTGCCTTGACTTCACTCACAATGAGTCCATGGGCATGTTTTCTATTTCGTGGTCAATTTGTTTAGGGCCCAGAAAGTTTCCAAATGGCAGATTCAGAGTCTCCATGCAGGGTAACCCAACACTCTCCTCCACAAGTGAGAAGTGGAGTCTTTAATTTGGGTCTCTTGCAGTGTAAACAGAAGGCCAAGGGGTGGAGGTGGAAGTAATTGAGTTGGTTATTACTTTATTTCCCAGATGTGAGAAGGGCTTGCCAACAGAGCTGCCCCACCAGTCAGGCCCAGTGATGGCCCTGAACACCCCTTCCCACCCTACTGGTCTTCTCCATCACTTGGTGATTGTGGAAGCCTGTATGGGGGAGGAGCCTGGGCTTGGGCACCCTCAGGGTCTGTTTGCATTGGGGGTCTGTGCAAGGAGAGGACAAGGACCGGGGTGGGAGTGGGCAAAGGCCCCTTCCTTGCCAGAGATTGTCCTGTTGAGGAGGATCCTAGAAGTTGGCCTACGTGTTCCCCTCCCAACCAGAGGCTGCTTCCTTGGCATTAAATATGGACCTAGCACAGAGAGAACACACTTGGAAAACGTGCACCTGCCCCTGTGTGGACAAGCTGACCCATGATACCCCCGAGAACGCAGGGGAATTTCCTTATTTTGGGGTTTCCTTCTTTCTTTTCAGTAAATATCAAATGTCAAGTGTCAGGTGATCCCTTTGGAACTTGTACATGGTGACAATAGGTGAGGCTTTGGCATTGATTCCTGGGTTTATGGGATTGGCCAGTGTCCTCCTCACCTTGAAGTTGGTCCTTCTGGGCTTGAGGAACATTGAGGACATGGTCAGTGGGGTCAAGGACTAGAGGAATCTGGGGGAACCCTTGATTGTCTCTATGTCAGGCCCTGTGAGGGACTGCAGGGGAAAATATGCATGTCATGAGCCCTATCACCCAACCCTAGTGAAGACATGGCTCCTCCTCTGTGGTTTCTTTAAATGGTCTCATCGCTGAGCTGTCTAGTAGATGCTAAGTTCTCTGGTTCCCCTAGTTCCTCCCTGCCTCATCCTCCCTCAACACATCCAGGACTGATTGAAGCAGGTGCTGAGTGAAGTCTTGGGGAAGAAGGGCCATTCTTAGCTGGAGGGAAGGAGGAGGTGGGCGCCAGCTGATGATGCCAGCCCATGGGAAATTTGGAGAAAACTGGCAGTGGGGTCAAAAGAGACTGCCACGGGCTGTGGAGGAAGGGAGTGTGGATAGCTTCTGCTAGAACTTCGAGAAAGAGAGGTAGAAATGGAGGAGAATAGCTTGAGGGGAGTCTCTTGAAGGTGTTTTAAAAAATGGGCATGTTTATTTACAGTTTATTCTAATGTAAAATGGAGATCATAACAGCCCTCCCCTCCCAGGATGGTTGTGAGGACCAGTGAGGGAGCCTAGTGCCTGGTACCTAAGGGCTAACTTGTGTTATTGTGAAAACAGGAAGGCCTTAAAGACTAGAGGTCATGGGGGTCCAGAAGGATTGGCACAAAGGAGCCCTCCTTATTAGGGATGAGAGTAAAGGAGGGGGAGAGGAGCAGATGAAGGTCAGGGAGGAGTCCTTGAGAATGATTGGAGTAGAGAAGAGCTTTGATGAGGAATGAGATGAAGAAATTAAGGGGAATCAAGAATTACTTGGGTCGTAGAGATGAGATTACTCAACTGTCAGCATGCCTGGCTTAGGAGGGCAGGAGGCAGAGTGGGCATTATCCTAGGCTTCTGTTGGCAAGGAATGATGGGTGATAGGATGGTGTGAGACTTTGAACTGGTTAGCTTGAGGATTAAGATTGGGAGGGAGGAATGTGGAATCAGAGCAGGGATGGAGTGAAATTGAAAACCATGAAGACAGTGAAGAGGAGAAAGGACAGAGGGATGAGGGCTGTGAGGGATGGGAGAAGTTGGTATCCAGCAAGGAGCCCTTGGAGGAATGGTTGGGAGCACAGGGCCAAGGTGAAGGGAGGTGGACACTGGACATCAAAACTAGAAGGGTGTAAGCAGTGGTGGAGAGCCTCACCATGAGGACAGTGGTTGGGAAAGGAGGGGAGGGGGTTTGGAAGTCCCCTCCAGGATCCATGACCTGTAGAGGGTGAACAGTTTGAATAATGTGACTGTCAAAGGAGAGAGAGAAGGGTAAGGGTAGGTCAGGTGTTTATTTGGTGCCTTTTGGAAGATGAAATTCCTTGTCATCAAGAAGTGTTGGACAAATGAGATCAATGTTTTTGATTCAGTAATTATCAGGCCTTGCCATTTGTCTTGGAGTAGCTGGCGACCAGACTCCTCTGAAAGTTCTTCCTTTTGTGGTCTGTATTCACCAGATTGAATAATTAGTAGCTAGTTTCTTTTATTTCCTTTATTTTCATAGCATCTACTGCATCCTGTATGCTCCCCAGCCTTTATAATAAAGAATGAAAAAATGGAAAGCCCCTCGCTACCTGGTCCTACTATTCAATGCTCAGTCCCTCACCTGTCAAGAAGACAGTTTTCTTTGATCATTCTAAACAGCGTGGCTGTTTGCTTGTTGCTCTTTCCATTTACATTGTTGGTGACTGTTTCTTTTTTCTTTTGGTTTTTGCAAGGGAATGGGATTGTGACTTGTCCAAGGTCACACAGATAGGTAATTAGTAAGACTGGATTTGATCGTAGATCCTCCTGATTCCAGGCCTGGTACTCTATCCACCATGCCACCTACCTGCCCCGGTGACTATTTTCTTGATTCTGCCTTATTACCTCTGCATCAGCTCATTGATGGGCTTCTGTGGAAAGTGCCCTGCCCCAGGAGATGGGAGCCTGCTTTGTCCTTGGGGTTGTGCTTCCATGTCAGGGCCCCAGGGCTCTTCTCTCCATCTTGGACTTTGCAGAGCCTTTTGCCTGGCAGGGGCATCTCTGGGTCGTGTTGCTGGCATCACTAGAGCTGCTCCCTAACATCCCAAGACCTCAAAGGGACTTGGAGACCTTTATTGATAGACACACCAGTGCTTGTTGTTGGGAAGTTGTTCCCAGGGACTGGGAGGAATGGACACGTGCAAATCTGCTACCCCCAAAGTCCCTTTCAGCTTGGACACCCCTCTAGAGAGGTTAGGGATGGGGCCGTAAGAGCAAAGAGGAACCTGACTGGACAACTGCTACCAAGATGTCAAGGCCAGTTGTCTGGCAACACTGTGAGCCTTCAAGACTCACGCCTCGAGGATGGCCCCATTGAGTCCCAAGGTCTGCCAGACTGGTCTCTGGGGACCTGGATCATCTTCTTCATTCCTGCATCAAGAGGAAACCTGGAGCCGGTCTGGGTGACTGTTAATGTAGGGCTTGACACCTACTGTGAGCCAACTACCTGACAAAGTGTTGGGGGACAAAGCAAGGCAAGGGATTGCCTTTGAAACTCTTTGGGCCTCAGCGTTGTCCTCTGCAAAATGAGCCTTCTAGAGGCTCTTGAGCTTTGGGAGCCCATGAGGGTCCCCACGCTGCTTAATCACTGTCACTGGGCTGGTGTTGAATGGTTCCCCTTCACACCAGAATGTGGTGAAGAGACTGAAGATTGGTGGCTGGGCATGCTTCCCCATTTGGTCAAGGAGTGGCTTCTTTTGCAGAGTCTGAGCTGTGGGACATCTGGTTCCCTCCAGATTTAACAGAGGGCGAGGAGCCTGAGCACCTTGGTGGTATTGGAGGGGGCCTGAGCCACCCAAAGGATCAAGGGGATGGGGGGGGGAGGCTCCACAAAAGCCCACAATAAAAATCTTTTCAGGACTTCCATTTTGTAGGTGTTTTAGGGTTTTTTTTAAAAGTCACATGATCATAGGTTTTAGAGCTGAAAGGGAGCCCTGGGCCATCTTGTCCAACACCCCCCCCCCATTTGAAGACCACACCCACTTGTAGATGGTCCCTCAGGCTCCCAGGGCAGTGTGCTTGCCCCTGCCATCTCTTCACTTCAATATCAGGCCCCTCCTGTGATGTCCCCGAGTCCTGTGGCCATTTATTCCAAGCCTCCTCAGGTCCTGACCCTGTGCTGGACACAGCGCCTGGCCTCAAGGAGATTGCTGTCTAGTGAGGAGACAAGGTTGGTGGTGCAGACCCCACTCTAATCAGTTACTGTGTGTGCGAGTGTGTGTGTATTCTCAGGGACATAAACTTGGAGCCCCCACAAACTCCTTCCTTGTTTCACTTCTCCCAGACCCAGTTATCAAGTCCTGGGTAGTCATTTGTTTTTATCCCCTACTCTTTATATTTATAATTCTGAGTACCAAATTCTCTCCCTCCCTGAGAAGCAGTCAGATGTAGCTTGTCCATGTGCAGTTATTTAAAAAATTTCTATATTAATCATTTCATACAAGAAGACTTGAATAAAAGAAACGAGAAAGTGAAAAAAAAAATAGCCTGCTTCAGGTGTATTCAGTCAATCTCTGTTCTCTCTCGGGGTCTTTTGCATTTGTCTTGGATCGGTATCAGTCATTCATGGTTCTTCATCAAACAATGTTGCTACTGTGTACAATGTTCTCCTGGTTCTGTTCCCTTCAGACTATCTAGGTTTTTCTGAAATCTTCTTGCGCATTTCTTATAGCACAGTAATATTCCATTAAAATTATTTGCTACAGCTTGTTCAGCCTTTCCTCAATGGATGCGCATCCCCTCAGTTTCCAATTCTTTGCCATCACAGAAGAGCTGCTCTCAATACTTTTGTACGTGAGGGTCCTTTTCCCTTTTTTTGGATGTCTTTGGGATATCAACCTAGCACCCATCTCTCACTCTTGTCTCTTCTCACTGCTTCCAGTCTGGGATTGGAATTGTCCTGATCCACCTGGATCAACACAGCCACTGCTCTCTGCCTGTTCTGGTCTATTCTGCCTCCTCTCTTAGGTGTGGCATTCCTTTGTCCAAAATGCTTCAGTGGCCCCATGGTCTACCAAGACAAGATCTGAATGTTCTGTCTGGCATTCAGGGCCTTCTCTGCCTACCATATGGCATATCTCATGTCTCTGCCCTTCCCAAGCCCCGGGGTCCAATTAAATGAGCTGTTCTGGCATTATCACCTGGTCATGCCTTGGCTCACCATGAGTCCTGGGCCTGGATGCCTGCCTTCTCTTTCCATTGCAATATTTCCCATCCTTTCAAGCTCAGCTCAGATGCCAGCTCCTCAAGGATTCCACTGAGATCCTTCCAAGGGGTGCCAGCCCTTCACCTTAGATCTCTTGTGACACATGGGACCCCACTTGCTAGAAGTAAGCTCCATGGAGGTGAGGACTGGGCCTCATTTCTGCTCCATCTCCTAGGACCCAGCCTTAGGCTCTGTACATAGAAGGCATTCCCAAGTTGGGGCTCTGGGCCAAGGATTGGGGTTGTGGGGGACAGGGTCTTCTTGGAAAAGTGGGGATTGGACCTGGCCTAGAGGACAGGGAAGGTCTCAGTGCTCAGAGATGGTCTGGAAAGCCCTTCCCCCGAGGTAGGAACAGCCTGGCTAAGGCCTGGCAATGAGAAGGACTCTGTGGAACAGGACCGTTGGCAGTAGGGCAGAGTGTGTGCAGTTTTTAACTACAATGTAAAGGCGTGGTTCCCTGAAATGACTGACGGAGTTAGTAACAAAAAGTTTCTAGTAATGAGACTTCTTTCCTTTTTTTTCCAGGTTCCTGATCATTTCAGACTATCTGCTGAAAAGCCCAGAACTGGTGAAATCCATGTATAGCAAGCTGAGCCATCCAGAAAGGTGAGCCCCCAGGCCAAGGTGGTTTTGAGCAGTTAACATTCCGTAGAGAGTGTCCTGTTCACATGATTCAAAACAGTGTGGTTTGGGTGCCGGCTCAGGGTCTCTCCATACGTGTCTGTCAGGAATGGTTTTCAATTGACTGGTTAGCATTCCAGCCTCACCACTGTCAGAGGTTGGCACTATGCCTGCCCAGCTCTTCCTATCACCAGAGACTCCTCTGCAGACAGCTCAAACAGAGATCCAAATGGAAGACTCATTGGCACTCTAGCAGAAAGAACCCTGGGAGAGAGGCTTAGGGGGTCTGGATCATGGATCTGTCTCTTCCCAATTTTGACTCTTGATTTCCTGGCCAATTCCCCTTTGCCTCAGAGAAACCATGAGTTTTACTGGATGACTGCTGAGGAGAACAGGTGGTCACAAGTCCCCTCTGGCACAGTGACTCACGAGGGTCATCAGACCAGAGTTTGGGGGGGAGATGGCCTCGATGGTCTCCAGCCTGACTTTCTCACTTTACAGAGGAGCAAACTGAGGGCCAGAGAGAATCACTTGTCCAAGGCCATATCCATCATAATTGAAAGAAACTGTGATTTTTAGTCCTCTTATTTTTCAGAGGGTTTCCTCTGGAGAGACCAAAGATGAGGTTGGTTGTGATAGAAGATTAGAACTCTGGATGCTTCAAAAAATGGAGCCAACCACTATGAGCTCATTGTGAGAGAAAAGAGTTTGGGGGGGGGAAGAGACAGTGAGAGAAGGGCAGAAGCAGAGACAGAAAAAGGGAGAAGGGGAGAGACCCAAAGAGAGAGAGAGGAAGAGTTCCTATCTTGGGAGAGGAGGAAAAGTTGCAGGTAGAAGGCAATACCTGATAGGGACCTTGGAGGGAGTAAGGGGTCTCCAGGACAGGCCATTCTGAGCAGGGGGACTAGCCCATGCAATGCCAGAGCTGGGGGATGGCATGGCATGATTGGAGAGCAGCTTGGAAGCTGATTGGCTATAAATTGCCCAGATTAAAGAAGAGAAAATAGAGAGCTTAAATACCCAATCTTAGAAAAAGAAATTCAGCAAGCCATCAGTGAACTCCCTAAAAAAAAACAACTCCCCAGGGCCGGATGGATTCACAAATGAATTCTACCAAACATTGATATTTTATTTTATTTTTCCAATTACATGTCATGAAAGTTTTTCAACAGTCATTCACTTGCATATTTATGTTATGCATTTTTCTGCCCCCCCTTCCCATCCCCTTCTCCTAAGGGGCAAACAGTCTGGTAAAAGTTGTCCATGTTCTTTTGTGCTTATTAATTTCAATAGTATATAAACTTTTGGGGAAAACAGATAAAAGTATTTATGACACAAATATGGTACCAGGAAGATCCAAAATAAAGAAAACTGTAGACCAATTTTCCTAATGAACATGGATGCAACAATTTTAAATAAGAGAGGAACCAAGACTGCAGCAACCTATCACTAAGATAATACTATAAGCAGCAACACGGGGCTAGTTTAATCTTAAGAAAACTATCGACATCTCAATAACCAAACCAACAGAAATCATACTTATCCCAATAGATGGAGAAAAAACTTATGACAAAATGCATCATACAATCCTATAAAATGCCCTCAAGCCTAGGAATTAGTGGAGCTAGCTTAAAGCCAGCAAGTATTCTCTGTAATGGGGATAAGCTAAAAGTCTTCCCAGTAAAATCAAAAAAAGATTGCTGATTACCACTGCCATTATTCATTATTGTTCTTGAATTGATAGCTTAGCAATTAATGATGAAGAAGAAACTGGAGGAATGAGGAAACTATAGCTCTTTGAAGACAATATGGTGGTATCCTAGAGAATCCTAGAGAAGCAGTGCAATACAACCTGGGCATATAAACCCACACACATCATCAACATTCCTTGATATTATTAACAAGATCAAATGCTTGTATTCTTACCTGGGACAAATACAGAAAGCATATGAACACCATCACAAAACACTTTTCACACAAATGAAGTCGAGACGTTCTGAAACTGCCCCTCAGGGTGAATGGGTTTCTGCTGACCCCTGGATCTCTCCTCTTTCACCAGAATAGTGAGTGTGAGTCTCAATTTGCCGAACATCTTGGGCAGTGCTGACAGTGGCTGAAAAGGAGGGTGAGGTGGCCTCACCTGGCTCCTCACATTCTGACATCTGCCCTTCTGGATTCCCCAGCAGTCTGGGAGCTCTTGGGAGCTCACTGGTCACTGGGGCACCATCTCTGCTTCTGCCCTCACCCACTGCTCTTGTTGTCCAGAGGCCTTGCGATGTCACTGGTCTTTGGAGTCTGAGGCCCTGAATTGGAATTTTGCCTAGGCCACTGACCAGGGGTAGGCCCTTCTCTGGGCCTCTGCTAGCCAGGCAGGCTAGTATAAGAGGAAGAGGGGAAGGACTGTTATCCTGTTTTTCCCAAGAAGTTGTCAAGTGAGAGTTTTTGTTCATTTTATCTTAAGGCCTCCTACAAAGGCATCAGAAAAAGCTCATTTGGAAGGGGACTTGGGGTCATCCCAGCTGGAGAAGCATCTTGTCTGAGGGGGAATCCTGGAAACTGCTCTTGCTGCTGTATTCATCGGTTCCGACAGATTGTCTACAACCCTCAGATAGCCTCTGGTCTCTTCCCCAACAACCCCACTCTCCCTTCTGTGTTTCAGGGTCTCTCTGCTCGATCTCATGATAGCCAAGCTGGTAGGGGATGAGCCACTGATCCGGGAGGACCTGAATGCCTTTCTGAATCATGCTGAATTGGTTGCAAGCATTTTCCAAAAGAAATCCAAGTCTGTGCTGAAGCTGGCCTCCACTGGGCCTGATAATGATGAGGTCAGGATTCAGTGGAACCCTGGGAGGGAAGAAGGGAGGGAGTTTCCCAGGCTAATCTCCAGGTACCCCCTTTGAACCTGATCCCCAATGCCCCCTTTCTCATTCTCCTCCCCAACCTGGCTCTGGACCCCTTGGCCATCTTACTCCCTGCTGATCTTGGAAGAGTACCCCTGGCCCATGACCATGCAGTGGGCTCCAGTTTCTGCTTGAATACCTCTAGTGATGGGACACTCACTGCCTTAGGAGGCAGTCCATTTCATTGGAAAATTCATTTCCTACCTTGCAACCTCTGAATTTTCTTGTGACTTCTTTCCCTTAATACTGGATTCAGGAGCAGCTCTGTCTCTGTCTTTTCTATCTTTCCCCCTTCAGTTTGATTGGACAATCACTTTCTTCAGAACAGGAGCTCCAAAGCAGCAGGGGTGGGTGCAAGGGACTGACTGGGAGTTGGAATGCCCATGCTCTGGGGCTCTGGGGCTGGTGCCTATCCCCTGAGTGCCCCATGTAAAGCCTGGCATGACGCTTGGGGGAGAAATGAATACTCCTGATGAGTGCTTCTTGAGCACTGACTGGCACCCTCCTGCTCCCTCCTGGCTCACTCCCAGCAGTCTACAGTCTTCCTGAGCCTCCATTACCTAGTCAACTTCAGCATCCCAGCTCATGGGTTATTGGCTTTCCTTTCTCAAGGAGCTCCTGCCTCTTGCCTTCCTATCCTTCTGCCTTCAAACCAGGATAAAGAACCCTCTTTGTTCTATCGGTTGGCTCTCTTGGAGGGAGAGAGAAGTAGAGAAATCCTGGGGGAAATGATGGCGATGCTAAAATTTTAAAAAGACACCAATAAAAACTTGATTCTAGTTTTTCTGCTTCTTTAAAAAAATGAGTTAGTAACCTCTTTTTATGAAGGAGGCCTATTACTTATTTTCTTTCTTTGAATTATGGGACTGATGATTCCACATGGAGGCAGCATGGTACAGAGGTTAGAACCTTGGATTAAGAGCCAAAAAGTCTCTGCTCTGCTGTTCATGGTGGATGTGACCTGAGGCCAAATCTCCTCACCTGCTCAGTCAAATAGGGACCTTTCCACTTTAAATCTGTATAGCCTGTGAATGTTGTGATGATTCTTCAGTGATTGCTGTGAGCTCACATTTGCCTCTGCATGGGACCCTGTCCAGTTTGTTTTGTTTATTAGCCATTTGCTTTGCATTCACCCATCCATCCATCCATTTATATGTCCATTATTCTACTGGGGGAACATTTATTAGAGGTCAGTTTTAGTTCCTAAAAGAGCAGACCCTCCAGCAGAGGGATAAGCTGACCCCCAGAGTGCAGGGCAAGGCCTGGGGTTGGCTTGGTGACCAGAGGGTTCCTGGCCTTGAAGAGGCTGCTGGGAAGCTGGGGAGATTCCAGGCTGCCTAGAATGGCAGAAGAGTGAAGTCGCTGTAAGAAAGGTGAGAGTGGAAGGAGGGGGAGACAGGAAGAGCTATCAGGAAGCTGTGATCCCCTTGGGGTCCAGCGCTGCCACAGTTTGCCAGACCCCCAAATGAGTAGAAGATGGGAGAGAGGAGGCAACCTGAAAGCCTGAAGCCACAGACACTTCCATGGGTCCCTTTTTGAGAAATGAGAATTTTTTTTTTTTTTTTGCTGTTGCCTTCATGGAAGGTGGGGAGCCCCAGAGAAGAACATCTGTCTTCTCAGAATTGCTCCTCATCTTGTTCCCCAGCTTTATCAGGTAAAGGCTGTGTGACTTTGGATGACTCTCTTCCTTTCTCTGGCTCTTTTTGGGTGTCTGAAGTCTCCACCAGCTCCAAGGGTGTGAAGTAGGTTTGACGCTCCTGGGAACCTTTTGGAAGGGCTGAACATCGTGGGTGTGCAGGACTCTCCAACTCATTTCTTTTATTTCTGGCTTCATTCTCTCCTAGTTCCATACATGGGTCTGGAAGGGTGAGTGCCCCGCTGACCATTGGAGCCCCTGCTCGGTCCCTCATCCCCAAAGTGAAGCCTAAAAATTCAGGTGTTTCTGGGGGAGGTGGGTTGGAGCTCCAGAGATTCTTGGCCTTGATCCAGCAAGCAGCTCCACAGTTCTGGCCCCCACCTCTTGCTGGTGCCCTGGGAAGGGTCCATTTATATCCTTGTCTATGAATGGAAACTAGTAATAGTAAGAGAGAAGAAAAGTCAAAGAAAGTGGCCTTGTGTGGCCCTCATCATTGTTGTTTGCTCCGAGGGAGCATTGTTTGAAATGGCTTTTCCCTCCTGTGTCCAGCATGGCCAGCTTGGCAGGGCCTCTCCTCATGCCCCATGATGGCAGTGACAGAGGGTCAGGCTTTGTCTGGGCTGCCTTGCTCCACCAAACAATTCATCTCTATCAGTGAGACATAAAAACACAAAAACCATTTTAAAAATGATATACTTGTCTCCTCCTTTGGAGACCCATAAGATGTATACAGACACAGATAAACACACACAGACACACACACACACACACACACACACACACACACACACACAACACAATGGATTTCATGATTTCAAGATTGTAACATTCATTGACTGAGGCTGGTATTTAGGCACTAGGCAAAAATGTCAAATGAGAAAAGGTGGAGCGACCTCCTTTGTCTCCGCCATGGTTGGTAAGCTTGTGGGGCTTTTTGTCATCAGCTCTGGGGCCAGAGTCCCAGCCAGGCTTCTTGGCAGCTGCTGCCTCACATTCTCTATGGACCCCAGCCCAGGTGCCTCTCCCTGGAGTGATGAATTGATGAGGAGCTAGATAAATTGACATTGTCGAGTCGGGTTGTCTTTTCAGACAAATCCCCTGAGCATTTTCCTCTTCTCCCTGCCAGAGTACCCACAGCCTTGGCTTTGGTGGCCAGGAATAAGCATCTTCTCAGGGACATCAGGGTTTTCTGATTGGCCTTTCTCATTGGGAAAACTTGTAAAAAAAGCCTTTGCTGATTGTCTTCATTCATCCTGTCCCTGCTTAGTAACAACTGTTCTGACCCAGCTTCTGGGGCTGCAGAGACAATCTGTACCCATGTATTCACGGCAGCTGCTGGGAGCGGGATTGATTGGGGAGGGCCTCTCTGAGCTCCCTCCCTTCTCTTGCTCAGAGTGTTACCTTGCCATCGGTGAGCCGTCAGATGGTGAGCCATCAGGTGGCAAGCGTGGGACCAACTGTAGCCTTTCGATTCAAAGGCCTGTGTACTTTTCTCTGCAGGAAGCCCTGACCACAATTAGGCTTCTCCATGTCCTTTGTGAAATGACCGCCAACTGTGATCTTCTAGGCTCCCTTCAAGCATTCCCCGGCCTCCTCGAGACAGTTGTTGGTGAGTGGACACTGATCTGTGTAAGTCACTGGTTAGGTGATCATTGTCCTGCCTGCCATTTTGTTTTTGAACTCCAAAATGTATTAATGGCTCTTCAGTTCTTGCTCCTCAAATGTCTCATTGTGAGTAGAAAAAATGATCAATTGTCAGAAAAATCTGCTGCCAACTGTGTTTCAGGACAGTCAGGGCCATCTTGCTATATTTAGTAACATCTAAATTATGACTCTTTGAAATTCATCCATGTTTTTCCATAAATACATGAGGTCTATACAGAACATTGCCTTGGATTTGCACTGAGGGCAAAACTTCTTTCCCTTTCCTGCTGAGTTTCTTGTTGGAGACGGTCTAAGGGCCTGGTCCTTGGATGCTGCCCCTTGGGGTTGGTTATTTGAGGTTAGGGATGCCCTTCCAGGTCATGGGGACGAGTCTTTCATCATAAAATTCCCAGGAGCACCCCCTCCATTGAAGGAAGGAGGGTCTGGAGCCTCTTGTTCAGGGGGCCTTGACTCTCCTTCCCCTGCCTTAGGGTGGTCCCAGTGGTTCATTTCAGCCATCAGTACTGGCCAGTCATATGCCAGACTTTAGAATCCCATGGTGGTCTTTTCTTTCATGGGAATTTGGTTCCCTCTTTAACAGAGATCTTGCAGCTGACTCACTTGGCTGGGAAGAAGTCTCCAAATGTCTTCACAGCTATGTCTTGTATACGAGGTGATGGGGACATCTCCAACCCTGCAGTTGGCTTCAAATCTCACCTCATTCGCTTGATTGGAAATCTGTGCTACAAGAATACCAAAAACCAAGACAAGGTAGGCTTGCCCAGCCCTGGCTGTGCATCCTGGAGAGGTTAGAGGGAGGGTCTTCTGATTGTCTTGGGGTCTTCTGGGAGCACTCCAGATGGGGAACCAGAGGACTGCTCTCCCTGCCCTGTATTGGGGTCCCTTTGATGGTGGTGGTCTCTTTATCTAGTCACTGAAGTGAGTCCCTTTTGTGGGTAGCTAGGGAGTGTACCCATTGTTTTGACAGGATTGGCATGGGGACCTCTCAGTGGAATAGCACCCTGGGCCAGTGCACGGCAGCCCCTGTTCTGTGGCAGCCCCTGCTCCATGGCCAAATTGTCCAGGAGAGTTCCCTCCTAGCCAGAGAACAAACCAGACTGCCTGTTTATGAAATAAAGGAGAAAGTGTATGGCCACAGACCTTGGGGGACTGGGCAGTAACATGATGGTTGAGGGGTAGCACCCCTCTAGGCCAGATGGAATGGACTTTCAAGTCTGAGGCAGCCCTGTGAGGGGGGGGGGTCCCATGAGAAGTGTGCAAATGCTCGCACACTCACACACTGGGTCAGCTTTGCTTTAGCAGAGACATCTGGATATCTCAGAGCGGTGGGTGGGCAGGTGAGCAGACATCAGGTCCTTGGCTGTTGGGGTCCATGCTGCACAAGGCTGGAGAGGCTGTGCAGGTGACCATGGAGCTGTGACTTGAGCTTTATGGGGAGCCAGGTAGCCGGGAGCACCAGAGGAAGGCCGCTGTACTTGGCCAGGCTCCTGTGGAACTTAGTTTGACATGATGAGTTCTTAGGAAAGACAGGGTGGCTTCTAGGGAGCTCTGTGGCCTTCTGAAAAGCCAACAGGTCATTTGTTGAATGATTTTGTGAGGGGCCAGTGAATGTCTCTTGGAAGGAGTCTGGGGTGGTCTCCCCTTCTTGCCATGGCCCCTCTTCCATGCTGAAGTGGCAACTTCTCCTTCTTGTGTGTGCTCTATTATGCTGGGGCCTGAGGCCTGCCCAGTGTCCCCTCTCAATGGCTGCTGTGAGGGGCAGTGTCCTTGGGGTTGGCCAATGACCACAGAATTCTGTCCCATCCTGACTCTGGGGAAGCCTCCCTGGTTGGACCCTCCTACAGCAATTGGGAGGAGGCAGCATGATGACAGGAGTCCATCCTAGTTTCCCCCCAGTTGGGAGGATTGAGGGGCTTGATCCAGCTGGTCTCCAAGGCCCCTTGACCCTAGTCAAAGGCTCCTCTAGTTTGTAAGAGGACACAGATAGAGCCTGCTCACAGCCAAGGCTGGAGGGGCTGCGATCTATATCAGTGGAGGGCAGGCTGACATGGAGGAGGTCACAGAGTCAGTCAGCCCTGGGGCTGAGGGTCATTGTTTGCTCAGTTGCAAAATGTATTGATTCATCCATTTATTCTTGGCACTTCCTGGCTGCCTGGCCTCCAGCAAGTTTCTGCCCCATCCGCAGAATGGGGGTCACTGTTCTTGTGTTCCTGCAGGGCTGGGGATGCCATGCTCTGCTGGTTCTTGATGGGGGCCACAGTTGGACCTGTGGTCAGTGTCTTCTCTGCCAGGGCTTGATGGTGTGGTCAGGGCTGAATGTGAGGGCCTTCTGAGTCTTCCCACTGTCCATTTTCATAGGACCCTGTCAGGGGTCTTCAGAGGCCTGGGGAGCCCAACCATGACTGCCGATGCTTTCCCTACTACCCAAAGGCCCGGAGGTCTCTAGAGAAAGATGGTAGAGGAAAGCAGAGCAAATGAAGGAGGGTAGATGGGGTGGGGTTGGGGGGCTCCAGGAGGTCTCTAGAATGTGTGTGTGTGTGTGTGTGTGTGTATGTAGGGGAGGTGGGAGTATGAGTGTGTAGAGGAGGAGCGTGCCTTGACATTGGAGTAAAGCCTGGCTCTCTAAGGGTGGTCGCTGATTGGATGCCAGCCTCTCTGGGGTAGGAAAGGGATGAGTGCAGCCCTGGGCAGGCGTCAAGGCCTCAGCTCATCCACGCCGGGTCCCCTCTGTCTCTGTCACTGTCAGACCGCAGGCTTTTCCTCTGTCAGAGCCTCTGCTTATTGATTGGGAACCTGGATGTTCAGACAAGAGCTGGCTTGCCCCAGATTCCATTTCTTTGTCATATAATCCTAGTTCAAGAAATATGTCAAAATTCATAAATCAAGCTGTCACAGTTACAGTTCCTGTTACAGTAAATGAAATTAAAATTCCTGTCCAGAGGCCACATACCCTGACTACTGCATTGCCCCTGTGGGGTTTTCTGCCTTTTCTTTCTGTCCTCCCCAGTCTGGGCCACTCTACTGGGAGCAGGCTTATCCGGGACAGGCCACGACTCACCCTGTGGAGGGTGGATCTCCATTGGTGGTGTCTGTCCAGTCTGAGGCATTTAGATGGACACTGGTCAGAGCTGTGATCATCTGTTACCATTTCCCATATGGGTAGACTGAGACCCTGGATGGACTCTCCGGTGACCTTCCTTTTGCAGTCAACAGAAGCTTTTCCATCCAATAGCCCCACCAGACCCAGAGTAGACCCACTTTGTCATTCTGACTTTATAGATGGATTACTGAGTAGCGGAACACAGAATATGGGTCTTTGTGGGCATCTTGCTGTGGTGGGGAGAGACGCCACTTCTGCTCAGCCAGCAATCGTGCCCTGGACTGGCTCCATGGACTGCTTTGAGTGGGCCCCCCCTCTGGCCTTTCTCTGGGACTTTGATGAGTTTCAGAGGCCCAGAGGGCAGGGACAAGAGTCCAGTTGAGCTTTGGGTGTCTTGTCCCCTATGTCCTCTCTGGGGCCCATCTGCTGGTCAGGAAGCAGGGCGTCAGCACAGAGGCCGAGCCCAGTCTGGAGAGAGGCATCTCCATGTGTGTGAGCCACTGTGGGGAACGTTTCTCTGGGTACCTCTGTGCTTCCCAAACTCCTCTGCTTTGGTTGGATTGGAAGAGGGCCCCGATAGCAGATGGGGGATGGAGCTGTCCATTACCTGCCAACATCCGCTTAGATCTTGGCAGATAGTCGGCATTTTGCTAGCAGCAACCACAATTAAGCCGATCAAAGGGGCCTCACGACAGAAGGCTTTTTTTTTCCATTGGCAATTTAAGTCATAGCTTTTAGAAATAGAGATTGCTTGTCTTGCTCTGTTGAGATTAAATTTTGTATCCATCAAATGAGTGTGTCTGAGCAAGCCAGCTGGGGAGAGTGCGCACTATTGGATTAGGTATGTCAGCTCACAACCACATGTGGGGGGAGAGGGAACAAGAGAGCATGCGAACAGGAGAGCACATGAGTGAGGGAGCATGTGGGCAAGAGAATATGTGGGTGAGGGAGCCATGGGCAAGACAGCATATGGGCGAGGGAGCTGTGGGCAAGAGAGTACATGGGCAAGAGAGCATGCAGGCCAGGGAGTGCACAGACAAGAGAGCATGTGGGCAAGGGAGCTCATGGACAAGAGAATGCATGCTTCTCAGGCTCCTGTGGAAAGGAAGTTCCCAGGGAATCTGCAGTGCTTATGGGGTTTCCCTCTGAAACTCTGCCCTCCTGTACTCATAGAGTACCTAGACAGGTGCCATCTCGGCTCTTTGCTCACTTGTAGATCCCTGGTGCTGAGAATAGGGCCTGGCCAACAGTATGCTAAAGCTCCAACAAAGACTTGAAGGTAGGTAATGTGATCCTGTCCTTTCTTCCAGTAATGCATGTCTTCCTTGGGGAGGATGGAAAAGTGTCTGAGAAAGAGTCATGGATCTGGAGTCAGAGGCCCTGGGTTCAGGCTTTCCTGCTGATGCTGACCCATCCTGGCCAGGTCAGACCTTAGTGTCTATACCCAGCCCCTTCTGCTCTCAAAGTCTCCCCACCTGTAAATTTGGGCTCCTGAAGTAAGGCAGATGACAGCCCTTGATGCCCTGCCCCTTGATATTGTGATTGATGGGGGGGTTCAGTTTTTTTTAACCAAGGTGAGATAAATGCTTCCATTCTTGGGGCCAGGGTTCCTTCTAGCCCGAGAGTCTGTGCTCTGAAGCCCTTCTCCTGTGACTTCTCCTAGAAGCCTCATGTCAAGGATGGTCCTTGTGGTTGGGACCCAAGGCCTGAGGGTTGCCAGGGGTCTTTTTTACTGTATTTTTTTTTTTTGCAAGGCAATGGGGTTAAGTGATTTGCCCAAGATCACACAGCTAGGGAATTTTACTGTATTTTTTAAAAAGGCTCTTACTGATGTCATTAACTAGGAAGAAATGAAGAGTCAAGGAAATGAACTCCAGGGCACTTCTCTCTGCCGCAAGATTGGGGGAGGCAGGAGCCCTGTGGGCTCATTGACACTTGGTGGTCATTTTGGGAAGGATTTCTTCATGCGGTCATTGATCATTTGTTTCCTTCCTTTAAACATTGCCTGTTTATGTTCATTGATACACTATCCTGGTGAATTGAGGAACTGGCCCAGATTTCTAGGATGTCTGTCAGACCTCTTCTGATTTGAACTGCATATGCAGGTGGTGTTCCCTGATATTGTATGAAGACCCTGTCCCCTGGGTCGTTACACACCTTCCTTAGCCATGCCTGTGCCGGGGACCTCTTTGTCTTCTCTCCTTTTTGAAATGGGATTTCTTCTGTTTGAGGCTGGGTCTTCATTTGGAGCCTTGGATGGAATGTAGTATAGGGTTGGCTGGCTTGGAATCCTCCCCACAACGAAGGCCTCAGGAGCTCAGCAGGGCACAGGGGTGCTCTAGGGTGAGAAGGCCACTGGCTGGTTTGGATGGTCCAGAGGGAGGCTGCTTGGAGACAGTGGCAGAGAGCTGGCCTTGGGGTCAAGAAAGACTCTATGTCTCTGTCTGGCTCTTAGATGCCACCAAGCCAAATGTCCACCCCCCTCGCCTAATTAGGATGAGTCAGCTAAGGGGAGGAGGAACCCCTCTGGGGAGCTGAGGAGCCCTCAAATGCAGCCTCAGAGACGTACGTGTCCATCAGTCAATCTTCAAGCATTTATCAGGTGTCCTGATGTGCGAGACCCCAAGATCCCAGGACAGGGCCTAGTGGAGACTGGGCAGCATTAGTCCAGAGAGTAGGCCTACTGTCAGGTCGGGAGTCTGGCACAGCTAAGCAGGGCTTATGTTTGACTTAAAGGGGACCTGGTGCAGTGGGACAGTTGCATCAGAGGCAGAGACTATACCCAAGAAGGGGAGACTTGAGGGAGGGGAGACCAATTAGGAGATTGGCAATTGGGGGTGATAGATAATTGGGTGAATGGCAGGGCTAGTACCTGATTGAAGGGGTGAGGTTGAAAACTGTGGTTGGAGGGGAGAGGCATCCAGGGTAACAGAGGGAAGGTGGTGATGCCTTAGACAGAGATGAGGGAAGGAGAGGGAAGGCAGTTGGGGGGCAGATGGCTCCAGAACATCCAGATGGGATGAGGGACTAAAGACAGCTGAGAGCCAAAGTTTGGATATGTGGGGACTCAGAGCAGAACCCCAAGATGGGACTGGGCCCCAGAGATAATAGGTCCTAATTCTGCACTTGATTTCAAAACTGTCCTGTTTATCCGCCCTTCTTCTTGTTCCCTTCTGGCCCTTTCTGACTGTTGGGTCTCTATGTCTGTGTCTCTGTGTCTGTCTCTCTTCCCCGCCCTCCCTTCCCCCCTCCCCTCTCTTTGTGTCTCTCCTTCCAATCTTCCGTCCTTCCACACTTTTCTCCCCCCTCCTCCTCTGCCTATTCTGTGTCTCTTTCCCTGTTGCTAAATTAAACCCATTATTAAATTAAAAACCATGAAAAAAGGAACCATGAAAAAAGAACTAGCCCCTGCTAAGTAACAAGTTACAGTCAAGTCAGTTCAGTCCTCACAGTGGCCGTGGCCAGGTGTGTGTCTCTATCCCTTGTGTGTGTCCCTTTGGTAGACACGACTGATGCGCCTCCTTGGAACCATCTTGCCCTTGTGACCTGACTCTGCATGACTGCCCAGGGTTCTTGGAGGCTGTTTCAATCCTGTTCCACTGCATCTCTCCCCTTACAGTCTGGTTCTTGGTCTTTCTTGGCCCCATGGGAAGGTTAGGAAGTTTGTGGGACTGGTAGCTTTCCCCCTTAAACTTCCTGCACATTGTCACCCCACTTGGTGATTTTTGAGGGCATGTTCAACCTCCTTTATCAGTTTCAAGTCACTGGTCCCGTTCTCTCCCGATGTCCTCTGTAGGTGCTTATCCTCACATTCCTCAATGATGAGAGGAACAAGTTCTCCCACTTCTATGCCCCTGTTTCCTGCCCTTCCCTGTTCTATCTAGGGTCACCACAAAAACCTGTGGTAGACCTGTCTTGGTGGGCCATGCATCATGAAATGGTCAGAGCCATCCTTCTGCCTCTTGGACCCACCTGGGCCCAAGCTCTGGTTTCTAGACTACTCGAAGGCACGTCTATTATCCTCAATTGACCTTTCTCTTGTGAAGCACTGGAGGTGACCTTTCCCATGTCTGGCTCATAAAAGGCATTTCTAAATGGGGATGGTACATTGACAAGATGCTAGCCATCACAGTGGAGGGTGACACTTCTGTCCAGCAATGAGGAAAGGACACACCCTAAGTGTTTGTTCCGGGACGGCAGCAAGCTTGGCCCAGTAATCCTTGTGACTAAGCCCAGCAGTGGCCACGGAGCTGAGGGAAGCAAACTTTAGCCTCCCCTTTCACCGCAGAGTTTCCAGGCCTGAGGAGTTGGGCTGGGCTCCAGCCTTGGGTTGCAGCACTTGGGATGTCCAGGCACCTCCTGCCCTACCTGGTCTTTGCTATGAGGGGCAGGTTCTGCTATCTTCTTAGGGCAATTATCAGGGACTTTAAAGGACTTATGGTGAGGTACTACTACCTGAAGGAATCAGTGGTGGGCTCCCTGAGCTTCTGGAGCAGCCCACCCCAATGGGAGACAGACCAGACTGTTTAGAGCTGTCCCTGACCTCAGGGAGACAACTAATGGAAAAATGCCTGTGGATTACAGCATCATCATTGTCCTTAGCCCCAGGGAGCCCTTTGGGATGTAGGCTGCCATGTTGGCTCCAGCAGGACCCAGGGACAAGAAAGGGAGGCATTTCATTTTTTGTTGTTTGTGGAAAAGGAACTTGGGGAGGAGGGAGGATGTTTCTCTGCCTCTGTCCCTCCCCCACTTGTTTCCAGTTGATAATTAATAATTCCATTAAAATCTGTCACCCAAGGGAACTGCAGAAATGATTGCCTGTCTGACAATCACACCCTCAGGATGGGGATAAGTTGTCAGCTACAGCCTGTCCGTGTCCAACTGATGGAAGGACCGATGTTCATGGAGGCCTGGCTGGAAGAGCCGGGCCCACAGGCAATGTCCAGGCTGGGGTCTTGGATCCTGAAGAAGCCTCAGAGACCATTAGAAGAAGACACTAAGACTCGATGTTGGGGTAGAAGGAGACAAAGAGCAAATGGACACCCCAGGCTTCAATTCCAAATTCAATTCAATTCAATTCCAAAGCTTCTAACTTCTGTCTTCCCATAGCTGGGGATTTTCTGAAGAAGGATTTAGAATTAGATCTTTCAAACTCCAAGACCACCTCTCTATTCACTGCCCCATCTTCCTCATGGAATGAGACTTGGAGGGCCTAGGGACTGAGGCAGAGTCCAGAGCCTTTGACGATGAGGGGTGAAGGAGGACCTATCAACTGATGGAGGCTAAGGTGGCAGGGCCAGAGGTGGGGGAGCCAGGGACAAGAGAGGAAGTTTAGGGGCTGATTTTGCGAGACCTCCAAGCAGGAGTCCTTGTCCTCCTCTCCAAAGCCTCCACGTCCCCAGGCTTCCCTGGGAGCCGGTCATCTTCAGAGGTCTGCGGGGCTCAACACCACAGCTTTGGCCATGGAACCACAGATTTGGAGGCTTTGGGCTCTCCCCTTGGGTAGGTGCCCCCAACACAATAATCACCAAGGATGGGGGTGGGGAACATCTACTCAGAATCCATATGTCTCTAATGGAAACAAATGAGTTGAGCATGAAATAAGTATCCTCTGGTGCTTCACAACATCTATTCACAAACAGCAATTAAACCCAAGTTTCTGAAAGTGTGTTTAGTTCGTTTGTATCAGACTTGTCTAATAAATTAGGCTTCATGACTGTGACTTGGTAGCAGGACCATAAAGGCTATCCTCAAGAAACCGTCCATCTCTTTGCTTTAGAGAAGACAGATTGGTTCAGCCAAGAGAGTGTTGAACCTGGAGTCAGAAGAGGCCTGGATTCAAGTTCTGCTCTGCTATCAAGATTTGGGGGATCTCTGTGAGTTGGAGAGCTGACCCAGCAGCCCCTATCATCTTCTTGTTGGGAGCTGTCTAAAGGACTGGGGAGGTCAATTGTGAAAGGTGTGTCATTGGCACCATGGGGACTCTTGTCTTTACAATGTGGGCTTAGCCAGCCAACTGTTCCCCCACATCAATCCTAGAAGTTAGAAAAGAACGTGAAAGCCACCCCCCAACCCCCACCCTGGCCAAGGCATGATTAGGGAGGAAGGGCTAGAGATCTTTAACACTGGGCCTTGTCCTGATCTGATGGACAGAGCCCATGGTCTTAATACATTTCATGAATAGAGGCCATTTGGAAATTGGCTCCCAGCATCTCATTTTGACACAGTTTGTACCTTCACCTGGCTTCTAACCCTCTCTGAGCTCTATGTGAGAAGTAAAGGACCAGTAGTTGCCCCCACCTGCCTGTGAGGGCAGTCTGGCAGGGAGAGCCTGTCCTTGCCCTGGGACCAAAGGCCACTCCGACCCGAGCCTGGAGGGTCGATGCAAAGTGGCCCTCTTGTGAGCAGAACCAGAAGAACATTGTCCACCCTAACAGCAACATGGGAGTGATGATCAAACTTGATGGACTCACTCATTCCATCAGGGCGACAACCAGGCACAATTTGGGGCTGTCTGTGATGGAGAATCCCATCTGTATCCAGAGAAAGAATTATGGAGTTTGAACAAAGACCAAGGACTAGTACCTTCAATTTAGAAAAAAAAAGTTATCTTCTTATGTAATTCTGCTCTCTCTTATACTTTGTTTCTTCCTTAAGGATGTAACTTCTCTCTCATCACATTCAACTTAGATCACTGTATACAATGGAAACAATGGAAAGACTAACAGAATGCCTTCTGTGGAGGGGGGAATTGTAAAATTCAAAAATCAATAAATAAGTTTTAAAAAAGAAAAAAAGTGGCCCTCCTGGAGCCAGATATTAAACCATTTCTGCTGCCCCCAAGGACCCAGGCCTAGAAGACATCTGCAGCACTAGCCCCAGGGCCTGGCCCATTGGCTCGGGATCACTCAGGGTCTGACTGCTTTCCTGAGAAGCTGTTCCGCCTCTTGGTTGCCTGCCTGTCTGTCCGAGCCCAACCTGAAGGCCGCCTCTTAGAGGAAACCTTTCTGATGCTCCCCCTGGCCCCAAACTCTTCCCAGTACCAGCATGATGCTTGGCCCCGGGAGATGGACTCTTCACTATGCCATGCTGAAGATTTGCAGTGAGTTTTCAAAATTGTTCCGGGTTAGAAATAAAGCAAAGTGTTTGTGGAGAAGATTCCTGCCTCCCCCTCTCCCCCAATCCCATCCTCTGCAGACAGATAACAAAGCACTGACTGAAGGAAATGTTTGAACAGGGCTCAGATTTACAGGACCCAGCCTGGGATGCACATGAGCCTGCCAGGATACCCCGGAAGCACCACAGACAACCCACTAGGAACTTCCCTGTATATTTAGCTTTCTTCCTTTATTCTGGATGGTTCACATATGGACAGATTTTCTCCCAGAGACACAAGCCTTTTGGACCTCAGTAGAAAAAATTCCAAGCTGCTGACACTTAGTCTTGGGAGGCTCCCTGAGTCCTCTAGGCAGGCAGGCCCCAGTCAGAACCCCTGGCCCAATTTTGTTCTTTTGAAGGCAGCAGCAGAGCAAAGCTGGGTGTGAGATCCTGAGGCCTCTAGGTCCTGGAGTCTGCTCGCATCTCCCTCTGTCCTCTCCTTCCCACAGATCATTTGGTCATTTGTGTGAGTAAGCAGCACACCTCATGACACCAGTGCTGCAGGGGATGTCTTTTCTCTGACTTCTGTCCTGGTGGGTCAGTTGGGCCTGAGGTGGGAGGGGACTCAGCAAGCAACCCTGGGCTACCTGGCATCCATTGGTCTACCATGCCCCTGATGCTGTTGGAGTTTGGTCAAGAGGGTACTGGCTGGCATCGAGGGCCTGGCCTTGTGCCTTCTCGCCATTGCCCTATCTTTCTGCTGTTTGTAGCTTGTGAGACCCTCCTGGACAGTAGGTATCTCCTATTGACTAATTGACTAGTCCAGAGGGTTCAGAGGGCACAGGGCAAAAACCTGGACTTTGCTCTAGTGGAAGGGGGACATGGGGAGGCTCAGGGCAGCCCTGAGTAGTAGGGGGCCCAGGTCTCCTCTTCTCTGGGCTTTCGTGTCCTCTGTAAAATGGAAATGGGGTGACTGGGTCATCTATGCAATGCCTCCAGATTGGCCCCACTGTGAACCCAAGCAAAATATAAAAGTCAAACCAGTCATTCTGAGGAGATGGCCAAAAGCTCCCCTGCACTGAGCAGTTGGGTCAGGGAAGCTCTGGAGGCCGGAGTCACCAGGAGGATGCAGATGTGGGGGCAGGGAGGAGACTAAGGGAGGGCCTTAGCCAGGGTCACTCTGTAACCAGGGACTGTCTCCACCAAGGACATTGAGGGGACATTTCTGAGGTGCAGGCTGGCAGGAGGAGCAAGGCTGAGCCTGGGTACCCCATCCTGCCATGCTCCAAGGGGCATCTTGTTCCTCTATCCCTGACCTGCTTGACAAGATGGCCTCTACCCAGGAAGCCCCAGAAATAGCTCCTGGGCCCAGAGAAGGTAAGTCATTGGTGATGGAGGACATGGACACTTGGCTGCAAGCAGGGCTTTGGCGGGGGGTGAGTCTGGAGCCCAGTCAGGGGCAGAGCCAGGGTGGCCCTTCAGCTCCTTCTCCCCTGGTTGGCCCAACCCATTTTTCCCATGGGATCTGGGAGCCCCGGCCTCACACTGTCGGCTTCCATGGTCTCCACAGGGACAGCAGGAGCGTGATGTTGCAAGATATTAAGAGCCAGGGTGGAAAAACACAAACGTGGCACAGCCTGAGAACAGGGACATTTAGTTATTCTTTAGCTGTTTTTCTTCTGCACAGACATGGAGCTGTGATGGCCCCCTTGGCAGACCTGCTCCAGAGCAGGGCCCCCAAGAATGTCCTTTCCTTGGGGGAAGAGGAAAGGTCCTGAGGGTCTGAGGGAAGCCCTGGCATGATGAACTGTCACACAGTGCATCTCCATGGTGACTTCCTCGACTTGCCTTGGCTTCTTGGGATCCCTGGGTGGGGATAGTCTGGGCGAAGCCATAGACCCCAGAGGTGGCAGGGACCTAAGAGGCCTGTGAGCCCAGAGGAGGGAGCCAAGGAGCCGGAGCTGGAGGAAGGAGAGAAATCATGAACACCAGAAGATAGAAAGCCTCTCTAGAATTGGGTTCTGCCAAAGGGTCCCCTAGATACAAGCTTTGAGGTGGCCAGAATCTGGGCTCAGGCCTTTGGGCTCTCCACAGGTTGTCCATGCAGGTCCTTTTCCTCTTCCTTTGATCTTGTTGGGTATAGTGGAAGTCTTGCTTTTTGGTCATCACTCCAAATGGCTTTCTATAGTGGCTGGACCAGGTCACAGCTCCACCAACCTTGTACCAATGAGCCTGTTTTCCCACAGCCCCTCCAGCATTTGTCATTTTCCTTTTTTGTCAGTTTAACCACTCTAATGGTACATTTGTTATTCTTTAATTATTAATGATTTGGAACATTTTTCCCATAGTTATTGATATCTTGGATTTCTTCCTCTGAAAATTTCCTAGTTGAATCCTTTGACCATTTATCAATGCCTCTTATAAGGTTGACCCATGTCCCATTTTTTAAGAAACCCTTATTAGACTTACCACAACATTTTTTCCCTCAAATTTCTACTTCTAATTTTAACTGCATTTTTAAAATTACGTAATCAGATTCATCTGGTATTACTTTTTGTGACCCTCTTTGTCTCTTGTTTGGCCATGCACTCGTCTATCAACAGATCTGACAGGTACCTTCTATGTTTTTCTAATTTATTTATGATGTTATAGGTTTATGAACCCAGTAAATGATGTGAGAAATTGGTCTCCACCTAGTTTCTGCTATTCTACTTTCCAGTTTTCCCAGCAGTTTCTGTCAACTAGTTAGTTCTTCCCTAAAAGCTGGAATCTTTGGGTTTATCAAACCCACCAGGTTGTTTCTGCATATTGTGACTGTTACTTACTCAGCACCAAATTGTTTTGATGCTTTAGATCCTTGTAGTTTAGTTTGAGATCTTGTACTGCTAGGTCACCTTCCTGTTTGATTGTTTGGTGTTTATTGATTCCTTTGATGTTCTTGACCTTTTGTTCCTCCAGATAAATTTTACTGTTATTTTCCCTCATTTTGTAAAGTAGTGCTTTGGTGGTTTGACTGGTGTTGCACTAAAGTAAATCAGGTTGAGAAGTATTGTCATTTTTATTAGATTGACTTGACCTACCCATGAGCAATGAGCCCTTCTCCCATTCTTGAGCTACATGAACCACTGCTTGTGAAATTAGACATGGGAGGATCATCTTGTTTTTATAGAGCAGGATGTGGAGGCTTGCTGCAGTGAAGTCATTCCTTCTAGTCACACAGCTCGGAAGGATCAGGGTCTTTGGCTTGCAGAGCTGGGGCTCCTCTCTATTCATTGGACTGCTTCCTCTGATGCTCTGTTTCCTCATTTATTAAATCCTACCCACCTGTGAGATGATATATGAAGGCCCTCTAAAATTGATGCTTGGGAGACCTGGGTTCAAAGCCTGGCTCCATCATGTCCTAGCCAGGATGCAAGCACTTGCTGGAGGCTCAGTTTCCTTTTCTCTAAAATGGGACTAATACCTGTTGAAAGGAGTTCTGGCTCTTAGTCACTTAGAAGAGGTGTGGCCCACCATGGGCACAAAACAAAAGACGCTCCCCTCCCATTTCTCCTGATGAAACACTTTGGGACTGCTCTTCTCCCCATCAAATAGGAGCAGGAAGTGTCTTTGGGAGGAAGATTATGGGGGTGTCTTCTTTGGGATGGCCTTCCTAACCCAAGTCCTCTGAGGCCTGCTTGGTGCCTGGGCCTTCTTGGAAGGCCCTTCTCCAGCTCATCTCCTGAGCAGAGTGCGCTCTGTTTGGTTTCTGTTATGCATTTGTTACCATAGCTGGAGTCGGGTGGGTGCCTGGACCTTTGTGAACCCAGAATTCTTTCAGGATGATGGAATATTCCATGTTTTCAGGCTCCTGATAGAGAGAACGTGTTCAACTCTTTTACCAGGTATGTGTTTTTTACAGGTTCATCTAATATAGAAAATGCGTTTCTGTTCCAAGAAAAACAGAGGCGGTAAACAGTTGGGAGATAGCTGGCATATTTTCCTTTATGATCCTGTCTGATGATTAATGTGCTCAGCTATGCTCAGCCTCACGCTTAACCAGGTTACTGTTTAGTTTGGGTGAGGGTGTTTTCCTGCTGAGCCCAGAAATGGCCAACCCTGTGCCCAGCCTGTCTCTTCGAGGGAGTCTTTGCATTGTTTCCCCATCACGGTGCTTAATATCAGGTCAGATGTTCTTGTGAAAACAGATTGGGGCTTAACAACGTTGGCGGGTCTGTTTGCACATGCTCTTCCAAACGCACCTGCCTGCGTCCTTGAGCATTAGCGGCAGCCACGGTCTGGGATCTGTGGGATGGCGGCGATCCCAAAGATCCTGCTCCCAATGGGGGCCGAGCCCCGTGAAAGGGAAGAAGGGTCCTTCCCATTGGAGGGAGTGCCTGCCTTAGGATCAGCTCCCCATGGAGGTGGGAAGAAGAGATACTGGGGAGAGGACTCTTCTTATTTTATGGAACAAGTAGAAAAAAGACTGACTCGGACTCTGGTTGCTTCCCTATTCTTGCCTTGGATGACTTGAAGATGTGTGTTTCCTGAAAGGATGGATGGAGGAAGGAAGGAATGAGTGACAAGGAGGGGGCAGACTGGGATTCCCCCGACTCTTCATGGGGCTGACATCTCATTAGCCCCCTCAAGTGATTGCACTGGAATGACATCAGTGGGAACTCTCAGTTGGGAAGCTTGGGAACCCAGCCTCGATGCTTCCGTTTTGTACAAAAGTTGTTTAAACAGCAAGGGAGCAACCCAATGCAGTGATTTGCTCCCTCCTCTCCCCTTTTTTCCTTCTTCCTTCTCTCCTTGCCCCCCAGCCCGAGCTCAGACTCACACTCCCTCTGGGACTCAGTTTCCTTGAAGCTGAGCTCAGTGGCCTCATTCCCTCTTTTCAAGCTCTCTCCTTCCTGCTTTGTCTGCTGCCTGGCCAGCCTGTTCTTACCTCCAGGATGGTTCCATCTGAGGTCTTTGTTGGATCTCCATTGTCCAGTGCCGGGCTCAAGGCTGAGTCCTGGGTCCTGGGCCTCTTTTCCCTCTCCACCTCTTGTTGACCTCTCAGCTCCCCTAGGTTTTGTTGCTCCGTTTCAGCTGAAAGCGTCCAGATTTATCTCTCCAGCCCCAGTCTTTCTCCCAAGCCACAGTCTTGTGTGCAGCTGACTCCTGGATTTCCGAAGGGCCTCATCTTTTATGTTCAGAGTGGCACCCCGACTCCTCCCTGCAGGCCCAAGGCCTCTGACTTCTTCCTAGTCACTTCCTCTGCCTCAGCTCTCATATCCTCTCAGTTGCGAGTCTCATCCATTCCCTTCCCCACTATCCCTTGTGTGCAGCCCCTTAACTGCCCTTCCTGTGATGAGGGTCTTGCTGCGGTGTTCTGTGCCCCTCACTCCCTTCATCAGAGCTGCTATAGTGATATCCCTCCCTGACTCTAGAACCTGCTCCCTATCATCTCTAAATCTAACTAAATTTCACAGTATGGTCCAGACTCTCTTGGATTCTTTTACTCTCATTGTTCACGTACTTGTTAGGTGCTACCATTGGCTGGCACAGCACAGAGAAGGGCAATTCGTCCCTCACCTCAAGAAGCTCACCTGCTCTAGGGAGATAGCAGTTAAATCACTAGAGGTGGGGCAGGGGAAAGAGTACCAGCCCTGGAGTCAGGAGGACCCGAGTTCAGATCTGAATGTAGACACTCGACACTTAGTATGTTTCCCTGAGCAAGTCACTTAAACCTGATTGCCTCACCAAAAAAAAAAAAAAAAAAAAAGTCATTAGGGGAATATAAGATGCATGGAAAGAGATGGAAAGAAATCTCGAGGAAAACTCTGGAACCTGAAGGAGTAGGAAAGATTTCCCTACTGAAAACTGAGGAAAGTGAAGGGTAGAGACAAGGGAAAGAGCCAATGCAAGGTCCCAAAGGTGGGAGATGGAGCACTGGGTCCAGCATCCCTGGGTTGTAGGAGGTGACAGGAAGAAGAAAACTGGAAATGTCAGAAGGGGCTTCAATCTGGTGTTTACAAAAAGACACATGCTTCCTGGGCCCAGCAGATCCCTGGTGTCCAGATTATGCCCACTAGGTACACTCTGGCAAAGCTTGGTGATGTGTAGCACAGGCCCTTCCTGCCCATCCCAAGCCAGTCCTTGCCTCCTAAGGAAACAGGGAAGCCCTTGGCAGGAGTTGACCCAGGCCCCATTTCTCTTGGGAGATCCAGGAGCCTTAAGGTGTCTGCCCTAGAGATGACCTCTCAGGGTCCCTGGTGGTGATGACCAGGCTCTCCTGGGCGCTTCCCAGCCTCATCTCCCTTGTCATGCTGCACTCAGGACCATATCTTGAGCTCTGGAGGGTTCCCCTTGGTAATCAGAGCCCATGATTCCTGCCCAGCTCCACCAATGAGCCTCTCCTCCAGGAGAAGGTCGTGCTAGTGAGACCTGGGAGGTCATGTAATCCTCTTTTTTAAATGGATGGGGGGAGAAAACGATCCCAGGATTTCTGGAGTTTGGCTTGGATAAGGAGGGTGTGAGGAACAACCCCGAGCTTTGAACCCAGGCTGGGGGACTCTGGTGGCATTCCTTCACCTGCCTGGTGACCTTGAGCATCGTGGCTCTCTGAACAACAGCCCTCGTTGTGCTTTATGTCTGGGGTCCTCTCTGTGGGTCAGTTAGAGATGGTACCTGAGCCAGGGAGGCATCCTGGTCCTGCTGGTTCAAGGAAGCAGGGATTGCAAGTGGTAGTTTGCCCAAATTCAGAAAGTCAAGTGGGCACAGGGGGCAGGAGTCCCCTGGAAGCTTTGCTGAGCCCAGGACCCTGCCTGCCAGGAGCGAGAACCAGGGGAGTGAGGACGGTATGTCTGGTGGTAGGGTCGACTTGCTGCCACTGACTCCAGCTTGGGCCTGTACCAGATGGGAGTGTGTGATGCTGACATTTTCAATGGAGGGGGCTTCAGTGGTTGTGTCTCTGGAGGCCAGCTGACCACTTCAGCTCCCAGGTACTTGGCCATCATTTCTTTCATTTCTTACCCCCAGCTGCCTAGATCCAATCAGTCACCAACAGAGATAGGTTCCCATCCCAGTCAGTCCACACTGGTGACCCCGGATAGCTCCAGACCCTATTTTCCTGGTTCTGGGGCCTCCAGGCCTCTGGGCTCTGACTGGGCCCTGACTGGGCCTGATCCCAAGGGCTCACCTCCCCAGCTTCCTTACCTCCTACCCCAGCCCAGCCCGAGGACAACTCGTTGGTGCTTAGTCATTTATGGGGTGTCTCCTCACTAGCCTGGGGAGTCCTCAAGCAGGCCTACAGAATAGTAGCCATTTGCCATTGCATCTTGATTGTGTGGAACCATTTTTGCCACCCCTCACCCAACATTTCCATCCTCATCTCTCCCGAGGACCCTGACTAAGGCCCCTTGGCTTCAGCCCTCCTTTCCCTGGAGTGCAAGAGGTTCCCTCCCTGCTCTGAATTGTGCCTCCTTCCCTGGTCTTCAAAGGCCTCAAGCATTCATTACTGGGGACACTTGGTGCCTCCCCAAAGATTCAACACCCTTGATGATTCTTCCTTTCGTTGGGCCCCTAGAGGGCAGAGATGCCTTCTGGATCTCAGGATCTTCCCCAGCACTGGGCATGGGCCTTTTCCCTGAGCCAGCGCTTATGTTCAGTAGAGAGTCCTGAGGCCTCCCACTGCCCCCATTTCTCGGGGCTCTACCAAGTCCACCTCTTCCTCCTCAGCCTTTCCCCCTTTCCCAGCCTGGGCAGAGTGGCTGACTGGCAGCGAGGGGCTCTCATGGAATGGCAGGGTTCCAAAAGAAAGATGGAGTGGGTTCAGCTGCCAAGAGCTGAGTGACCCTGTGGCTGATGCATTGGCACTTTGCTTGGCCCTAAGGAGACTGAGGCAAGCAAAAGGCTTGCTGGAGGACCCCCAAGCTAGTGAGGAGGAACCCCATAAATGACTAATGGGGGGTGGTACAGAGACAGACTCTGGGAGTTGGTGGTCTTGTGAAGAGAGGCTGCCCTGCCAACTCTCCCTGGGAGGGTGGATGTGTCTGTCCTCAGGCTGAGAGTTGCCCCAGCTGCTCTGCTCCCATGTCCCCTTGGCTTGCCTTTGAAATGTCAGTTGTTCATCTTGTAGCAGGACAGAAGTTCAAATCCAGCCTCAGATACTTAATAGCCATGTGGCCCGGGCCAAGGCACTTCACCCTGATTCCCTTGCATCCAGGACCATCTCCAGGTGTCATCTGTATGCATATCTGGCAACCGGACAGAGGAGGAAGTAAGGCTGGGGACTTAACCCAGCCCCCCCCCCCACTTAAATCCAATTCATGTGCTTGTAATGTCCTCACCTTCCTGGTCATCTTGGAGAACAAAGGCCTGGCATCATCAAATTCTCTCACTGGCTCTGGTGGGGTTGGGTTTCTTGGCCCCCTGAAAGAAAGGGCCCGGCAGATGAAAAGTCTCATTTGTGGGTGATCGTCAGTAGACTGAGGGAAATTCAAGTCAGCAACATTGAGGGAAGCCCTGTCCTGCACTCTTGCCCTCGGGATAGTGTGTAGGGAGTTAGACAAGATGCCCCCCCCTTACCCCTCAAGGAGCATGGGCTGTGCTGGGAACTGGGATTCTTGGAGAAGCTCCTCTATTCTTCAGGCCTCCATGGTGGTGGCTGATGGAAGGACAGATGACTCCCCCTGCCTCAGTTTCCCCTTCTACTCAAAGGTCTCAAAAGACCCCACTTAGAACTGATGCGATGAATTCTGTGGCAAGGAGTCGGGTCAACATGAGCTATGTTTTCTTAAGAGCTGCTTCTAACGACATTAGGTCATTTCTAAAGCCCCCATTTCGGCACGCCTTTTGGAGTCCATTATTACCTCCTTTCTGGCAGTGTCTTCATTGACTAGTCAACTGGAGGTCTGAGATTGAATCCTACCTAAGCAGAGGCTGTCTCTGTGGTGTATGTGGAGGTCAGCCCTGAATGGGACCTTAGCCTGGGCCGTTCAGCATCAGAGGAGCAGAGAGAGGACCTGGGTGACCTCTGTCTGGGCCAGTCCTCCGGCTGTATGGAGCCATAAGCCAACTGGGCCTTTGGTCCACTAGCCGTCTTCTCGGGGGGTCTGTGTTCACCCTTGAAACCACCTGAGCATTGCCCTCATAAAAGCATTGGCAGAGTCGACTCCTCCATGCATAGTATATCCTGGGACTCAATTCCCAACTTGTTAAAGAAACAAACAACTCATTTGTTTTATGATGTGTGAACAGAAGGGAGCTTGAGCATCTAAGGGCTTTTCTTCCATTGGTGGTCCACCCACCTCCACAGGCTGCCCTGACCTGCAAGGGAAGAGGAAACAGAGGCCCAGAGAAGCCCTGCCCTCCCCTCCAGCCTGTGGGGTCCCCGCCTGGCTCCCAAGGGCCATGGGCTACAGATCACTCTGCTCAACCTGATGAGTCCTATTCCTGTGACTTGATCAGGGGCCAAGGCTTCTTGGCCCTGGAACTGCAGCCCCTCTTTGGCGGGAAGATAGGCAGTGAGAGGCTTACCCTGGTTCATATAGATTAAAGACTCATGTCTTTAAATGCAAAAGATCAAATAGATGGGATGGAAACCAGTGCAATTGAAATAAGGTGAGCAAAACCTCGTTTTTGGACAGGTTTGTGGCCCTGAGACAGAAGGCTGATATCTAGAACCCAGGACCAGCCTGGACTGTGAGGCCAGCCCAGGAGCCTCAGGCCCAGGAGCAGTCCCTCCCAGCCCTGGTTTTCTCTTCTGAAAGGTGGTGCTTGGCAAGGGACTCTCCCGCCTCCTCTCCTGCTCTGAGTCTGGGAGTCCAGGATTTCTTTCAAAGCTTCTTTCATAATGCAGCTGTTTTCATGAGCATTCTCCAGGGAAGTCACAGCCTTGTCCTAGCCCCAAGGCCAAGCATCCCTCAGTTATTCCCTACTGCCCACCCACTAAAATCTCCAGTTGCCAAGAAAATTTTGCCCACTTTACATATTCTGGAAACCTGAATTTCAGAGAATGAAAGGGTTTTTTTTTCTTTCCAATGTTTACAACTTTGTAATTTCATTTTTTTTTTGGCATGGCAGTGGGGTTAAGTGACTTGCCCAAGGTCACACAGGTAATTAAGTGTCCAAGGTCAAATTTGAACTTGGGTCCTCCTGACTCCAAATCCAGTACTCTATCCACTGCACTACCTAGCTGCCCCCATGTAATTTCATTTTTTAACTTGTAGAAAAAAATATGTTTTCAGAAGAGCAGTAAATATTCTCTTAATACAAAAAGATCTTGTGACCTGGCCATGCTGGGAGCAAGGATGGTAGAGGAGAGAACAGATTGCAAAAAAAAAAGGGTTGAGTCCTGACCCTGTTGGACCATGTATTTCCTTGTTTTACCTTGGCCTGTCCCAAATGGAATCCCCTTCATTGCACTGATGCTAGGTTGTCTCTCTGGCAGGACTGAGAGCCAGAAGAAATAGTAGAAATCCTCCTGGTAAAGAAGGGGAGCCAGAAACCCAGAATACGGGACCTCTAGGCTTCCCCCGGGCCCTTCACCATCTTGGTCACCCTGTGTTGTCCTCATTTGTCTGTTTTTCCTAAAGGATGGCAGCCTGAATGGAATGGCCCCCTTTAGCAGAGGCTCCACCTGCTAAACAGTGCTCTCTCACTTGGCAGACCCAGTGACTTAGTGGGCCTGTGAAGAATCCTGGACTATCTTCTGAGGGGATTGTTGTTTAATCATATCACTACCTTCTCCTCTTCCTCCCCCTCCCCCCACTTCATATCTTTGCCAAGTGGACATCTTGAACCCAAGTTCAGAACTTTGGACCAGCAAATTCCATTGGTTATTCTATCCAGTCAACATCATTCTGTGTCTAGAATTTTTCCATCATGTGATGTCTCTTATCCCACCCCCTTTACATTATTTGCCTGTTTGACAAGCTAGCCATCTCTGCTTCTCTCCAGGTCAATAACAGAACCCTCAGAACAGGCCAGGGCTACCCTAAGGCCCTCTGGGCCTGCAGGAATAAGACTGAGTTGTCATCTGGCCTGATAATCACAAAGTCTTTGGTTCTTGCTTTGTCTGAATGGCTGCCTCCCTAGGGAGTGGAAGTGAGGAGAGGGGGAAGCTGAGGAAACCCTGAAGCTGCTGGCCTCTTCGGGTAGGACCTAGATTTAGGTTAGAGCCTCCCTGGAATGAGGGCAGGGGTTGGGGCAGAACTTGTCATCTGTTCTCTTTGATTTGAAACTGAGAATTCGGACCTCCTCTCTGTCCCTACCAATGTGGCATCAACCTCCTTGGAAATGTAGTCCTCTTCATGAGAGCCAATGTCATTTTTCAATTGCTGAATTTTATTTTGTACTGTAGTCCCATCCTTCAGACAGCAATGGGCATCACATTCACAGAAAAGAATCAAAACCATTTCCTTTGGGGTTGAAGGCTTCAGGATTCCTGGAATGAGTTTTCACCATCCGCTGTTTTCTTTGTCTTTTTGGTCAGGTGTACGACTTGGATGGCATTCCCCTGATTCTGGACAACTGCAGCCTGGACGACAACAATCCCTGTATCCTTGTGGGCTAGGGAGGGTCCATCTGGGCTTCTCTCTGGGTGGTGGCTCAGGGTGTGCACTGCTCTTATCTCCTCCTGCTATTCCAGAGGATCATAGATTTAGAATATAGAGCATTTTAGAGAGGGGAAGATAGGTGGTGAGGGGCTTACCCTGATTCATATAGATAGACAGGGGTGGTCAGGATCTGAATCTGGATCCTTGGACCCAAAGCCAGTGCTTTCCACCACATCCTAAGTCCTTGACTAAAGTATACAAAGGTCAGGACTTTTAAGTCCCCGACCTCCCATTTCTGGCTAGGCCCATACTCTAGTCTAACTTTTGTGAACTCATGAGGCCTTCTTCCCAGAGTCTGCTTTCTATGCCAGTAGAGACTGAGAACTCTGGGGCATCTATTCAGGTGGAGATAGCAGAGGAAGATACCAGCAAACATACCTTGGGGAGCAATCCTCCTACATGTGATGTCTAGGAAATAATGGGACTTCAGACATTCCAGGGTTCACCTCACTCTCACCAACTGGACATTTTAGGATTAGCTAGTGGCCCCTGAGTTTGGCACTCCATGCAATCTTGCCCCTATTGCTATGGCCAATGATGATCCCAAGACTTCCAAACAGATGACCATCAATCACTCCACCCCATGGCTCTAGGCCCCCTTCCTCTGGGGCCTCAATCAGGGTGGGGCTTGTGTACAGGTGAGCCCAAGAAGTGTCTGCTGGGGGTGGGTTCATGTCGAGAAGATGATGGGGCCAGAGAATGGGAAAGTGGTGGCCAGTCAGCAGTAGGAGGAGAAGCTGCCCCTGTCCCCGCAGTGGTATGGACTTGCCTGGTGACAAATTGCTCCCTCCCCGGCCTGGTCTTAAGATGCAGGAGTAATGAGAGAGTCAATGTTGCCTCAGCAACCTTCCCAACCCACCAACACAGGCTCAATTTCTTATTTATCCATTTTATTGTGGCAAGTGGGATCCGAGATTGTTGTTTCCAAACAGAAACCAGCTGAACTTTCTTTGAAATGTTTGTCCTTTTTTTTTCTTTCCTTTTTGATCAGTGGGCCTTGATGTGGGTTTGATGTTTTGCTTTGTTTGGTGAGTGAGTTTGAGAACAAAAAAGAGGGTGGTTTTTCTTTTCCTTTTTTCCTTTTTTTGGTAATGAAAGGCAATGTTTCTATACACATGATAGCAATGTCAGTTAACCCTTTTCTAATTTGTTGGTTCTGTGAGCATTTATTAATTAGCAAACCAGAAGCATGTATCAAACTTTGTTTTCAACACTATGCTGGATCCTGGGAGTCAAAGGCAGAAACATAGGCTATCCTTGCCTCAAGCTTAGCCATTTGTTTTCTGCCCACCCCACCTCCCCCCACCTTAGTCAGCAGTTGAGGAGAAGGCTTTGTGCAAAAGATGGTGGCCAAGTTGCAGCTTGAAGAGGGGAAAGTAAGGGAGGTGTTCTGGATATGGGGGGTGGCTATAGGGTACTGAATGAAAAGAAAGCCAGTGTGGATGTATCAAGAATTGGGAATGGGGTAATGTCATCTGAGATAGAAAGGTAGCTTGTGGCTAGCCTAGGCAAACCAGGGGGGTAATGTGGTCAGATCCACAGGTCAGCTCCCTAGGAAATGTTCTGGATGGAGGATTAGCAGTAATGGAGGTGAGAGGCAACTTGGTGACTGTGAGGATGGGGAGAAAGATGTGGCTGCAAGGGATGCTAGGAAGGGAGAAGTGGTGAGTTCAGAAGGCTGATTAATCTTTGAGGTGAGGGGGAGCAAGGTATAGAGATGGTGCCTTTGACAGAAAATCAAGAAATTTGAAGAGGAAAAGACATTTGGATGTGTTGAGTTTGAATGATTTCTGGGGTGATCCTGGTGGGGATGCAAGGTTGAACCTGGAGTCTACAGCCTCAGAACCAGTCATTTCCATCATGGAAAGGGGAATGAATGTTTTGTATGGTGGAAGCAGTCCCTTAAATGATCTCATGTGGCCCCCTGGACCTGAGCGGTGCATCAGCAGAGGAGGCAGATACATCAGGGTACCATGGGAAGGCAGGCCATTGAAGTTTTTGTGCCCTTGACAAGAAAGTCCTCTTCAGGGAACTGCCATTGCAATTAGCCACAGTGTGACTTCCACCTGATAGTGGGGTAGGGTGTGGTGCGGGTCTGACCAAACTTGATTGGGCAAGGGGCTCCTGTTTGGGCCCTCAGCACCAGCAGACATGGATTGAGCCTGGCCTGGCCACCTAGACCTTCCAGGGGAGCAGACCCCTTGCACCTTGCGAAGTCTTCCACATGGTAGACCGACAGTTGTAACAAATGGGGGAGTTCTGAAGGGGAAACCAGTCATGTCCACTTGGCTCCCAGCAGTAGCCAAACCAAGATTGAGCAGGTACAACTATTTTTAAATAACTCAGGATTTTGGAACTGAATGGACTTGATGTGGTTTGAGAAGTGGGAGCAATTCTCCACAGAATGAAACTGGTATCAGCACTGAACCATGTCCTTCTGGCCTCTGGTCATGGCCTCTGCCCACCTCAGAAAACCTCATTAGCACCACAATGGCTTTGGTCCAGAGCAGAGAGACCCCCAAAATGAGGGGCTTGAAAACCTTGCCTTGTAAGGTGAGGGTGATGAACTGTTTGCCTCAAGTCCCTCATCTGTAAAGTGGAAACAGCTTTGTTCTGAGGCTCTAGGGAGATAATAGTAGTAAGGTCAAACTTTATCTTTTTTGTGTTACTTAGCCCCAAAGAGAGAATAGGGCAAGCTAAAGAGAGGATGACATGTGGATGATCCTCTTCTTCCCAGAGGAAGACTGTCCCATCCAGATTCACAAGGTGACTGTCTCAAGACCACCTCAATACTCCCTTATCAGCAGAAACTTGCTTCCATTGAAAGTTCCCTTCTCAGCCAACTTGGGCATCTGACCCAGAGACCTAGGAGGTTTCTGGCCTCCTTATTATCTTCCCCTAAAAGGCAACTGAACTCAGTCAGTTCGACTACAAGGGGGACAGGATGGCTTCCTTTCTGACATCTTTGGCAACAGCCCTGCTCCAAGGTCCCTGAAGGCTGTGCTTGGAAAGTCACCTGATGACCGGCAACATCTTCCCCAGGCCAAGCCTGAGAGACTCATGGCCTTTCCTGGGACAGTTGTCACCATGGTGAACTTGTGCTAGATGCCCTGGGGATCCTTGGGCAGATAATGAGTGAGCGCTGAGAATAAAATTCATGGAAGTACAGAGAAAAGCAATGAGAGGGAAATAGCTTTTGAAAGTTCTCAGACATCAGATTAAAAACCTCTCTTCTCATTGACTTAAATATAACATGGATAGGAAATCCAATGCCAGTCCAATGTTGTTCATGTCTTGCGTTCTTCTCAGTCACGCTCCTCCCCTGGGCCATCCCTGTTGGTGGCTTCCATTTCGTCCCATCTCTTCCCATCTCACAGCCTCTGCTGCCCTGTGATCTGACTTCCTTGACTGCTGTTTGCTGGTTCTCCTGGTTGCTTGACCTTGCCTCCTTGATGTCCTTGGCAAGATCATTATAAGCTACTAACAGACCCATCTCTACCCTAGCTCCAGGCTCCCGTGGGAGTGGATCTGCCAGTGCTTCTGGATCCAAGGTAGCTATTTTTGTCTGGAGAGCACACTCATTAGCAGAGAAAACAAAAGCTCAGTCCATCTTAGGGCAGCTCTGCTTAATTATCACCAGCCCATCTGCCCAAAGAGTGGCTGTGTCTCTTGATCTGTGCCTCTCCCTTCCTTGAATACAACTTGTAAAAAGCCAGATTCTTTCATTGGTGTCCTCAAATCCTTGTGACCTTGTGTCCAGGATATTTCCACAGGACTGTCACCATTCTCAGGGGCCCCAGGCTCAAACTTGGGCACCACCACCTTGCCAGATGCAACTGAGACACCAGATGTAGTTTTCTCTTAGGCACCCTATGCCTTCCATGGATGAAAGAGATGAAGACATGCCTTGTATCCCCAGGCTTTACTTTCATGGCCTTTGGTGATGCTTTCTTGGTTCCATTCTGACAAGTCTTGAAAGGATCTCTGTTGTGTCTTGGATCCATGTACCAGGAAGATGACAGAGATCTCTGCTGCTGTTTACAGGTTAGCTACCTCAGTATTCCTGAATTCCAGATGTTCTCAACCAGCACTACTTATCTCTATCTTCCTCTGACCCTTCTCTTCCCTAGTGTCCTCTTGAACCCCCCCCCCCCCCAATTCTTCACAGAGAATCCCGTACCCCTTGGGAGACTGCTGAGGAAGTGAGCAAGA
Source organism: Macrotis lagotis (assembly GCF_037893015.1). Taxonomy (NCBI): domain Eukaryota; kingdom Metazoa; phylum Chordata; class Mammalia; order Peramelemorphia; family Peramelidae; genus Macrotis; species Macrotis lagotis. The sequence continues at coordinate 342,814,763 of NC_133659.1, read as the reverse complement.
GGTGAAGTCCCTCTGGTTCTGGTAACTGTGAATTTCAGGACTGTTCTTGGGGCCATGTTTCTGTTACAGCTCTATTACCCCCCCCCCCCAATTCATGGAATAACTGGTCCACTGATGGTTATCACTAACTTGTTTTATCTCTTGGAATGACTTTGAAGGGAAAAATAAAGAGGCCCCTCTAGCCTGTCATAGAAGTCACCCCACTTCTGTTGATTTATAATCTCAGTTTCAGATTCTGTGAGTGGTAAGGAGGGGCACTGACTTTGGGGGCCAGTTGTGGTGAAGTTTAGGGAACCTATTAAGCAGGGAGAATGAACCAATTCAGTCATCAGTCTTGGCCCTGAAAAATAAACACGTCCGCTCCATCCAGTCTGCTGAGAAGCAGCAGCCAATCCCCAGCCCTACAGAATGATTTTTGCATGAGCCAACTTGGCCTTGGGTGAACATTGCCACGAGCTTCCTGTGTGCTTCCTTCCAGGGCACTTCAAGGCCCCGGCTCCAATTTCTGAATTCCTATATGGTTTGGACTCAGTTGCCTGAAAGATTGCATCTCAGCCCTCTCCTGCCCCCATCTTGGCGCTCCAGCTCAACCACTGCGAGGGCTCATATAAGACTGTGATTGGGGAGATGCAGTCAGAGTTGTCTGCAGGAGCCTGGAGGTGGAGGCCAGCTTCTCAACACCTGGGTGGCCTTGAACAGATCCCTCCCCTCTCTGGTGGGTCCTCCCTTAACTCATCAGTAAAATGAGATTGGACTAGATCGTGGAGGCCCTTTCCATTCCAGATCCTAGGAGGTTTCTGGCCTCCTTATTATCTTCCCCTAAAAGGCAAATTGACATTGGAGAGTGTTCAGATTTGCCTGTGGATTCTGCTTCCTGGTTAAACTTATAACTGACAGATTGGCTGTGCCAGCTCCATCTGGATGAAGGGTTCATCCATTCATTCTCTCAGTGTTAGTTAATAGCCCACTGTTGCTCCAAGGCCTGCAAGAGGCTCTGGGAGAGATAGAACAGGATTCTAGTTAGAACCAACCAGAAAGTAGTACTATACCATCTATCACATGGTGGGCTTGTTATTGAAGTCCTGAGGGGTAAGTGGTCCTTGCCAATGGCGGGGATGAGTGAGGATCTTCTAGAGGAGGTGGTCTGTAAATTGGAAGGTATGGGAGCAATGAGGTACCCAGGACCACTGAATCTGTGGGCTCATTTAAAACAGCCTGGTGTTGTAATAGATAAATGTTGATGAAATCTCTATCCCACAAAGTCAAAGAAGGGGGAAAGGACCCATAGCAACAAAAATATTAATAGAAGCTCTTTTTGTGGTGGTAAGAGCTGAAAATGCATGGAATGTGGGCATCCTGGAACTTTTAAATTATATCATCATCATCTTTAGTGACTTCCATAGGAAGGTCCCAAGAAGAGGGCATGGTAGGAGTTAAAGGCAGGAAAAGAATGTCAGACCTGCCAGACCTTGTGGAAGCAATTTTCTTCCCACTGAGGCAAATAGCAAAAGTCCCCTAATTTTTTCACTTGAGGATTTGTCTTAAACAAGTGCCCAGTCCAGGGCAATAGCCTCTATCTAACTTGCACAACTCCTCCAGGAGGCATGGGCAGCCTGGCAGGTAGACAGAGGAATGGAGGGGTGTCACTAGGTGAAACAGTCAGAAATCGCCACCTTGTCCAGCCACATCTTCCTACAAGTCCTGTGATAGCAGATGAACATCATTGCCCCATAGTGGAGTGGGGGAGAATCAGCAATGCTGACATAGCTCCAGAAGGCTAGAATGGCATTGGATGATACTTGACATGTTTTGGGGTTCCTCCAATACAGTGTCATTGATTATCCTTCAGACTCCTAATGTATTGATGACCTTCAGATAAACAGCCTAGAACATGGGGGCAAAGATGGAAGTTTCTGTCATCCTGGTTTTACTGTCAATTTTCTCTATGGCACCACTCTGACCACTGTCTCCTCTTCTTTAGACTTGATGACTCTGAGGCCCTTGAAGTATAATTTTGTGAAATGGGGATGTGGGCCTTTTTCAATAGTCAAGATCATTCTCCCACACTGGCCTTGAGGCTTGGAGTCTCATGCATGTTTGATGACTCAGGCTTCCACTTCCTCAGTGAGTTGTCTCTCCTTTTTAACTAGCCATTCTCTGTGTCTCTGGCATTCCTTCTTTGCTGATGACCTTTCCTCTCCCTTTGCTCTGGCAGCTCCTCCATGAGCAGATCTCTGAAGAGGAAGCTTTTAGGCTTGTGTCTTGAGTCTGAATGGTCAGAGCTGAGAGGGGCCACTCCTCTTGTTTCACAAGTAGGAAACCCACCCTGGGAAGGAAAATGACTTGATCCAAGTCACACCACAGGTCCCCAGACTCCTTTCTCTGCTCCTCCATGCCTGGAGAACAGTTCAACAACTCTCCTACAGCATAAGGGTGAGGAGGGAGGCCTATTGCACTTGGGTCAGTTTCCTCATGGGTAAAGCGGGGGGCCCACATAATATCTGTAATACCCTCTCCTGGGTCATAGAGATGCCAGGAAACAGCAGAAAGGACTTGGTTAGCTATAACATGAAGACAGCAGGTATTATAGGTCTACTTTCCAGGAAGTCCCAAGAAAGCTAGTCACCCATGTGATTTCCCCAGGGTGCCACCCACCTTCCTCAACCCCCACCCCACCCCGGGGCACCACGTGAGGATCCCCAGCTAGGAAGAGTCTAAGGATGAATATGAACTTCAGTTCAGGTCTCCATCCATTGGGCCACTTAGCTGGGAAAAGAATTTGTTTATGATAACAAAACACAATATCTCTCTGGTACACGGAAGTGGACAGAAGTCAGTAATTTGATGAACCTTTATTGAGAGGAGTGATTGGCAAAAAGTCCGAATCTGGCAGCTTTTGACTCTAAGTTGGGGGGGGGGGGCAGGAGGAAGGGCAGGAGATAAGGGAGTAAAAAAGGCAAAGGGAGAGATCAGAATGTTGGAGGAAAGTAACCAATTACCTGCCTGCAAAGGTGGAAGGGGATGGGGAGGGGTGTAAGGGCAAGTGTGGCTGGCTGAATGAATATTAAGCTGTTCTGTGTGCACGGGCTGGGGGGGGGGTGCTTAGAGAGAAAGAGCTGTATGTGGGAAACTCAGAAAATCAAGTTTATTGAATCACTGATGTCTAGCTAGCAGGATCTGTCCCCTCCTGAATATCCTGCCCTATGCATTCAAGTCAGGCTTCAAAGGGGAGGTGTAGTCATGTTGGATTCCTTAAGTCTGGCCTAGTTCTGAATCAGTGGGCAGTGTACGCCATACGAAACCTGACTGAACACAATAAAAGAAACCAAGAGCTCATTGCAAAGTTGGAGGACCATGGACTGGCAGATACATCTGTGCTTAAGAAAATGGGTCTTGAGGTTGAGCAAAGAGATGGAAAACTAACTTTGAGATCCACAAGAAAAGGTCCTAGTTGGTAAGTAAACCCAATTGTGAGAAGCTTGAAGTCTGTTAAGATGACAAGAGACTGAACCCCTCTAGATGGAACCCCATCCGGGCAGAGCTGGAAAAGGGTCTGGTAGACCATTAGCAGAGAAGGACTCTGAATCCCAACTTCCTCCACTTGAGCAGGCCATCTCCCAGCATTTCTAAAGATGTCCTTTTTAATGACACTGAGCTAATATTGGTTAAGCTTCTACCAAGTACAAATGTCTTTGCTCAGGACAGAAAAGCTAGAATTTGGTAGGTACTGGATTTAATCTGCTGTTCCTCACTAATAACTGTTCCAAATAGGACCCTAAAAAGTATGTGATCAACATGGGGGGGGGAGGGGGCAGTCTTGAGTGTCTACTGAGGATGCTGTGTCTCTGTTCTGAATTAAGTGAAAGGCTCCTCAAATCTTGGAGAGTTAGAGGGTTGACAGGGCATTGATTGGGTTGGTGGTTGCTATCTCTTCTGCGAGAGGGAGAATTATCTTGAGGTTGACCATTAAAAGAAGGGATTTTGTTAAGCTCAGAAAGTAGCATGTTGCTACTAACAGAAAATATAATAATTCCCATTTTGTAGAAATTTGTTGTACTTTACTCCACAATGTTTCATTGATTTTTCTTCATGGGTATGTGTATCTTTCATAGTAATTCCCGACTCCCATGGAACTCTATCCCATAGCCCAAAGAATGGCTGTGATGGAGCCAAACACTTTGCCATTTCTGCTGAAAGGCAGGAGTGTGCCCCAGCCCATGTCTGAAGGCCTCACAACTGGACATTGCACCAATCTGATCCTTCTGTGGATTTTCTTTACTTGCAATGATTATTGGAGACTTTTCTGTCTATGTCTCTATCTGTTCATGGAAGTCATCCCAAAGTTCTCGGGAATCCTTTTTATTTATCACATTTCTCAGTTTATTCGACCATTCTCCCATCAGAGGACAATCAGTTTGACTACCATGAGGACTTTTACTGTGACTATTCAGGGGTACGTTTCCCTGTGAGATAGGAAGTATAATTGTGGTCAGTGGGAATGAAGCTCCAGTTGAGTTTGTGAGTTGAGAAGGTTGTGTTTTGGAAATGGGTCTGAGTCATCAGTGTTAACTGAAAGTCTTCTCTTCTCACTTAGTGAATAAGGCCAGCTACCATCTGATTCTTGACCTCTGGCTCTCTGGGTTTTGCCATCCTGCAGGACATGAAATTACAAGGGTCTGAAGAATATCTGACCAGCTTGAAGCCAAGACTGTCTGAAATTTGAGGAAAACAATTAGATACACCCAGGTTCCAGTGGAACTGTGCCTACATCCGACACATTGGACACCCCCCAGTTTGTACCTTTAGAGTTGCCTAGACTTAATGCATCCTCAGATAATAAAGTTTTCTGTTTGGGGAGGCACAGCCCTCTTGTGGTCTACAATCTGCCCGTTTGTTTGCCTCTTGTGGTCCCACTGCTTAGTGTGGTCAACTCCCCCTTCTGCCTTCCAGGGAGAGGCCAGGTGGAAGCACCCAGATCTAGTGTTCCTTGCAAGCAGTGAAGGCTGGAGCCCAGAGATCCAACGGGGCGTGCTTCTGACTGCCAATGGGGTTCAGAGAAATGGGGGTCCTCACTGTGACTTTGCCAGAATTCCTCTCCATGTTGGCTTTTAGAACTCCAAATGTCAAGACGGCAAACACGGACTGGTTGCTTTCAGGTCCTGGGGAAATCAAGGCCCAGCTCCAGCTCTAATAATCTGGGGCCTGCCACCTGAAAGGACCCTTAGAGATGACTCAGGCTCTACGTCTTATGGAGATGGAATGGAAGCCAAGAGGAGGGGGGGCAAGTAAGGAGCTGAGATGCGAAGCCGGGTCCTCCAGCTTTCTGTCCAAAGGCGCTTGGTCCTCTGCCATTCTAGCCGGTCCCCTCACCTCTCAGATTCTGTTTCCTGGGCTATTAAAGGGGAATCACAGTCATCCTTGCCCTGCCAGCCCAGCTTTCCCACGCCAGTCGCTGATCCTGAAAGGAGCCAGCCGGCCAAGCCTGACCACAGGTTGGCCAGCCCTCTGCAGGCCGTTCGGAAGCAGACGAGCCCCCGCCTCCTGGCAGCCGGGTCACCCCCCCCACCCCCAGAAAACAGTGAAAGCCCAGGCGCTGAACGCTTAGGGAGCACTTTCAAGTCGGCGGGGGGCCTCCCGAGGCGGAGCAGAGCCTTGTCCTCGTCACCTCCAGGACATTCTTTGTGGATAGAAACCGAGGCAGAGCACAACGCCAAGAATTCCCTTCTGTTCTAGGGCACTGAGAGTTAAAATCCTCCCCACAAAACAACTCGAGCTGGAAGCCTGGCCTGAGGGAAAAGCAGGAGGGGGCCCCGGGGGGGGGGGCTCTTTTTTTCCTTTTTAACGAGTTTGCCTCAATGGTCGTCTGGCCACCAATAGAATCCCGCGACCATGGACTTCTAAGCCACATAATGGGCGGCCCGGCAGAGCTAAAGGGGGAGTCCCCTGGGAATGGACGAGGGGGGCAATGGTTCTGTGTTTTCTAAATAGGAAATGGGGGGGCTTTCAGAGGGAAAACATGCTGATGACTCTATTGTGAGCGGCTTTTGATTCCCTGGGATAGAGGAATTCTTCGGAGAGCACAGCTGCCCGGGCTCCCCCGGTGCCGTTGGAGACCCCAGCCCCTGGGGGGGGGAGGGAGGGAGCAGCAGCATGGGAGAGTTGCTGAGGGGTCAGGCTGGCCTCAAGGCTTGTGACCGCCTTAGTGCTTTCAAGAGCTCTCGGACAAACGAGCCCCATTTGGGAGCCTCCTTTCTTTTCAAAGCAGCAGGGAAGATGGATTGTCTTAGACTGCTAAGGCAACTTGCCCTGCTTCCCTCCCGCTGCTCACCCCCTACCCTCCACCTTCCACCCCCCCACCCCCCAGCGATCGGCCTCTGCTTCGCATACTCTCTTCGGACGTTGGGCCCGATTCTCCCCTTCGCCTCCATCATGGAGTCATCCCTCCGGCCGGACCTTACCCAGGACAGGACAGTATACAGTAGCTGCATAATGGTTGCTGTGTCTCATAACCTAGCTGAGTGGAGAACTTTACAGAGAGATTTGATTTCTTAACCCTTTCACCGACCACCAGTATGTCCTCTGAATGAATGAATGAATGAATGAATGAAAATTATTTATGCATCGTCCTATGGAACTGCACCCTCAGGATTTGGGACACAAGAGTCATCGATGGCCCAGTAATTGAATCCTCTGGTCTGGGAAAGTCTTGTGTGCAATTCGGCTAGTTAGTTAGATGGAAGGAAGATCCCTAACAAGGAACTTGTAAGAAAGCCCACTCTGGGCTCCTTTGAGCTTGAAAGCGATTTCTTCCCAACTCTGAGCCCTCGAGGGCACAGCCTGCACTGATAGAGGAGAACCTGAGTTCAGAGGGGGAAGGACCTAACCCCTGTCTCCTGGAGCTGAGTTGGGGGGGGGTGAGAGGGGCAGGCGTGTGGAGAAATGTCACCACCAGCGAGGAAGAAGTTACTGGTTACTGTGGATTCATAATTACCTTGGAAAGCTTCATCTACCATTGGCCTCTTACCCCTGCAAGGACAGACCCGGACACATCCAGGCCCATAAACATGGCACCTAGTCAAGGGAACTAGAATGAATTCTCGAGTCATACTCCACTTTCCTTTTAGACCACTGGAAAAAACCCCCAACCCAGAAATGAGGGCTTGGGACAGAGTCTGGGGTAAAGTCTACAGTTGAGGCAGTGAAGAAAGTCATTTTTACCCTATTGTTTGTTATTTCTAGAAAGTAAAGCCCATGAATATAGCCCTTTCTTAGCTAGAGGTCAGTGGAGAAGAGGTAAAAATTGGACAAATGGATCCAAATTGAGCAGGGGCCTCACTAGCTGCTGCATCTAAGCTCCATTCTTGTCCTGTATAGGGTCCCCCTGGGTGCTGTCCAAGGTCCTGATCATCCTATAGGCTCAGAAAAATACACATCCTAGGACTTCGAATTCGATGGGACATTAGATATTGATTTTGGCTCACTTGTTTTACAAAGAGGGTAACAGCCCCAGAGAAGTTATAAGATTTAGTTCTTTTTTGTTGTTTTATTCAAGCTGGGGGAAGCTACTGCTGTGGATTTCCCATAATTGGTAGAGTTATCCAGGGGAAGCAACACAAATTGATGTTCTCTTCCTGATGGTGCGTGCCTGAGACCCCAAATGTCATCCGCCACATCTCTGTCAAGAGAGATGGGTATTTCCTCCTGAATCAAGAGTTGTCATTGGATTGATTTGAGTTCTTTTAGTCTGACATGTCTTTCAGTGATTAAAAGTATTTCCATTTCCATCACTGGGGTCATTGTGTCCATTCTCTTAGTTTAGTTCATGCAAACCTTCCCAAGTTCCTCTGAATTTCTCACATTTGTCTTTTCTTATAGAGAAGTCATATTACTTTATATTCATGTTCACAAGTTGTTTAACCATTTACCAAGTGACAAAAACCCACTTGGTTTTCATGTTTTTGTTGTCACAAATGGTGTTATTAGGAATACTTTGGTATGAATGCAGCCTTTCCCTTTATCCATACAGCTCTTGAAGTAGATTCTCCATCATGGAATCACTGTTAAAGGATAGTTTCCAAATTTTTTCTGGAATTGTTGAGCCAATTCACAGCTCTACTAACAAGGGTATACCTGTTTTCACACAGCCTTTCCAGAACCATCATCTTTTCTGGTTGAAAGAAGAAACCTCAGGATTGTTTTCATTTCCATTTTTTATTAGTAACTTGGAATATTTTTCTCATAGTTGTTAATAGTTTGCATTCCCTTTTTTGAAAACTCTTCATATGCTTTTACCAACGGGGGAATGGCTCTTTGCCTCTTGTTTTTGTACCAAATCCCCAAGTAGCTTGTGTATCAAACTACTTCTTCTCATCTTAGCCTTGAAACTACTTTTGGGTTGAACACCTTAACCCTAATGCCTCAGTTAAGGCTCCTCTTACAACCTTCTATCACATCCCAACAACTTTACAACTCCACTCAAATTCAGTGCCTCTCCCTCAGCCCTGCCCCTCTTTTCCTATCTGATTCAACAGTTTTTTTTCCATCCACGAATCCACTTTATAATTTTGTTCCACTGTAATAATACCTTTTCTTCCTTATATTTTCTTGCCATGCCAGTTACCTTTTTTTCTTTTGTCTACCTCTTCAGGTTCTACTCCCAAATCCTGTTTAATTCTCCTTACTCCTCTTATGGACTTCCTAACTCACCCAAGCTCCTACTTCTCTTGCAATTCAGATGGGTATCCAGGATTGGGTTTTCTTTTCCTTCAAATTTTTCTCATTTTATCCCAAAGTTGCCAAATTTCTCCTCCCCAAATTTGCTCCCTGATCTTTTTAATCCAAACTCCTCCAAGTCACCAAGATGATCTTCTTCTTCCTTTTTAACTCTAGTCCTCTCACTTCCTCCTACAAACTTTACAGAAAGGGGCAACTAGGTAGCACAGTGGATAGAGCACCCACCCTGGAGTCATGAGGACTGAGTTCAAATCTGGCTTCAGACACTTAATAATTGCCTGTGTGACCTTGGACAAGTCACTTAACCCCAACTACCTTAAATAAATAAAATTTAAAAATTCACAGAAAGCTGGAAGAAAAAATTTAAAGAGGATTGTTAAACAATAAATGCAGGAAATGCTATGGTAAAGTGTCCCATACTATTCTTATGGAGAAGATGTAGAGATGTGGGTTGACCACAATAGAATCACAAACATTCAAAGATGGTTAGATGGTGACTCTTAAGGCAAATTGTGTCAGAAGGTCTTCAGTGGAGTGCCCTATGGATCCTTGGTTTGATTTTGCTCTTTTACATGCCATCCCTGGATAAAGGCATAGATGGCATGCTTGTCAAATTTGCAGAAGACATAAAGTTAGGAGGTAAAAGGTTTGGGATCCAAAAAGTTCTGAACAGACTGGACTGGAGGACTGGACTGAACTGTTGAAGATAAAATTAAGTAGGGGACAATGCAAGGTCTTATATTTGGGTATAGAAAAATCAGCTTTGAAAATATAAGCTGGGGAGGGGCATGGTTAGAAAGCAGTTGATCTTAAAGAATCTGGGAGTTTGGATGACCAGAAAACCTAATTAGCATCAGCACTGGGACATGGTGATCAACAACCTACATCAGGAGGGATAGAGCTTCCATGAAGAGTAGGAGTTCCATAGTTATTCTACCCTCATCAGACCTCATGAAGGCTTCTGTACTGAGTAGCATAATTTAAGGAGTGTCAGCCGAGCTGATGAAAGACCTCAAGTCTGCTACGATTTAGGATTGGCAGAGGACACTGGCATGTTCGATCTACAGAGGAGGGGGCTGGGGTGGAATGGGGGAGGTACAAAAACTGTCTCCAAGCATTTGCATGGGCAGAAGGGATTCACCCCATTCTGCCTGGCCCAAAGGACAAAGGCAGGAATAGAGTGAGTGAGAATTGCAAAGATGCAGAGTTAGCCTCCATTTCAAGAAACTATTCAAATCTGTTTGAACTCTGCCTGCATGAAGGTGGCAGGATCTCTCTCCTTGGAAGGAAATCTGGACAGTTACTTGTTGGATTTCTTATAACAGAGTCCTTCATGTTCTGGGGCTCTCTCCAACCTGCAGATGCTATGATCCTGCAATTTCCCTTTGTCCTTCTAAAAGCCTTTTAAATTTTCTTCCATGAAATTTACTATCATATTTTTTGTGATATGTGACTTTTTGAGGGTCACACAGCTTACTACAGAATTCAGATCAGTAAATTCTGACTAATGACTGGACCACACAATCTCCTTGATCTCTAATCACTCAAAGACAAGTTCCATTCCCTTTTGGGGGATCTTTGGATAATCTCATTACCATTTTCTTCCTTGCTATGTATTAGACACTTGGCCAAACTCTTTACAAATATACTCACAACAACCTGGAAGGAAGGTGCTTTTATGATTCCTATTTTATGGATGAGGGAAACTAAGGGAGACAGGTTCAGTGACTTGCCCAGGGTCACCTGGCTAGTAAGGATCTGAGGCTAGATTTGAACTCAAGTCTTCCAGACTCCATCTGCTGCACTATCAGCTGCCTTTGGTTAGAGGCCTATGAAGTTGCCTAGGGTTCTGAGAGGTGAAGTAACCTATGTGATTCAGAAGCCAGCTAGAGTAGAGTTCTATCTTCTGGGGGTTCAATTGACATACCCTAAAGGAATTGTAGTCTGAACCAAGAGTCAGAATAGGGAAGCATGTGCTGGTCTCACAGCCTTTTTAAGTGTGTCTATCAGCCTGCCACATCTGCAGCTATGGAACCCAGGGCAGGTCAGAATTTCAGCATGGGTGTCTCCCAGAGCACACCTAGTGAAGGTCATCCAACCCAACTCAACCTGGACACATGGCTGGGTCAGTTGTGATGGTGAGGACCAGGAGCTGCCTGCCTGGGACGTTCAAGCCAACCCAAGCAGAATAATATTTATCCTTTCTGGAGACAGTCCTTCAGTGTGTATCCATGAAACACTTGGACAGTTCAGTTCTGCAAGGACTTATCTGTGAATGGTGGATAAAAGCATCCAGAACAAAGGGGAAAATAATCTTTCAGAGGAAATGTAATGGCAACACCTTGGGAAACGTTGATGCAGGAAGTCTAATTGATCCCCCAAAGGCTCAGAATTCAGAGACCTATGTCGGTTTCGGAATGGGGTTCACAAAGAAACTGATGATTCATCGAACCCTGCTAATTCTCACTCCCAGACTTCCCAGTCTTGTAATATTTTGAACAGACACCATTTGTCAACTTTCAAAAGTATTGTGGGTTCCTTTGGCCTCTGAGTACCTTTCCTCAAAATATTAGGGGATATTATTGATGATGGAAAAGACCTCTAAGAGACTACCTTAGGAGCAAGGCCTGCCCTGAAAGGGAAGAAGAGGGGAGGGGGGATAGAAAGAGAAAAACAGACTGAGAAACAGAGAGAGAAAGAAGGCAGGGAAGTGGGGAAGAAAAGGGTTAGGGAAGGAAGGAAGAAGGGAGAAGGGAGAGGGAAGAGAAGCCAATCTGGAGAAAACAGGGAGTTTACTGACCACCAGCTCAATTGGAGTCACATGTGGCCTGGCAGCACACTGTATGGTGCACCGGGCCATGGCTGGATCACAATGGGAGGAAGGCAGTGTTCAACTCAAGGCATCATATGCTAGGGGAGAAGTTGTGGCTTCAATCCTAGTGGTTTCCCCCTGACATCATCCTTGCTGGGAAGGCTGTCTGAGGCCTCTTCTCACTACGAGCACCATGATTCCATTTGGAGCCTTGCAGAGATTGCCAGGAGCAACAAACACCTGACTTTGCTCTCCCATGGCCTGGTCCCTCCTGGTTCTGGGTCAGAATCCATTTAATCCCACAAACATTTATCTCCTCCTAGGGTGGTTATAATGATTGAAAAACACACTCTTTCTCTCTCTCTCTCTCTCTCTCTCTCTCTCTCTCTCTCTCTCTCTCTCTCTCCCTCTCTTTTCCTCTCTTCCTCTCTCCTCTTTCCCTCTCCCTCTCTCATACATATATTTGCATATATCTATTTTTACATTCATATATATATATGTATATGTCCATAAACCCAGGCTATTGTTATTAATCTTGAACATCCATTTTGGCCGAGCTAGTCAGGAGAAACCATGGGGAGGAGACTGAGGAACCTTTTCCAGAGGTGATTGGAATTGTGTTGGTTTGAGTTTGATGCCTGGATAAAGATCTCAAGGTAGAAAGGGGGAAGCTAATGAATGAACCTGTACCCAAGTTTGGGATCCCCTTTTTGGACATTTGCTGGGTCCTCCTTAGCATTCCCTCCACCCCACCACCTCCTAAATGTTAATATTGATTCTGTGCCTCCCTAAGTGCATGTCAGTCAGTGAGAAAGGATTAGCCTCACCCATGGGAAGGGGGGGAAATAGACCTTGTCTGAACTTGAAAAATCAAATGCTGGTGTGGGTTTTATCCCAGAAACATACCATCCTGCTTCAGAACACGTGGGTGGGCCAGTCAGCTCAGGCCCCTTTCATTGGCTGAGCCACAGACAGTTTCCATGGAATCCAGGGGGCCAGAGGCTGATGTAGGGAAGGGGGGCAGGGAGTGAGCTCCCCATCCTTGGCGGTGTTCAAGCAGAGGCTGGGTGTCCTCTGGAGAGGGATGACTTTTTCAGGTATGGGTGGGACTCAGTGACCCCTGAGGTCACCTCCTGCTTTGTGTGGGAGGGGCAGCTACTCCAGCAGGACCCCCAGAGATACCCTAGGACCCAGGCCTTTGCCCTGTCCCCAGGGCTAACCTGCAGTGAAGCAAAGTGGGGACAGTCTGAGAGGCAGGCAGCCCCTGGGCCTCCATCTTTGAGACCAGGCCCTATACCTCTCTAGCTGTGGGGTCGGAGCGGGCCTCCTCCTGGGCCTCCTCCTGGGTCTCCTCCTGGCATCTGTGCCGGGGCTGTGACTGGGGAGGATGGAGCTGTTTTCCTAGGTAATACCACGGATGATTCACGGGCCATAAGCAAACATTCCACTGTCCTAGAGGCCAGCGTGATGTTTAAATAACCCAACGGAGGATTCAGGTTTCACAACGTCTGACTCGGAATGCCGACTTGACCCGCAGTAGGAGGGCCCTGGCTCGGACCCGGGGCCTTCTCGGCAGTGGGAAGGGCATGCTCCGTTTGGGGCCAGAGGCTCTGGGTCTGTCCATTGGCCTGACACTTCCCTTCTCTGGCCTCAATGGTTGGGGGGTGCTTCCTGGGGGTCAGGGAGCCTACTGAAGGCAGGGGCTCGAAAAGGAAGCAAAAGACCATCCTGTCCTCAGGGATTCTGCTGTCTAACACCAACAAAGAGCAAAGCAGCCACTCCAGAGAGATAGGGGACGATGAAGGCCCTGGAAGGAAGAGGGTGGGGGGAGACTCCAGACAGGCTTCAGGAGAGGAGAGAAGAGGCCAGGATCCATGGGGAGGGAGGAGGTTCTGTCAGAAGACTGGGGGATGTGTGGAACTGGGTCTCTGGGGCCCAGAGCAGAGCTGGGAGGGGGCTTTGAAAGGCAGTAGAGGAATTGGTGCATGATCCTAGAGACAATAGATCCTCCCCCAATTTAAGCAGAGCAAGGCCCCAGTGACCAAGGGGAGGCCTACCACCTCAAAAGGGAGTTCTGGGACCCTGCCATGGAACCAAACATTGGATGACTCTTCTCTTCCTCCTTGGTGCCCTCTGACAATTGCTCATTGCTGTATGGTAAGCCCAAGCTCACCTGGGGGTGCTTGACCCAGAGTCCCGAATATGGGGGTGGTGGTGATTGGGCAAAGGGAGGAGGAGGGGAGCCAGATCAGAGGAGAGGAGGAGAGAGCCAGCTAGCCGCAGGCTGGTCCGAGATGCAGCTCCAGCCTGCCCTCTGCAGGATGACCCATGGTCAGAAACCAGGGGAGTCTGAGCTGGGCCAGCCTGGGCAGCCTCTGGGTGAGGAGGGAATCAAACCCGGCTCCCTGACCTGGGGTCCACTGCCAGGAAAAGTAGCCCACTCCCCTCCCTTCCAAGCTGCCCTTTAACGCTGTGTGTGTGTGTGTGTATGTGTGTGTGCACGCACGCGTGCTAAAACACACCTGATAGACTTTCTCCAAACAGCTCAGATTAGCCGGAGGCCTGGAGGCTCCAGAACTCTAAGGGTGGGGGGGCTCAACCTCAGAATCCTCACTCCACCTGCAGCTCCCTGGGGACAGTAGAGAAGGGTGGGGGGAGGGGAGGGAGAGAAAGCAGAAAAACAAGGAGAGAAACAGGAAGGAACAGAAGAAGAAATGAAGCAAGAATGGAAAGGCAGGAAGGAAAAGACGGAGTGAAGCAAACAAAAGGGAGGAGCAGAGGGGAGAGGAGGCAGATGTTGGAGAGAAGAGGGAGAGGCAGACTAAGGAAAGGAGAGGGGAAGGGGCAGAGTATCCTCTGTGCGGACGCTGGGCTAAGGGCTTTACAAATCTCATTTCTTGGACCCTCATAAGAACCCTGTGGGATGGGAAAGGAAGAGAGGAAGGAGGGAGAGATGGAGAAGTAGGAAGGATGAAGGGAGGAGCAAATGAGCAGGAAAGAGAAGGGAGGGAAAAGACACTGAAAATAGGAGACCAATAAAGGGGAGAGACAGAGATGAGTGAAAACATGGAGGAGGGGGAGAACAGCGAAAGGAGGTGGGGAGGAACAAATGACAAGGGAAATGGAGGGAGGGGGACGCAGAGGGAACAAAGAGAGTGCTGGTCCTGTGGGTGCATGGGTTCCCCATTAGTTTCCCTAGGGGTGACCTAGGATCCTCCTGTGCTGGCCCCGGAGCTCTGGGGGCCCTCCTTCCTCTCCAGGACTGGGAGAACAGACCATGGATGGTCCATGGAGCACAAACCTTACACACATCACTCCGCAGGAGGAGGTGGGCTCTCCCTATTTTACAGCAAAGGAAACTGAGGTACAGAAATGGAATGATGCCCAAGGTCATCCAATTAGTAAAGGAGAAGCTAGACTTGAACTCACTTCTTCTGTTCCCATGCCTTAAGCCGGCAAACAACCAAAGCTGTCAAAAGCTCCAGGTGTCCAGAAGATCCTCTGAGGACCTTGACTCCAAGCTTAATGTGATAATGGTCCCATTACTTTCCACAATTTGCTGCAAATTCCCACCACCTTCACTGAACAATCGCCATAAAAACCTACTTACCTCTGTGGATCTGGTCAAACAAAGAATGGTCACAACTTCAGAACAAGGCAGGTAAATCTTAAGCATGCAGCAGAACAGGCGTTTTCTCATTATTCAAATCCTTTCTAATTTTCATATTTTAAAATTTCAGAAATAATAACCTGAATTATATTAGTCTTGTGATGAACAGTAGGTGTTTGTGCAGTTTCTCACTGAGGAAGGGCTGCATCTCTAGAATAAGTATAGTAGAAAGTAATCCAAAGATGATATAGGGAGATTTGTAAATTCAACAAACCATCACTGATTAGAGAAATGCAAATTAAAACAGCAATGAAGTTCCACCTCACACCTGTCAGATTGGCTAAGATGACAAAAAGGGAAAACGATCCATCCTGGAGAGGTCGTGGGAGGATTGGGACATTTAGGCATTGCTGGTGGAGTTGTGAACTGATCCAACCATTCTGGAGCACAATCTGGAACTATGCCCAAAGATCAATAAACTGATGATTCTCTTTGATGCAGCAATTTCAATTCTAGACCTATATCCAGAAATCACCAAAAAATGGGAAAAGGCCCACATGATCCAAAATATTCCTAGCAGCTTTTATAGTGGCAAAGATTTGCAAATTGAGGAGATGCCCATCCTTGGGGGAATGGCTGAACAAGTTATGGTCCATGAATACTATGGAATCCTATTGTTCTAGAAGAAACCATAGATGGTTGGACTCTAGAGAAACGTGGAATGAATTATGGGATCTGCTGCTGAGCAAAGGGAGCAGAACCAAGAGGACATTGTGTACATTAACAAAAGATTGTGAGATGAACAACTTTGAAGGCTGCAGCTGCTCTCAGCAGTTCAGAGCACTGGGACAACCAGGGAGACCTGCTATGGACACTGTTATCCCCATCCCGAGGAGGAAAAACAAAGTAAAACCAAAAAAACGCTCTCCAGAACCTGAATGGACACTACATTTGTTTTTTTTTTAATTTTTCTCTTATTTTTTTTCTTTCCAATCTCATGGTTTTTCCTTTTCCCTTAATCCTAATTCCTCCTCCCGAAAATGAGTAATCACAAACAGGTTAAACACAAATGTGTGTGTACAGAATTCCCCAGACTCTTCCATACTAAGAGGAGGGTGGAAGGGAATGATGGGACTTATGCATGTGAGGGAATGTTGAAAAACTTTCATAACCTGTAACTGGAAAACTAAAACATCAATTGAAAAAATAAAAGCCTTTCTAGAAATAAGGGTAAGATTTGGGTGGCATCTTTTTTTTTTTTTTAACAAACCAGAAAATTTTTTTATTCACTTGCAGCAAAATGAATAAATAAATGTTTCCGTTTTGACCCCATGTCTCAATATATTATCACAATACAAGTCCATTAATCATTATAGTTTGGACTAATATCAATTATATCATATTTAGCCATGGAAAAATGGGTTCCTGGTGCATTCATCTATAGAAAGAGTTAGATCTTTAAAGTAAAATGACAATGACTTCTATGGACTGGTCAATGCATTTGTGAAGAGGTCTTTCATTTTTTCCATCTCATTTACAAGTCAGTATGTATCAGTTGGGATGATAAATACAAAATGTATATCTGATTGTTTACCCTCTTGGAGAGGGGAGAAATGACGGGGAAGAGAGCAATAGAATTTGGAACTCAAAACTTTAAATAAAAATATTTTTAAAATTTCAAAATGATCACCCACAACTCTTTCTCCCTAAATGCATTCATTTTATCTTTCTATACCTTGCATTTGTTGAAGTGCTCAATTTTTAAACAATCACTACACATGCAACTTTCAGGAGGAAATTTTTTATTTATAAATTTTATAAATAATAAATTTTTATAAATTTATAAAATGACTTTTGTTTTTATTATTATCACTAGGAAAACTGGCAATTCCTTCTTTTATTTAAGAAACTTCTTGTTTTGGCTTTTTTTTGTTTTTTGGCTTTTTTTTGGCAAGGCAATGGGGTTAAGTGACTTGCCTAAGGTCACTCAGCTAAATAAGTATTGTCTGAGGCAGGATTTGAACTCAGGTCCTCCTGACCCTCGGGCAGGTGCTTTATCCAAGTTATAAAATGGATTACTTTTGTAAGCACTTGGAAAATGACATCTCCCTCCGTTTTGAATGGAATGGGGAGTTCAAATTCTTAGTGAAGATGGCAGTGTGTCCAGACTAGTGAGGGCCCACATCGTGAACTGGGCTGAGCTTTCGGTGAGGTGCCCAGTACATTCCATCACGTTACAGCATATTCCCTTGAAGTGCATTCACTTGATTGAAGACTGTGTGATTGGTCTCTAATAACAGCAGAGCATTCAAACTCTCCTGACACCAGCTTTGATCAGACACACAGTCCGCCTTTTCCTGCACCCCTGACTTCATCCACTTGCTCTGAATTATAGGAAAACTGAACTTCTCATCGAGCTTCAGACATGTGGCCATTTCTCTTGGTGTTTGCTGCAAATGAAGGCATTTGAAACTGCTTTGCAGATGATTCGTTCAGAGCATTTTGGCCATCAATCGCCACAGGCAGCACCGTTGCTCCTAGAGGATGGGACTTTTTAAATCCAGAAATTCTTTTCACCAAGCTCATGTGACACAAGTGTTCCTTTTGATATTACATAAAGACCTAGAAGCAGGTGGAGAGCGGCAAAGTATTTCTTAGAAGTCATTTTTTCCGAAACCTCTTGCCTTGCCGATGTATTCCCAATGCACACTTTCGAGATATCATTTAGATATCTTGTGTTCTGTGCTACCTCCAAATAAGGGATTCCTAGAAAGAGAGGAGAGTCCATGCCACACCTTCCCACATTACTTGGGTTGCCTTGGTAATCCCTCCATGCCACCTCCACCTGGAGCTCAGCGTGCCCACTTCCTTCAGGTCAGGGAAGGGTTTGTCTTTCTGCAGATGGCACGAGAGAAATGCCCACTGACTCATGAAGGTTTAGGAGGAAGGGCCCGCCTCTTCTCCCCTGGGCCAGGGACTGACCTGAAAATACTTGAAAATGGCTCTCCTGACTCCAGACTCTCCTATGAAAGGCCTTGGGGTCCTTTGCTGTCCTGGACACCCTGGAGCTTCTCAGCCTCCAGAACTGGGCCTGGGGACCCCAGCCTCACCCTCCACAGAAGCTCTGCCCCCTCATCTCTGCTCTCCTCCCTCCTGGGTTCTGAAACCTCTTCCCTTTGTTCTGGATGCTCAGTCCTAGGCCACAGAATCCACGTTGATTAGCTCCAGTGGACTAGGCTGGGAACCCTAGAACTTAGAGCAAGGTCCCCTATAATAGCCTCATTTTACAGCTGAGAAGCCAGTCCCTCAGCAGCAGCTCCAAGGGGTCTCCTGGCCAACCCCCTAGTGTTCTGGAACCCAGCCTTCCTTCACCTTCTCCCTCCAGATCAGAACTGCTGAGGGGAAACTTGGGCCCTGCTCCAGTCCTGGGGGATGTAAAGGTCTCCGGCCTTGCCAGTGGAAATCCCAGATTATTATTCTTTTTTCAAAGTTAAAACTCTTCAGAGCTTCCTGTGGGCAAGGGAGGAAAAACACCAAGATCCCATTACCCAGAAACGTCTCTTCCCTGCTAATGGTGGGTTCCAATTTCGGAGCCTTGAGGGCTTCCTGGAACCCCGACACTCCATCACTAGGGATGCCAGACTGGAGGCTCTGAGAACAGCTGGCCCTAGGACCCCCCTCCAGTGTCCCCCATACACACAGAGCAAAGATTCAATGAGATCAGGGGAAAGTGGGTGTTCCCTCCTGCCCCTACTCCATCCCATCCCTTCTTTGAAATGGTTTTTCTCTTTCAAAAAAAAAGTTGAGGGCAGTAGAAAATGTGTCCAAAGGAGGAAGAAATGAGGGTTAACTCTCAGAACCCTAGTCCTAAAGGGCTCACTGCAGAGGCCCCGAGGGTGGGCCATCCCTGGGCCCTGCCCTTCCACAGAAGACTCAACTCAGGTCCAGGGAGGTGAAGTCTGCCCAAGGTCCCCCAGGCAAGAAGTGTCCCAAGTCCGATTTGAGCCCAGGTTCCGGTTAGGGAAAGCTCCCAGAGAAGGCTCCCGATTTCAGAGATGAGCACCCAGGGTCACCCAGCGACAGGACTGGAGTGAGGCAGCTCCATTCCCATCCTCCCCACACTCACTCAGATGTTCTCTGAGAATGGCACCCCAAGTTCCCTCTGAAAACTAGGCCGGGCAC
The DNA here is from genome assembly GCF_037893015.1 of Macrotis lagotis. Taxonomy (NCBI): domain Eukaryota; kingdom Metazoa; phylum Chordata; class Mammalia; order Peramelemorphia; family Peramelidae; genus Macrotis; species Macrotis lagotis. The sequence continues at coordinate 342,795,426 of NC_133659.1, read as the reverse complement.
ATGTGGGCCCTGCCCCCCCGCCTGGTTCCCCAGGAAAACACTTCCTCAGTAGAAAATGAGGGACCTTCCAACTCCACTGTCTTTCTATGGTCTCCTGGGACTTGAACCCAGGCCTCCAGATTCCAGGCCCTTCCCTCTGCTTGGGGGGAGATGCTCAGCTTTCCTCCTCCTCCTCCTCCTCTCCTCTCTCTGACCTGAAGTACTGACCATCTGGAGGGCCCAGGCCACTCAGGCCTCAGTGGCAGCAGAGGCTCCTCCTTTCGGTCCTGCCTCTCTGGGGGGCTTGGGGTGGGCACCCCAAACAGACTCTCTTTATGCTCCCAGGCCAGCACAGGTGTGGACCCACAGAAAGGCTCAGTGTGTGCCCCCCTCTCAGGGCTGGCTGTGGCCTCCTGAACCTCCTCAGGAACTCAATGAATGAGGGCTTTTCAGTCCCCTGGGAACTGCTTGCCCAGGAGAGGGCGAGAATGCCATGGCAGGGACGTGGGCAAGCCCCTTTGATGAAAGACGGCCAGCGCAGCCACAGGTCTGACTAGGGTCTGTGTCCCGTGGCTGAACCCTGGGCCCCACCAAAGACTCTCCCCCCTACCTCCCCTCCCCAGCCTTGGAGCATCTCAGGGCCAGAGCTGGAGGAACTGAGGCAGGACCCTGGAGGCCAGAGCCCTGAGAGAGCACGCCAGAGTCCCCCAGCTACGAAGCAGCAGACAGATTTGAACTCAGACCCTCTGACTTGTGGACCTGGCTGCCTGCTTCAGATTGGGTCCAACACTTCCGATGGGATCCCAGGCAGGTTAAACAAAGGCCTGGCCTGGTGGAGACCCGCAGCTCCAGCCCCAAGCCTCTAGAATCTGAAAGGTCAGTTCAGATGTGAATTATTGTTAACTTACCATGTCAAGTCCGCAAGCATTAAGAACCTATTGGGTTGCTGCGGATCCCCAGAGAGGTCAAACCAGACCCTGCCCCAGAGGGGGAGGGAAGCCCAACACACAGGGTCATGACTGATCTTCCGTGAAACCAAGCAATCAGAGACAGGGGGCCTGAGGGTCCAGCCCGACTCTGCCATGTCTGGAGCTGAGGGGCCTAGGGAGACCCTTCGCCTCTCCTGGTGCGGGAAGCGGGGGGAGGTCTCAGAGCAGTGACAGAAAAGTGTTGGTTTTTTTTTTCTGGAAGTTCTGGGGGAGCATGTGTGGACTGGGCTGGGCCAGAGGCTCATCCCGGGGGTCCCCCAGCTCCCTGTGGCCGGCCTCTCTGCCACACCTAGGGGCCTCTCAGGCCTGGCACAGGGAAGGCAGGGTCTCTCACCCACTGACGGGGGCGGGGGTGATCATCCTGAAGGAAGGCCGGTTTGTTCCCAAACGAGTCCAGCTGAAAGATCCCTAATGGGTGACCACCGGGGCTGTGGAGGCCTACCCCACAGAATACCAACCGCCCCCAGACACCACAGGGATGGCAGGAGGGGCTGAGGGGGATCATTCCCCTTCCTTGGCTTTGTTTCCTACTTTGAAAGCCCCTGATGAGGGATTGGTCGGGGGTCCTAGGCCCATTTTCTTTCATTAGCAACTGAGTTCCCTGAAACTCATGTCCTGGCCTGAAAAGAATAGGGAGAGGGGCAGGATTAGAGAGAAAGGAAAGAAATCTCTCCTAAATAGGAGATTTTTTTTCTGATTTTTTCTTCATAAGCTGGAACTGGGGATCCCACCCTACCCCCCCCATTCCTCCCCCCACTGAGAAGACTGAATTCCACTTGTGAAGAGAGAACAGAAAAAACACTGTTTGACCCTCCAGAGGTTCCCCGCCCCCACCGGGGTGAGTCCACAAGGCAGCCCAGAGACTGGCCGGGGAAGGGGGGGGCTCTAAACTGGGACACAGAGTGGGAGGGGCTCCTGGCCAGCTAAGGGGGCCCCCCCACCCATCGTCTCCTCCTGAGGGTGAGGGGCTGAGGAGCAGGGGAGGGGAGTTCCAGCCTGCAGGGCCTTGGAAGGGATGCTTGGAACAAAAGGTTGAATATTCAACTTTGCCCCATCCCTCTCTAATTGACTGGCACGATGTTGCTGGCATCAAGGGACCTGGGGGTGCATTTACCGACCCAAACCAAGGAGGCCTTTCCTGGCGGCCTTTCCTGGCTGGGGTCCCCTCTGCAAAAGGAGGGGCCAGTGTATCAGAAGGTGTTTATGGAGGCAGCCCCCCCCCCCCAACAGAGACGAGGAGGGGCTGGGAAAGCAGTCAGGCGAGAAGACTGAAGCCCTGAGCTTGGATTCTGGTTCTGCTTTCACCCACTGGGAGACATGAATGACCTGGGAGGGGGGGATAAGAAAGGGCAGGCGGGATCAGATGGGGGGTGGGAGACGGGACTGAATCTTCCCAAGGTTCCAGCTCGGCAGGTCTAAGAGGAGTCTGAGGGGAGGCGGGAGGGGGGCCACAGGAGCTGCTCCGGCTCAAAAAGTTCCTAACTTGGTGACCAACTGGAAACATCAAAGGGAACATCTTACGTTTAGATTTAAAAAAAAAAAAAACCTGTCAGTACCTTAAGGAGGCTCGACTTGTGAAAAAGACCTGGGAGCGGGAGTGGACCACAAGCTAACTCAATGAAAGTCCAGAGGGATGTGACCTCCAGAGAAGTAAAGGTGACGGTGCAATGACCAGCGACTGGCCTCTACCCCCTGCCTGGCTTCCAGAAGGAAGGACAGTGTGGAAGGACAGTGAGGGCCCAGAGGAGGGCAGTCCAGATGGTGGAGAAGGTGGGGAAGACTTGGCCTGTCCGTGAAACGGGAGCAGCCATAGGGGAAGTGCCCAAGGGCCATTTTGGGCCAGATGATCACCAGAACTTCCTGGCCATTCCTATGTGAAAGGGGCTCCCTCGGTAGGAGGAGGGGCTCCTGGGGTCTTCCAGCAAATTCTCCATGACCACACGTTTGTTTGGTGGGAGTTGGGATGGAGAATCTTTCTAACTGGCCATGATCCCCCAGAGACCCTCTTGGGATAGGGAGGCAGAGAGCACAATGAGCATGCAAGGGAGATGAGGGAAGAATTCAAGAATCATTGGCTTCCAGTGAATGCAAATCTCCAGGCCCAGGGGTGGTCGAGCCTCTGTCAGAGACGGACTGGAGACCTGGGCGAGTGGAACAAAGGCCACAGGCCTAGGCAAGGGAACACGGCATCCTGGTGTTCACCCAGATGAAGACAGGAGTGTAAATGCTAGCTGGGTTTCTAGCCAAGTCTGGGGACATACGATGACGACATGCTCGGCAAACACACTGAAAAGGACGCAACGGTCCCCGAGAACCGGCACAGCCCCTCCCAGGTCAGAGCAGTCTCATCCCCCTTTCTCAACAGGGTTACCAGAGCAGGAGGGGTGGTGGAAGCAAATGGAGCAGCTGGGCTTGGTGGCCGGTCAGACAGTTGGACCACTCCTCCTCGCCTTCCCGTCTTCTCTTCCCCCACCCCCTCTGTCAGTCTCTCTGTGACTTGGGGGTCTCTGTCTTTCCCCCTCTTTCCTCCTCCTTGAGAACCAGAGCTTCTTCAGATTTGGGGAGCCCGGCAGTGCTCTCCATAGTCCCAGACTGCCTAGTGTTTCAAGGGCCCAATAGGGACCAAGGAAACCCACAGTCTGAGAAGATTCAAAAATGACAGAGAAACTAGGAAAAAACCACCGTATGATGCTGAGGACTGAGGAGCAGAGGAGATCCCAGCTGTGGGTCCTTGTCTCTGTCTCTCTTCTTCTCTGTTGGGCTGTGAGGTCAGCATTTGGTGTTAGGAAAATGTGAGTCATTGCCCATATCACACCAATAATTAATGAGGAACTGGGATGAAAAGGGAGGCCTCAGACATCAGGAAGACCTGAGTTTGAATCCTGCCCCAGACATTGGCCCGTTAGTCCCCTGCCCCCCGCCCCGTGAAAGAGAGGTGGGCCTCAAAAACTCTGGATCCTGGGGCTCAGACCTCAGACTTTCTGCTTCCAGGGCAGATGCTTACCTTAGGTATCAGAGCCTTTCTCCCCCTCCTCCCGCTGCTGGGAACCCTCCCACTGAGGACCAGGTCCGTTCGGGCCCACCTCTGCCTCCTCCAGCTCAGGCCAAAGCTAAGAAGTGTCTGGACGAAGTCCCTCCAAGCCTTGAGGCCGTCCTCAAAGGAGACAGAGGATGAGGAGTGGAAGGCAAGGACAGCTAAAATCCAGAGACCCGTGTTTCCTTCCATTGAAGACACTTGTGCCCAGTTATGAATCAATCTGCAAGCACCAAGGCGAAAGAGGGAGCGGATGCTTCCTACCAGACCCCAGCTCCCTTGGGTCTCATGTGGGACCCCAGGTTCCTAGAGACCCCTTTTCTTTACAGGAAGGGAAACTGAGGCCCAGGGAGGGAAAAGGCTTTGCTCAAAGGCACACGGGGTGATACCCTCCCTGATGTTACGTCAGCGCTGCCTTGTTCAGGGGAGACCCAAGATGGCCCCTGTGCCAAGAGACCTATGCTCCGGACCCAAATAATGGGCAGAGAGGCAGTAGGAGGGAAGACTGAGTAGAGGAGGTACCTGTCTCTCTGGGCCTCATAGAGGTCAATGATAGTGGGCTGAGGAGAGGAAGGTCACAGGGCCCAGGCCAAGTTCTGGAAGTCCCGCCGTAAAAACCAGGACTTTGACATGGACGGTCTGCAGATAATCCTACAAGTCCACATTTATCCAGCAAGTCCTCTGGGCAGTGCCCACAGATGCCTGTCACCCAACAGCTTCCATTTGAATTGGGAAAGTCACCATAAAAGGGAGCAGAAAGGAGAGGCAGGGGAAATGGAAAAATCCAGAGAACTTGAATTGCATCTGGGAGAAGAAAGTAGAAGCAGTGGTTGACTCGGGCACTTCCTCAAAAATAAATGCCCTGCAAAGGGTATTTATCATGGCTGGCTGGAGCCCTCGGAGAAAGATGGAGGCTAGAGGTCTTCGGAACCATTTCTTTTGGGAATTTATTTTCCCCAATTGTTACAAGGATCGTCTCCAATATCCATCTTTTTGCAAGATTTTGAATTCCACAGTTTTCCCTCCTCCTCCCCACGTGGTAAACTATCTCACATGTATAATCTCTCACGTATAATCGTGTTTCACATATTCTCCTATTAGTCATGTTGTGAAAGAGGTATTAGAACTAAGGAGGGGAACCTGAGAAAGAAAAAATGTTTTCCAAAGTGAATGCAGTCTGCTTTGCTCTGCATTCAGACTACACTTTTTTCTCTGGATGTGGCTGGCACCCTTCATAGCAGGGTTTGCTTTCTTTGGAAGGTCCTAGGTCGCTGACCTGCTGGGAGGAATTGCCTCCGTCCTTGTGGATCACCCCACAATGGCACTGCTGGGGTGCACCATGGCCTCCTGGTTCTGCCTCCTCTCAGCATCCGTTCTTACAAGTCTTTCCAGGCTTCTCTGAAGTCTCACCCCTCAGGATGTCTCATAGCACTCCATCACATTCATTTACCAAATGTGTTCAGTCATTCCTCAGTGGATGGACGTCCCCTCCATTTCCAATTATTTGACAGCACACAAAGAGCTGCTATAAATAGTTTTGAATTTGGGGGTCCTTTCCCTTTGTCATGATTTCCTTGGGATACAGACTGTGGTGGTGTTGGATCAGAGCAGGCACGAGACCTATTTCTTACAACACAGGATGATCCTCACTGGTCCCATCAGAAGACGGGGCAGCACATGGAGGCAGAGTGAAACCCAAATTCAGCCCAGCAAGAATTGCTCCAAAGGAGACCGACCTCCTGAATTGGGAGGTGGTGAGGTCCCCGTCACCGGCAGTCTTCAGGCAGAGTCTGGATCCCTAAGATTCCATGGAATGGGATAAATGAGGCAGCTAGTGACAGGGCACAGAATACTGGGCCTGAAGTCGCGTCACGTCTACCTGACTCAGTTTCTTCAATTGTGAAATGGGGATAATTATTGCCAAGTGCTTAGTATGCTGTCAGGAACTCAGTAGATGCTCTAGAAATGCTTATTCTCTCAATCAACATTAAGTGTTTTCTGAATACTTGGCATACAATGCCCTCAAGGAGGGCCCAAGTGAAGCGGGAAGACAACAAACTAAAACATCTGTGACCAGAGGGAAGGCCCCTGGAATGAAGAGGGTCTGGGCAGGCTTCTCTAGAGGAGGTAGGGGTTGAGTGGGGCCTTAAAGGAGGCCGGGAGATCAGAGTGGAGGAGGGAGGCCCGTCCAGGCCCAGGGGTGGTCAGAGAGAATGGCCAGAGCTGGAAGCTGCAGCCAGGGTCAGTGGTTTGAGCGGCATAGCTTCAGTTACTGGGTAAGGGACCTGGAGCTGACAGGAGTCTCGGGTGGGACCAGAACTTACAGAAGAGGAAACTGAGGCCCAAGGGGGCTTGTTCAAAGTCACAGTGTCTAAGGAGGGATTTGAATTCAGGTTTTTCTGACTCCAAGTCCAGGATGCTGAATGGAGTAGCTACGAGCTCCGTCTCTCCCTAAGTCCTTGGACAAGTGTCTCCACCCTCCAGCCTCAGCTTCCTCCCCTGGAGGATAAGGTTTGTCTAGACAACCCCCTTTCCTCTCTGAGCCCCAGGCTGTGGGGAGGGAAGGGGAGGAACTGCAGCTGACCGAGTGACTGCCTGACCCCCGGCTCTGCCTTCCACCCAGTAGTCAGGGCTGGGCCCACATGAAAGGCAGGCCAGACTTTGAAACCGCATCCGAGTGGGAAGAGACTTGGAGCACAGCTGGATTCAGGCGGGGGCGGCTCCCGGCGTCTAACCATCACCTGATGGGGCCCGATGGATGGGCTCAGTCACCCTGGCGCGGGAGGGTGCCACCCCGGGAGCCACCCTGCCAGCAGTCACCGCTCACTAGTTATCAGTCGCTGGTCATCATGGGTCACTCACCACCAGGTATCAGTCGTCACTGGCCACTGCTCTCATCCTCCTGCCACACAACAGTCTGCTTGGCTGGAAGCCAGATGGGACATCTCAGGGTGGGAAGAAGGGAGGTGGTCAGGGATTGGGGTTCGGGGTTCCTGTCCAGAAGGTGGGTGATTGGGCACTGCAGGAGCTGGGTGTGGCCTCTGTTCTGTCACCCGCTCACCTCGGTGTGTCTATACATATACACGAGTACGTGCGCACACACGCACATGTCAGGGGCTGGTTTCCCATCGTCTTGGCAATGAGGTGACCAGGCATGGAAACAGGGAGGCTGCAATAACCTCCTCAGGATCAGCAGGTCATGAGGAAGGAGCCAGGCCCAGCTCAGACCAAGCTCAGGCAGGAGAGAGGGCCGAAGCTGAGGAGGGACTCGGGAGCCCCCTTCCACCGTGCAGCTTCAGGGTTTCCCCAGGGATGGCCGAGGAGGGCATCGCAAGGGAGACAACTGACAGAATCGCAGCTTAGAAGCAGCCTCGGGTAGAACCTCCCCTGCCCACTCCCCCACCTTAAAGGTCCCAGGATGGGGACCTCCCAGACCTCGTGGCCCAGCTGCCCAAGATTGTTCTTCCTGACACCAGACTTTGTGCCTCACAGCAACTTCCCAATATCCCCCCCCAGTTCTTGCCCTCTGGGGCCAGTCCTCTCATATGAAGTACACAGAAAAGGGGGGGCTGTGCCTGCTTTCAAGGGGCTTCCATTAAATAGTCTCTCAGAGGCTATTCTTGTAAACCAGAAAGGGGGCAGGGGGACAGGGCTGGCTGCTGGCCTCTTGTCAGGACCATGGCCAGAGAGGGCAGCTCCTGGGGTCCTCAGCAGGGTGTGGGCAGATGGCTGGGGAGGAGCAGCCCTGGGGACCCAGCCAGTCCCGCTGTCTGTGGAGGGTGAGACCACAGACCCAGAGAAAGCTCCAGGAGCAGAGAAGATGGGGCAGCACCATCTGGGGACCTGACCGTGTTTCTCCAGGCATCACCAACCCATGGCAAGGGGACCCTGCTGGGGCACTGGGTGGGGCACTGGGTGCTGGGGCAGCATCCCAGCTGGGGTCATCCCTTCACACCTCCCCATTTTACAGATGATTAAACTGAGGCTCCCAGGGATGAAGCATTTTGTCTAAGATCATGTAGAAGGAAGCCCAGGCACCGCCTCTGCTCCTGGAGCCCATCCTCAGAACTTCCTGGGCTCCCTCAGCTTTGTTCCCGAGACAGTCTGGTCTTTGCTTTTATCCTGGCTTCTGCCCCTACTCCCTCAACCTGGCTGGTGCTCCTGATCCCCCTTTGCCCATCTCCAGGAGGGTTCACAAGCTGGGGCGCTGAAATCCCCAGGGAGAACAGTGACCTCTGCCCCAACTCCCCACATTCAAGGACCAAGAGAACAGATGCCTTCCCGGCTGGGGGGGTCAACCTCATTCTAGTCAGTAGCCCCCGATGGAAGGAGGAAGAGTCCTTGGCATTGTGCTGGGACCCGCCCCCAGTCTCAGGGCTATACATGGTACTGGCAGGTGACCCTGGGCAGAAGGCATGGCACTATTAAAGTCATTGAGGAGGGGCCCAAAAGGCCCCTTGATGGGGCATCCAGCCCCCTTGGCCAAAGGAACCGGTTTCTCCATCTAGTTCAGTGACCACTGGGATGGCAGTGGGGTGGGGATGGGGAGACAGCTCAGGAGCCCCCCCTTTCCCCAGAGTCCTCCTGATTGCACAGCCAGACGCATGGCAGAGATGCCACTACTGGGAGAATCTGGCTACCTATCAGAGGCAGGAACTCTGGGCTTCCCATCCCCAGATCACCAACCTCTCCCAAGTCTTCATCAGAGCTCCTGGAGTTGGCCCACTGGACCGGGACTCCCTTTGCCAGGTCTTGATTGGTGCATTTGAGATCAGAAAGCCAGGTTCAATTCTCCTCTCCCCCCCAGACCTCCCAATCTTGGACTGTTGCTTAAGGGCTCTCTCAGCCTCAATATCCCCCTTTGTAAAGACCCTTCCAATTCTAATGTTCTAGGTTCAAAGGACCTGGGGGAGGGGAGGGGAGGGGAGATGGAGACCCCCCTCCACTAGGGCCCCACCCTGCAGGCCTCCCCCTTCCCAGGCCTTCCTGGGCAGCCGGACCATGACTAAGCCGTAGCTCCCGGGCCAGTCCCCTGGGCCTCTTTGTTCCTGCTCTGGGTCTTTCTCTCAGGCCAGCTGTGAAAATGGACTCGTCAGCGTCCCTTTTGTGCGGCGGTCCCCTCTCCTCTGGTTCTCAGGCCCTGGACAATGCCCCGAGAGGTATGCGTGATCCCCGGAGCTGAGGGAGGGCTCAGCGATTTCCCTCTGCATGAGTGGAGATGCCCCAGCCCTGCCCCGGCTCAGCCACGGAGACATCCAGCACCAGCTGGCGGCAGAGGCGGCCCAGCCTGGGCCCAGTCAGAGAAGGACCATGAGCAGCTGGAATGGTCTGGGCTTCAAATCTTGGTTTTTTGACTTCTTTCTCTTGGGGTTCAGCAGCATTCCTTCTCTTTGGGAGCCAAGTTCACTTGAGGCAGCCCCCAGGGCCAGGTGGGCTCTCTGAGGAGCCTAGGCTGGCTGTCTCTGGGAGCCTGTGGGAGCCAAATGGAAGTAATGTCAGCAAGGGAAAGGCAGAGAAGGCAGAGGTGGCCGAGGGGCCTCAGACAGAACAGTTCTCCCTTTGCTTCCCCCAGGCTGCTCTGGGTGGGATTAAAAACCCAGAAGCAATCCCAAGCAGGTAGCCATTCTCTTTTCCCTGGGACCCTGCAAAACCTGGGCCCAGTCTGAAAAGGGGCCTGGGTTAATCCTACTCCCGGGAGGTGGGCCACCAGGGCCAGGGGCACCCCAGCGGGGGGTTGCTGCTGGGCCCTTATCCAGATCCTCATCACTAAAGTCGTGTGGGCTGACTCTGGACCTGAGCTGGCCTCCTGGACTGACTGTGGGAACGACCTTGGCTTCTGGACCCCCCCCCCCAGTTCCTCAGTCCAGCTGGCCAGGGGCTTACCCACCTGGTGGCTAGGGGAACCTCAAAGCAATCTCTCTACCTCCTTCCCTTCCTTCCTTCCTCCCTCCCTCCTTTCTGTCTTTTCTTTTTCCTTTTGAGGGGAGAGGAAGAAAAAATAAGGCTTGTTAATTTAAACCCACTTTTAAAAAATGCCAAAATATTTTACATGCATGGGATTAAGTCAGATGCTGCCTCATCTGTGAAGCCTTCTGGAATTTACCCCAAGGGGAGATGATAGGCTTCCTTGAGCTGTACTTAGAATTTTGTTGGGCAGTGGGGCAGCTGGGGGGCCCAGAGGATAGAGCACCAATTCTGGAATCAGTAGGACCAGAGTTCAACTCCAGCTTCAGCCAAAATAACTGTGTGACCCTGGGCAAGTCCCTTAACCCCAGTTATCTAAAGAAAAAAAAAAGAACTTCGTTGAGGTCTCCACGGAGCCCTACATCTCCTCTGGCTTCTGGCACCGGGACAGACCTGGGGCCCCCGAGCATGAGCAGCCTTTCATGACCCCCTCCCCACCTCATATTTTGTGCAGAACCCCCAAAATAGACAATCTCCTCCCTGGGGTTAGAGTTTACTTGCTAAGAGCTTTACCTGGGGCACTGAAAGGACCGGTAACTCACCCTGGGTCCCGCATTCAGAGAGTGTCAAAGGCAGGACTCCAACCCAGATCTTGCTGACTCCGGGGTTTCTGCCTCTGCCCCTCTCTCTGCACATAGTAGGTGTGTAGGACAGCTGCTTGGGCCCTTTTCTTGGGGCTCTCTTGGCCTCTTCTTTCACAGTTCCCAGGACTCAGCATTGGGTTGAATCCCAGAAGCCATCATTTTATAGATCAGGGACAAGACCTCCCCATGGCATCCTGGCCAGAAACAGAGGCCGCTTTTGACCCTGGGTCCTCCTCACTTTTGACTCTATTACAGCAGTTTTCCTGAGAGCCTCAGATTAGGAGACCTGGGTCTAGGTACCACTCAAGTCACCTAGCCTCAGTTTCCACATCTGTAAAAATGGGGACAAAAGTCCCCAAACTTAAGATCATCCTAGATTTATACTCTGAAGGGACCTTGGAGTCACCCCGTCCCATGTCCTCATTTTATAGAGGAGAGAACTGAGTCTGGGGGAATGAAGTGGCTTGTCTACAGTCACACAAGAAGTCAGCGGCAAAGATTTGAACTCAAGACCTCTCCCTCCAAAACCAGGACTCCAAGGGCTCCAAATTGTAAAAAACGCCTTAACACCACACTATCATTTTGTGGTTGGTTAAAGTACAACTTTTCTTTTTTATGATCACATGGGACACACTCAGGAAACGAGGCAATCCACTCCTGGTCAGCCACGAGCTTGCTCCACACTGGATCTCTGGCCTGCATTTCTAGGCCTCCGTTTCCTCCTTTGTAAAAAATGAGAAGCTAAAATGTGCCCCTCTCCCTCATAAAAATCTCAGCATATCATTTGTCCTGCTGTAGAACAAGTCACAAGAGGGGTCACAGGCGGCTATGACAAACCCATCAGACCCCAGATCGATCCCTAAACTCAGGGTCTAGGGACAGCATGGTCTGGAGGTCTCCTAGCCCCAGCCCCCTGGCTTAGAATCCTGGCCTTGCTCACCCTGGACACTTTCCATATCACATTTTAAAATCAGACTCTGGTCCCTTTCTGCCAAGAAGGCCTCCACAAAATGAAGGGAGATGAGAGAAAGAATTCCAGGTTTACAGCCAGAGGACCTGGGTTCAAGTGTCAGCTTTGCTATTGGCTATTTGTGTGACCCAGGGGAAGTCCTTTCTCTTCCCTGGATCTCAGTTTCCTCCTCTGTCATTTGAGGAGTTGTGGAAACTGAGGCACTCGAATATAAGGCAAATTGAGGGAGGTTGCCTTAGAATGACTCCAAAGTACCCTCCAGACCCCTGGAACTGTTAAGAGGAGGCTTATCATCACAGAAATTAGGCAATAACTCCCCAGTCAAGTCCTCTCCAGGCCTGGATCTATTGCTCAAAAGAGAAACCAAACAGTAACCCATGGGGGAAACCCCTCCCAGCTCCAAGAAAGTGACCTCCCAGCATCAAAAGGGATCTGTGCCAACCCCTAGAGTCTCAGGGCCTCAAAGCCTCCTCCAGCAGATTGGTTCCTAGGCTTCCAAGTTCTCTACGTTTCTCCCAAGCACTTCTGCTTGCAACCCCCAGGTCGCCCTTATCTCCTCCCTCTCTCCCATGCTCCTACTCTGCCCATATCTAATCTGGCACCAAGTATTGTCATTTTAGGGCCCCTTGGCTCTATGGATCCTGCTACCACCCTCATCCAGAATCTCATTGCCTTTCACCTGGGCTATCACAATGGTTTCTTTATTGCTCTACCTTGGCTCCAGCTTCTCTGCTCTCCAATCCATGTCCACTCAGCTGCCAAGGTGATCTTCCCAAGGGACAGCTGGTACTCCCTTGAGCTATCTTAATTAGCTTCCTACTGAGATAAAATACAAAGGAACAATTGGGGTGTGTGTGTGTGTGTGTGTGTGTGTGTGTGTGTGTGTGTGTGTGTGTGAGAGAGAGAGAGAGAGAGAGAGAGAGAGAGAGAGAGAGAGAGAGAGAGAATGTGCCATGGAGACAGAGAAACAGGGAGAGAAAGAAAGAGACTAGGAAACTTCTCTCAGTCCTACAATCATATAAGCTGGACATCAAGGTAATGGATGGCATTGAGATGAGGAGGATGTAGCACACACACTCACACATACACATGTGCACACACAACACGCACACACACTGAACACACGTGTGCACACACAGAACACACATGCACCTCAAACACACACTTCTACACACACTCACAGACTCAACCACATTCACACACAGACACATCCATACACAGTCATTTTCACACACCCCCATTCGCACACACTCACACACACTGATACACACACTGGCTCATACGACTGAGTGAAGCACCTTCCAATTCTTGTCTCATTTGCTCCTCCCCGCAGCTCCCTTGAGGCAGGTGCTATTGTCATCCCCACGCTGGTGGCTGTCATCCTGTGCTCTAGAAGTGACATCAGCATGTTGGAATCCAGGTACAAGGAGTCTGATTGCAGCTGATGAGGCCAGTCCAAGCTTGGGAGCCTCTACCACAGAAGGGGCACAAAGGGACCCCATGAACATAGGGAGTGGAGATGACTACGTTTCTGTATCCCACGTTTCCTTTGAGTTTCTTCCATTCTGCCTTGCTTGTGGAGCCCAGACCCCTCTCCTATGAGGGCATGCCATATTGGATGGTCCTGGGCCAGGGTTTCTGCACAGTCGATTCCAAAGTTTTTCAGAGAGACCTTCCAAATTTCCTTGGCCCCTGTTTTCTGACAACCACATGAGCACCTTCCATGTGTGAGTTCCCACTAAAATATTCTTTTGGGCAAGCCTATGTTCAAAGGGCCCATGGGAGCTGCACTATCTGGAGTCGAGTTGAAGGCTTGCTAGTTCAGGAAAGAGTCCGTATCCAGCACTTTATCTTTGGCATCTTCCTAAGACAGTAAGAAGCTGAAGTGAAGGGGCTCGCCCGACTCCAGACCCAGTGCTCTGTCCAAGCAGGGATGAAGTCTCTCTCCATGAGAATCAGCCTCAGAGCCGGAAGGGACCTCAGTAAGGAGCTGGTCCAAAGCATTTCTGAGGAAGAATCCCTTTGGTCTCTCCTGATAAGTGGTCACCCGTCAGTCTCCGCTGGCTGACTCTCTTTAATCCTAACCCTCCCAAGGGAGGGATAGCTAGATGCGTGTGAGGAAAGCACTGGTCCTGAAGTCAGGAAGAGTTGAATTCAAATCCAGCCTCAGATACTCAGTAGCTGTGTGACCTTGGGCCACCCTGATTCCTACGTGGCCACTGGACCCAAAGGGCTCTGGAGGAGAAAGCGAGGCTGATGACTTCGCACAGCCTGCCCTCACTTAAATCCAATTCACAGGCATGTCCAAGATTCCCCTCCCTGATGGCAGGGGCCTCCTTGAGAATGAAGGACAAATGCCTTCGCCACCTCCCAAGGCAACTGGAGTCACTTTGGGCTATGATGATTTTCCTGGCACAAAAACCCATCTTGCCTTTTGTGTAGTTCCCCCCAATTGCTCCTGATTCTCTCTTCTGAGTCTCAGTCAAACCAAGCTAATGGCCCTTTTCCCATAGAGCAAATCTAAGCCTGGAAGACAATTGCTACCTATCTCCCACCTCAAATCATTTCTTCTTCAGGATGGAAAGTGTCAATGTCTTGATTATGGCCATGTCTCCCTCTTACAAACAACCCCCTCACAGCCCCTACTTCTGAGGGTCTTGGATAGATCCATTGACCCAGAGTATCTTAGATCCAAACGATTTCCTTCTTTCTGGCAAGGTGAGTCCTACCATTTTGAGCATTTTCACTCTGATGAAGACTTTGCTCCTCTTTATTTCTTGGAGGTGATGACCGGGTCTCATTTTAAATGAGACTGAGAAAGGAATATCCCTCATTGAACCACATGTTCTGATATGGGCCTCAGGAGTTTGCCTCCCCATGCCGGCTCACTCACAGATAATATGGAGAATTCCAAGCTTTCCATGTGAGCTAACAGGATGTGCTGTAGTCAGAAACCTGATCTTGGAGTCAGAGGATTGGACTCTCATCTCCTCTCTGCTTCTTTCTAGATGCATGGCCCTGGCCAAGTCCCTTCCCTCTCTCTTCCCTGTGATTTCCGAGGTTCTTCTCAGCCCCAGACCCTTTGATCTGAAAAGGTTAAAGGAGAGCATGGGCCTCCTGCTCTCTTGAATCTCCCAAGAGAAGCTCCTTGGACCACAGGCCTTGGGCATGTCTTCCCTTCCCTTTCTTAGATTCCTCCCCTGCAAGATCAGAAAATTAGATCTTATGAGACTTAAGTAAACGCTTTGAATCCCCGAATCTCATACTCCCTCCCTGGGAGCTCAGCATTCAGACAAACAGTGCCAGGAAGCAATATGGTGGAACTGAAATCTCTGAGCTAAGCATCAAGGATTGGGTTTTGTGTTCCAGTCTTGTCCACCCTGCACTCCGTGACCTTAGGGAAACTGAGACTCCTAGGGCCTGGCTGACTTAGGGACTGGGAGGGAACGGACAACTGGGAGCCAGATGTTGTTGTCCAGGGGCTGGGAAAGGGTGATTGTGGGCTGCCTTGGTGAGTCCGCTCCCTGATTCCTGGCCTCCCCGCTGTGGTGAGGTGGGCCCGGCTGATTCCCGGCACGTTCCCTCTGGGGGGGTTCCCGAGCTCCCCACATGGTGGTCAGGCCTTTCGCTCTGCATCTTCCCAACTCCCAAAAGACTGTCTCACAAGGACAGGAACTTTCTGGTGTGGTTACTGACTGCTGACCCTGATCTCATCGCCGGCAGAGCCACCGAGGACTCCTTAATCACAGGCCTGCCTGCCACATCCAGTAGCCAGGATCTTCCTGGGAACATGAGCAACTCGGGAAGACCCACATTCAGGAGGTTGTCCAAGTTCCCTTGTGATTCAGGAGTGGCCCTGAGAGGGTGCAGGCCTTCCTGTACTCCTTTTCCAGGCTAGCAAATCTAGAGAGGTAAGAAAGGCAGAGGCCATGACCCCATGGTACAGGTGGGGAGACTGCGGCTTGGACAGAAGTGGTTGAACTAAGGCCTCAGTGTTTTGTAGGGGTGGGTCAGAGACTTGGATCCAATGCTCCTCCCTGGAGATGTTGGATCCAGAGGAGAGAATAGTGGAAGAAAATAAGGAAAGCAAGAGGGAGGGAGGGAGGGAGGGAGGAAAAGAAAGGGGGGAGGGAGGAAAAGAAAGGGGGGAGGGAGGAAAAGAAAGGGGGGAGGGAGGAAAAGAAAGGGGGAGGGAGGAAAAGAAAGGGGGAGGAGGGAAGGAAAGGACAGAAGGAAGGAAGGAAGGTACTTCCCATGTAAGGAGTACTGAGCTAAGCAAGAGACAGCTCTCCTTGCTTGCCCTCAGAGAGCTTCCGTTTGAAAGCCAGCACTCTCACTCTCACTTTCAGTACTTGAGGAATTCAGCCTAAAGGTCAGGACCAGAAGCTTCAGTCATACAGAAGACCAGTGCCCTAAGGAGGAGCTGTCCAGCCTGTCCAGTCTCTGGCACAGGAGGGAAGCTGTCCCTCATGGATATTTTCACAGTGTCTCCTGCCGAGGAAAGTGGGAGGGTTGGTCTAGAAGGTTCCTGCCAGCTCAGATGAGGATCCTGGAGAGGCCCAAAGCTGGCAGGATGGAGAAGAGCCTGGGTCCTCCGACTGTGCCTCCAGACTCTTCCATTGGACCTGACCGTCCTAAACAGGAGGAGGAGACGTTGCTGGGGGTTGGGAGGACAGTGAGCTCTGCTTCACTTGGGCTGAAGCTGAGGTGCCCACAGCACATTCCGGGGATGTGTCCCATCGACATGGCAATTTGAGACCGAGGCTCAGAAGAGACACCAGGGCTGACCCCAAACTCATCTACAAACTAGAATCCAGGGGATTGAGGAATTCACAGAAAAGGAGAGAGACAGAGAAGCAGAGACATAGACCCTCATTTAGAGACTAGACCTTGGAGCCTGAGAAGGAGCAAGTGGGCAATCAAGAGAAGTGAGAGAGGACCACGGGCAGCAGGAGGTGGCTGCTGCACCAGAGGTTGTCCAGGTACTGGGCAGGGGAAGGATGGAAGACAAGCCATTCTAGTTGGTGCTTGGGGCTGTACCACAGGCTCTGCCTTTTAGAGATGGGGAAACCAGAAACTCAAAGTCCCACCACCAGAGGATGGCCCAAACACGCTGAACTGCTGGTGATAAGCCTGGGCCAGCATCCTGTATTCCCCATAGTGAAAATGAGGGGCTTCCTGGGAAAAGCCAGAGAAGGCAAAGGCGGGGATGGGGCAGAGCTTCTCGTGCTAAGCAGAAACCTCAGCAGCCTGCACTTGGTCATTTCATACCTCTAATCAGTTCCTCAGGTCTGGAGTTTATGCTGTTTTGCATTGTAAATACTAAGAGCAACCTTGGGGGATGATCATTGATGACGGACTTGTTCATCTCAGTCATCAAAGACTAAAGGACTTGTGATGAAAAATGCCATCCACTCTCAGAGAAGAAATGATGGACTCTGAATCTTCAGATTTTCAAATTTTCAAATTTATGTTTTATGGGTTTTTTCCCTCTCATGGTTTTTTCCCTTTTTGTTCTAATTCACCTTTCATAATGATAAATATGGAAATATGCTTCCCATGGTCATCCATATAGAACCTAGATTAGATTGCCAGGGGGAGGAGGAGGGAAGGGAGGGACAGAATAATGTAAAACTCAAAACCTTCCAAAAACGATTGTTGAAAACTCTCTTTGCATGTAAGTGGAAAAACAAGTAAATCATACTAAAATGCAAAAAAGAACAGTCCACATTCTATCCCATTCGGGTCAGCTAGTCTGGAGTGAGACTGGTCTCGTAGGAAAGTCAGGGGCAACCTAAGCCAACCTTGGAGAGTTCCCAGGGTGTTGGGAGAGGCAGGAAAACACAGAGGGCTTGGTTGACTCCATCCTAGATCTCTTCAAATAAGTGACAAGGTGTCCAATCAAGTCACTTCAATCCTAGGCTTTAGACCCAAGATTCTCAAAGAATGATCTGGGGAGCCTTGGGGGTCCCCAGGACTTTTTTTAGGAGACCTACTAGGCCAAAATGATTTCCCTAATGATACTAATTTCTAAAAGAGTAAATTTTAATACAACTAATATGAACATTCCTTGTGAATGGGGTGGTTAATAATTACAAATAATGTAAAGGGGGTCCTGAGGCCAAAGAAATTTAAGAATCATGGCTATGAACAGGGTGGGAAGTTCATGGATCAGGAACACTATTTCCTAGGAATTTGGAAACTGGTCATTTATAGATGATCTAATAGATGATTGGTCATCTATAACTAATCATACTTGGTCTAGAATCCAAATCATAAGAGATTGGAGAAAGTAAAGCAGTTGGAATAAAACCCTTGCAGAAGAACTGCCTGGGGAAGCTGGGGAAGGAGAGGCCATCATTTAGCTTTCTTCTCTTCTCCTTCTCTCCCCATTCTGGTTGGAGATAATTCTATCTGCTGACTGCAGGTGTTTCCAGGACCCTTCAGAGCTTGTCAGGGACCCCCTCTAGCCCAGGACACAATGAGTAGAGATCCATGGGTCCACAAGAAGAAGCCCAGGTAAGACACTATATACCTGGGAACACTTTGAAGTCCCCTCATTTAGGACTTTCAGCACCTTAAGAGCTCATAGGCATGTCACTTTGCCACATGGATTTTCTCAGCTTAAATTCATGATCCCCTGCTCCCCCAGATGCCATAGATACTATTGGGATAATGAGTCATTGACTTTTATACCACCTAAATGTCGCTTTCTAAAAATTACATAAGATTCACTCACTAAAATGATCCTAAACTGGTAATCATGAGGGAAGCACAGTGGTGGGGGCTCAAGCCCATGGCATTTGAGAATCCCTCACTGGATCCCCAGGAGAATACCCTAAAATCCTGAGGGGAAGCTATAGCCCTCTTCTGTAGGGGTCCTGAGGCTCATCTGTGAAAGTGGGCTCCTCAGAGCTTTTACAGTTTACACGTGGCTCCAGCCAAGTGCCTATTCAGAAAGAAAAAGAACTACTGACCTAATCCTGCTCTCAGGGAGTTTATGTTCTTGTAGAGGCCCAGTCTGGAAGAGGCAAAGGAGGGCAGACCCCAGACCTGCCCTTAGGGAGCTCCAAGGGTGAAGGAGGTAGAAGGAGACAAGGGTTCTGCCCTAAGGGAATTCCCTGAGAAAAGTAGGGGCCCAGAAAAGAAAGGTTCTAGCTGGGCCCAGCTCCCCTGATAAGCCCTGGAGTTTGGATAAAACAGGGCAGTAAAGAAAGTTATGATCAAGAAACCTGAAAGCAAATGCTGCTCAACATCCCCAGGCTAAACTCTACAAGAGGACAGGCAGAAGCCTGGGGTTACATAGTAAAGGGCCAGGGAGAAAGTAGGCTGGAAAGCATGCAGATAGAGGTGAAGAGGAGGGATTAGAGCAAATCCTGATGAGTAGGTCAAGGTGCAAGGGGAGAGAGATAAGGCAGCCTGGGAGCTTTCCAGAAGCCTGGAATCATGCATCCATCCCCCTGGTGTTATCCAGTGACTGTACCTGGTGATCCAACAGAGGAGGGAGAGGTGCTCCCAAGAGCCAGGCTGATCCCTGAGGTCTGCCTGGGCCCTGGGAGGGCTGCAAAGGGAGTACAAAGGAGATGGCAAGGTGGTAATGAAGGTAGGAGCCAGAGATCGTCCCAGCCAAAGCTGAGGAAGGGGACCCAGAACTATCCGTACCATTTGGAACCTCAAGTCAGTGACATCCAACCCCAGAGCCTACCCAAGAGTGTTGGGCATCCTGCCTAAGAGGGAGGTGGGGGCAGAACCAGAGGCACAATGAAGCCACCGCTGCTGCTGCTGCCACCTCCTTCTCTCAGTTCCTCAGACTCACAATGAGTCTTCATCTCCTCACTCTCATTCTCCATATCTAATCATCTTTTAAATACACCCCCTTCTGTCCTCTGACTCTGCCCCACCCAGGTGAAGACCCCCATCCTGAGTGCCTGGAGTACTATCACCCCATGGGGGGCATCTGCCTGCCTTGAGCCTACCACTCCCTCAGTTCTCTTAGCTATCAATATGATTTAACTGAAGCACAGGTCTCTCCCTGTCACCCCTTGACTTGATGAACCCCAGAGGAAGCTCCTTATCAATCATGTCCAGAATCCAATATAAGGCCCCTGTCTTTCTTTTCAAGCCCTTCACACTCTGTAACCCTCCCACCTTTGGAGTCCTCTCACACCTCCCACATAGATGCCTCCCCCACCTTCAACCCCATGACCCATCTGCTAGCTGCTCTTCCAACAAGGACCCCCCCAATCTTGACTCTAGGCCCTTTTGTTGGCCATCCTCCAGCTCCGGACTGCCCTTTCTGGTGCCTCCTGGCTTCTTTCCAGCCCTGGCATAAATGTTGCCCTTCCTTTTCATACCTTTCCTCTGTTGCCTCTGACCAACATAGCCTGCCTAGGACACCCTGTATCTATCTGCCTGCTGTCTCGGCCTTAGATAGATGGCGAGCTCCTCGAGGGGCTGTCTTTTGCCATTGTTTAATCAAGGATTGTTGACTGAATGACAGAGTGATAGTAGGAACACTCCAAGTTAAGAGAATGTAGAAGAGCTGCGGGACTTTTTCTAAGGACCTGAGAAGCCTGGTTTGGCCATTGGGACTCCCAGAAAGGATGGAAGAAATGAAGTCAGCAAATAAGGAAATTAGAGCCTGGGAGGAAAAACTGGGGAGAACGAACAGCTTAGAACAGAAGCTGGAAAAATATCCTACGGAAGCAGAATGGAGCAAACAGAACTTAAAGAAATCCAAAACAAGCTCAAAATGGAGAAATGAGAGCATGTGAGGAGGTACCACACTGGTTATTTCCCAGAAAGGCAGAGTCTTTTACAGTCTCCTTACACCTGAGACATGAGTTGTGCTTCTAGGGTGTATTGTGAAAGCAGAATAGAGAACAGGGTTCAGAGTTCAGATTCCCCCACTGAACCAGAGGTGCTAGATCTCCTGGAGTGGGGGAGAATCCCACTGAGAAGTCCTTTGCAGAAGCCAAATATTTCTACTGGTCTCTGAGGGTAGAATCAGAGGAAATGAGTGGAAGGGCTCGAGAGGCAGATTTGGGCTTCCCCCATATAGGGCAAATTTCCTCAGTCCCCAGAGCTCCCCAATAATGAAAAAGACTGCTTCAGGAGGTGGGGAGCTTCCCGTCCTGGGAGTCCACACGATGACTTGGAAGGGATGTTCTGGTCACCAGAAGAGCCCATTCAGGTCTGACTTTTGGTGAGAGTCCATGTTTGGGTGACCCCCAGTCTGCACATGAGCCCTGGCAGGAAGTGAGTGACTCAGGCCCTGCCCTGGGGGTCATGGCCATCTGACCAGAGTGGGCTCTCGGCTGCCTGAACAAACAGTGTGTGTGACACACACAGGCCCAGCCTCTGGGTGGGGAAGTTTCCACAGGAGCTCGGCAAACCACAGACAGGGCTGATGAGGCAGCAGCAGGAACCAGGGTTGTGCCCAGTGAGTGTGGTCAGTGGCAACACTGACCTGCTTCTACAGCTCTCCTGAGGTTAAGGAGGGAAGAAATGGGAGGAGGGGAGTAGCGACTTGGAAGGAGGAAGATGAGAGGGGAGGAGGAGGGGAAGGGGAGGGGGAAAGGAAGATGAAAAGGAGTAGAAGGAGGTCAAGGATCCAAGGTTATTTACCCAGCAGTTCTCTGGATCACAGTCTGAGGTAAAGGAAGACACAAGAAGTTATTCTACTCTGCCCAAACGGCTATAAAACTGTGCATACCCTTTCCCCAATAATACCACTGCTAGGTCTGTATCTCAAAGGGATCAGTGAATAGGAGAGAGGACCTGTATCTACAGAAGTATTGATAGCATTCTTTTTGTGGTGGCAAAGAATTGGAAATGGAGGAGATGCCTCTCAAATGACAAAAGCCTGAACTAATTATGGCACATGAATGTGATGGAGTACTGTCATTCTGTAAGAAATCATGGGGACAATTAGGTGGTGCAGTGGATAGAGCACCGGTCCTGGAGTCTGGAGGACCCGAGTTCAAACGTGACCTCAGGCACTTCATAATGACTTAGCTGTGTGACCTTGGGCAAGTCACCTAACCCCATTGCCTGGCAGGAAGGCAGGAAGGAATCATGGACGGGCAACCTTCAGAAAAGTCTGGAAAGACTGCACGAACTGATGCTCACTGAGTGAGGTGAGCAGAAACAGGAGAATATCGGACACACCAACAGCATCAACCATGCTAGACTCAGCTCCTCTTAGCAAGTCAGTGGTCAAGGACAATCCTGAGTGACCTCTTATGGAGGTCACTATCCACATCCAGAGGAAGAACTATGGCATCTGAATACCGCATTCATTTATTCTTCTTTCACAACATGACTAATATGGAAATAAGTTAAACACAATAATACAAGCACAACCTCAATCAGATTATTCACTGCCAGGGAAGGGGGAGGGAAGGGAGGGGGAACTCAAAAGCTTACAAAAAGATGAATGTTGAAAACCATCTTTGCATGGAATTGAAAAATAAAAGAATAACATTCATCATCATCATCATCCTAAAAGAAGTTATTCTTTTGGGACCAGATATTTTCATGAAGACTCTGCCCCTCCTACTCAATCAAATATACCAAGTATTGAGGAATTTCTCCATAACCTCAGCACAAGTGTGAACAATTCCTTAATCAATCTGAGGAGGTCATGGAACTTTCTCTGGCCATTGGATGAAAGGGAGACATCTTGTGGTTGCAGGAGAACTCATGATTCTTGGCAGGTCCTTTGGGGAGGTCAGGTGGGCAGTGAGTCAATCCAATCCAACTGACATATTTAAGTCCCTGCTCTGTGTTAAGGGCTGGGAATAGAATTAATAAAAAAGAAAGACAACCCCTCCCCTCAAGGCGATTTCCTTCTAAAGTGGGAGAAAACACAAAAGGAGGCTGGAAGGGGGTAGCTGACCCAAGGCCATCTTGTTCCATGTGGAAGGTTGCCGGGGCAGCAAATAGAAAGAGAGTTCAGTTTCTAGAACCCTCTTATAAATAAAGGAGTTGGGAGGAGTTGGGTTCCTCAGTCTCCAACCAGAGGGGACAGTCAGTCAAGCAGTGGACACCTCTAGACCCTGTGACGGAAATGGAGACAGGCACCCCCCTCTGCTTAGCCCTTCCTAGCATGGGGACAAACACGATATCCCTGGGCCAGAAGGGACTTCAGAGGCTGCCCCAGGATCTGGGACAACCAGAGGTCAAGAAGCCCCCCCCCCCAATCCCAAGCCAGCCATTTCTATTAAGGACAGCTCCAGTGTTGGAAGGGTTTTCTTGAGATATAGTCAAAATTCACCCCTGTGTAACTTCTCCCACTATCCCTGTCTCTGCCCACTGTCCTAAGTCTAAGAATTTGCTTCTCTCTATCGAATTCCATCTTATGAGACTTGATCCAGTAAACCTGATTTGAACCAAGCTAACATTCCGTGTTTCAGTTTGAGCATAGACTTTCCTCCCAGGTGTGAGGATAAACTTTCTAACCCTTCTCAGTAACCTCGAGCCACTGATAAAAAAAAAAGGGTAACTCTCATTAGGACAGACACCTGGGGATATTTTATGAATGACCTTTCCTCAGGCTTACATCAATTCCTCAATGAGTCCTGTTTAGGAGGAAATATAAATTCAGAGAATTCAAGGTTGCACAAATCTAAGATTCTAACATGCTGGAGTTTGTTGGGGGGAAAGACGATCCCAATGGATAGAGCTGGGCCAGGAGTCAGGAAGGCTCATTCTCACTCTTCTTAACCATGTGGCCCTGGGCAAGTCTCATCCACTCCATCAAATGAGGCCCTGCAGGGCCTACCCCATAAGACTCTGGTTCTAAGATTCTATGATGCCAAGACTTTAGGAAGTGATGGCCAGGGAGTACAGGAGGTAGAAAGCTGAGCGACTCTGGGTTAAGGGGGAATCACTTTATCTCTCAAGCCCTTGGCAGCTCTCGAACATTAAACCTAGTCTGATTTTGGCTTCTGCCACTCTGGTTCTGCTCTAAGGTCTAGATGATCCCTATCAGATCTCTGGTCTACACATCAGCCCTTTCTTTCATTTTCCTGTTTTTGCTTAGCCTTTTATTCTCCACAGCAAAAGCCCAGTGTCTTTGACTGTTCTTCCCCTCATAATGGTCTCCACTCTACAGTTCTTTTGGGTCATACTCTTCCTGGGGCATCCCAGGTTGCCAATATTTTATCAGTGTTCAGAGTCCAGATAGACACATGGTGCTGAAGAGGTGATCAGGAAAGGACAAAGGAGCCAGGGAAAGAGATGGGCAAGAAGCAGCCCCAGAGATCAGATGTTATAGTGCACAGAATACAGGATGATGTGGAACCAGAATAGGGAGGAATTGGAGTGCTAGTGTAACAATTTGTTATAATAATTACCTTTTTTTCAAGTCCCAGGGAAATAGAACAGTCTCTTGGGTTCACATGATTCCCCCCTTCATTGCTTTGGGGAGTTTATGTTGTCCAGTCTCGTGTGACTCTTTGTAACTCCATTTGGGGATTTCTTGAGGAAGACACTGGAAGGGTCTGTCATTTCCTTCTCCAGAAATAGAAGGTCTTTTGTGAACTTTGAAAGGCCTTGTTCCTGCCCCCTCATGCCAATCATTGGCTGGGGTCACAATTTAATTGATCCATTGGCTCCCATACATCGCCCCTCATTATCCTAATGAGCAAAAACAGCTGGATCTCCTTAAGCATGCACAAAGGAGAGAGTCAAGACTCCAGGTTAACTTCAAAACAGGTGGGCACTCTCATCAGTTTTTAACCAGATGGAGGCACATGATGGAGGCACCAATAGAGGTGGACCCTAGTCTTTGTCATGTAAACTAACAACCTTCCCTTCACGTTCTTCTGGAACCCAAATACCCCCATATTCCTCACAGAAGAAGGAAAGGAAGGAAGAACAAAAGGAAAGAGAAAGTGAAAAAGAGGAGTGACATCTTTTTCACTCTTATTTTCTCTCTCCCATTGTCTCTTCCTCAGAGATAAATATGCCATTTTTCTCATTTCCCACTCATTCCTTTATTCCTCAAAACTTGGCTTCCTACTCTCCCACTTTATTGAAGCTCACTGGTGACTTTGGCCAGGATCCATGCATGAGTCAATGGCTTTTCTTTCTGTCCTCTTCTCAGTTTTTAGCCACGTCTAAATTATTCTACTGAGATCATTTCTTCTTTTTCAGGACAGGAAAAGTCCTCTGAGTCTCTCTTCCTTCTGTGATCAGACCATTCCTCCATTTTTCCATTGGTCCTGCAGCTCTACAAGTGTGGATGTCCCTTCAAAAGTCATTCTCTCCTTTCTCTCTCTCTCCCTGAGCTTCTCACCTGCTTCCATGGGTTCAATGGCAAATGATTCCCAGATATAGATGGTCTTTATCACCAGATGCCAGCTGGACCCATCTCTTTTTTGATGGACTATCAATGTCTGAGATGCAGCATGCTCAAGTTGGAACTTGTCACTCCGCCCTAGAAACATCTGCTCTTCTAACTCCTCTCTTTCCATTGGGGCCAAACATCCTCTCTGTTGCACAGGTCTGAGCTCCCACACTTTAGGGTCTTCCCTGAATTGTTCACCTCTCTTAGCCCCTATGTTCAAGCATTTATTCCAAAGAATCTCGGGACTGGACTGTGGAGGTCAACTGGTCCAGCCTTTACTTGAATACTTCCAGGCCTGGAGAACTCTCCCCTTCCCATAGGGAGCAGCCCATTCTTTCTACTTTGACTAATGGTCATTGTTAGGCCATATCCCTTCAGTAGGGAGGATCTGCCTCTGTAACTCCCAATGATTCATTTTACCTCTGGCCATCACATACATGCTTCCAACCCAAATGGAGGGTGCAGGGACTCCTTCCTTTCCCCTGTTCATGGGTGGTTGTGAATGGGGCCCTCCTTCAAGGCCACCTCCAGGCACCTCACTTGGGGTCTGCAAGTGAGACTTACTGATTCCAGATCTCTTCCTCTCAAAAGCCCCACTCCTGCCCATCTTGTTTTGTGGCTTAGCAGGTCTGACATCCCCCTAAGATTGGAAAATGATTGGGGCAGAGGATGTCTCCATCAGGGCCCATCCCCAGCTCCCATTGGGAACAAACTCTGTTCCCTGAGAGTTCTGCATCTCCCCCGAGGGAACCTCCCTGAAGAACCCATGGGAGAGGCCCCTGTCCCCTCCTGTTTTCCCAGTGTCTTTTTTCACCAACCTGAAGCAGGGCTGGCCTCATTCATCTTCTCTTTCCAAGTTGGAAGCCAGAGGCCCCCAAAGTGCTGCCTGAAGCAAAAATTTGCCTCTTTAAGAGTGAAAAAGAAGCCTGAGAATGGGCCTGGCCAAGCTGAAACTCAGCTCCACACAGGGCAGGGCCTATGAGGGTCTCCCAACGTGGCCTGGGAACACCTCACTTACACAGAGCATCCTAGAAGGGAGAGGTCTTAGGATGAGGAAGGTCCAAGCTGGGAGGGATTCTAGGGATCATGAGATTACATCCCTTAGCTGAGAAAACATGAGGTCCCCAAGTGAGGCCCAGAATCTGGGTGCCCCAGATGTCGGCCTGGGTCCCACTTCCCTACCACTACCCTCCCCTGAGTCAGCCCAGAGTTGGCTATCACCATCTCTGGTGGCAGCAGAACGAGTGACTGTTTGTTGCTTTAGGCAGCCCAGGAAGGCCGTGGGGAGCTTGGGCTGAGGGGGAGGATGGCCCCGGGGTGACGTCAGCTCTGGTCAGGCCTTTTGGTTCCAAGTGTGGTCCTAAGCTGCAGATCCTTTGATCTCCCTGTCTGGGAAAGTCTGTGGCAGACAAGGAGTCAGAGGGCAAAGGCAGAAGGGCCCCCCCAGGCCTGGGCACCCTCCCTCTCCTGGAGGCTGCAGCACACCCCCAGCATTACCCACTCCCCCACCCCCTTCTCTGGGGCAGCAGCCAAAGCCAAATCCACAGCCGAGTTCCTCGATCGGGATGTGGGGTTCCTGTGGTTGGGGGCAGCTGGCAGCTGGCTGCGCCCCTGCTGTGGCCAGAACAGCCGCCCCACCCCACCCTCAACCTCTGGCACGAAGGCTGGCCCAGACACCAGATCCTCAGTCACTTCCTCAGACACGTGTGACCCTGGGTAAGTCCTTGCCCTTGGCCTTGCCTCAGTTTGTCTATCCTTTGATATAATTACGAATGACTCTGTTGTTGCATGCTCTCCATTCTAAAGCCAGGCCCAGAAGATTCCCGGTGACCTCCAGCCACCCTTCCTGAGAGAGCCACCCTCTGGGTGGTCGGCCCATGGCTTCCATGGGGCCAATCGGTCCTACTGCTTTTCCTCCCTCATTCTGGGTGACCCCCATAGGATCCAGTCTCAAACCTGGATCCAGGTTGAGTGCCAGGCCTGGACCAGATCTCTTTCCACTCCCCAAGTTGGCTCTGAGGCTTGAGGAGGAGGAGGAGGATGGCACTTTTGTGGTTCTGCAGTGGGGGATTCCACAGAGGCTCCCAGTTAGGCTGGGGCTGCCCTGTTCCTGAGGCTGCTCCCCTGGGGGTTCCTCCTCAGGAGCACTGATGGCAAGGGGCAGCATGGAGGGTGATGGGGAGGGAAGAGACAGTTTGAACCAGCTACTGCCTCTGAAAACTGGGGACAGTGCTGGGGGTGTTGCCCAGCTCACCGAGTGGCCTTTGGGGCAAATGTGGGAGCCCTTTTCTGGGCCAGGGAGGGAGCCTGTGACTGTCACACTCAAGCTAGCAGAAGGGCAAACCCCAAGCATAATAAGCACCTGCTTCTCTGGCCTTAACTAATGCAGCCCCATGTCTGTCATTAGCAAGGCCATCCGGTCAGCAGGAAACTCTGCCTAGAATCCAAGAGGGCTATTTGGACGTGGGAAAGAAGGTCCTCAGCAGGAAATTGAAGCCTCAGAGATGTTGGCATTGAAGGGCTGAGGGGGGCTGAGCGGGGAGGGTTCAGAGAACAGGGGATGTCAGAGGGGCAGGGACCTGAGGATATGGGATGGCAGAGGAGGGGCTTTAGAACAGGGGAGGCCAGGGCTGGGAGGACCCTTAGAACAGGGGATGGGAGAGCAGCTAGATTGCACAGAGAATAGAGCACCGGACCTGGAGTCAGGAGGACTTCAAATCCATCCTCAGATACAATAATTACCTAGCTGGGTGACCTCAGGCAAGTCACTTAACCCCATTGCCTTACAAAAACAAAATTTTTTTAAAAAGAATAGGGGATGTCAGAGCTGGGAAGGGCCTGGAAAGCTGGGGCTTCAGGCAGGTGTGAAGATAGCTGCTGAGATGTCTGTTTGCTCTTAGCAGACCAGTCTTTGGGGGCAAGATGCCAATGAAGGTGGGTCAGCAGGAAACTGTTTAGAACTCCTGGGTAGAAGGGAGGCTCCTTGCTTGTGAACACCCCAGGAGTCATTTGGAGGGGAGCTGGGCTCATGTCTGACCTGCAATTATCTTGTCTTGGGGTTTGGAAATACTCCTATTTGCTGGTATTTTGTCAAATTTATACTAATAAAAATACATATAAAAATTATTCCAGAAAAATGACTGCACCCATAGCCTCTGTCCCCAGACTTTGTCATGAATTTGTCACCTGAGAATCCAAGATCCACTGCCTACCAAAATGTTCAGCCACCCTTTTGGTGGGGGGCAGTTATTGGGGAGGGTGCAGTTGCAGGCTCCTTGTGTCCTGAAATAGTCTCTTGCCTCCTCAATGACAAACAGAAGAGTCATAAAGAAAATTCATTCCCTAGGTAGACTCCATGGATGATGTGAACTTTCTGAGACTGGCTCTCCAGCCAAAGGAGTGGCTGTCATGTTGGGCTGGTCAAAGGGTTTCCCAAGTCAAAATTTCCTGGTGCCCAGTGAAGTCTGGGTTCTAGGTGAGGACTTCTCACATTTGTTACATTTCCCAGGATGTGAAATGAAGGTACCAGGCCAAGTGGCGCAGAGGGAAGCATGCATTGAATCAGAAAAATGATGTCTATATCCACCTGGCCACTTCTTGTATGGGCCAGTGTGAGCGGGACATTTCAAGTAGTTAGGTTCAGTGACTAGAATGCTATGCATAGAATCAGGAAAAACTGAGTTCAAAGCCAACCTTAGGGGCGGCTAGGTGGTGTAGTGGATGAAGCACTGGCCTTGGAGTCAGGAGTACCTGGGTTCAAATCTGATCTCAGACACTTAATAATTACCTAGCTGTATGGCCTTGGGCAAGCCACTTAACCCCATTTGCCTTGCAAAAACCTAAAAAAAAAAAAGAAAGAAAAAAGAAAGAAACAACCAACCTTAGACTATCTGTGTGATCCTCAGCAAGTCACCTGACCTCTGTTTGCCTCAGTTTGCTCATCTGTAAAATGGGGATAATAAATAGGGTATCAGAGGACATCATAATAACCTTAAAGTCTAGAAAGGGTTGCTAATATCAGTTTCTCTGGGGTCAGAAACATGATCAGTGCTTAGAGATCTTGGTTGGGGTCTTCTGCACGGGTAGAGGTCCACACAGGTGCCAGCCTAGAGGCCTGGGGGTAGGGGAGGGAGCGTCAACTAAATAATAATGATGGAGCCTTCTTACATACTCCCTCCTTAAGCAGTGTTGGAACTAATACTATTTATTATTCGTGCCATTTTACAGAAGAAAAGGCTGAGACTCTGCACTGCAATGGCATCCTGGTTGTGGTACTACAAGGTACCTGCCCTCAGCAGGGTCAGGTCTGTGTCTCCTAGACTCTGGAATAGGGGTCTTGCTGGTGGTGAGAGGCTGCATCTGATCCACATGTGGCATTAAAGTAGACTGAGGACAGGTCACAGCCCACTGGACTCTCTCTGGCAGAGTCCTCAGGTAGATCTCACAGTAATGGCCAACCATGTCTTCCAAGTTCAGGAAGGACCAATGGGCCTGGAGATAAGCTTTTCTAAGACTGAATCCCTGGGGAAGCCTCTCAGGTGGGTGTTAGTGATTGGTGACATGCAGAAAAAGGATGGCTGACCCAAGAAAGCAAGATGGCCAATAGTCCCGGAGCCCTCTGGAAACAACGCACAGGAGGAAGTAAAGTGGCCACTTTAACTTGACTCTCTCTGCTCTGATTGACCCCATTTGACACGGAGCTCAGCTGCCCCTGGGGTCTAGAGCAATGAGTGATGGAGACCATGGAACCCGGCTTAGAGATCCAGAAGGCAGGCTACATCTACTGTGCCTCAGGCATCCACCACTGTGGCCCAGTAGAAAGAACTGGACTCTAAGTCAGTGGCCCCGGGTTCAAATCCTGCCTCAGTCACCCTTCACTGGGCAGTGACCTGGGCAGGACCACCACTCACTCTGGATCTCCTTTCTTGGCCCTTGAATGCGATGGCTTCTAAGATCCTCCCAGCTTATTTCTATGACTCAGAATCCTTGATCCAGTGTTCACAGAACAGTGATTGTGAATAATGGGGGAATTGGGGAAGGGCTCTTGGGGAAAGTGATCCTTAAGCTAAGCATGGCAGCAGATGGAGAAGCTCCAAGGAAGGGGCCTAAAGGAGCAGAATGCTTCATAATTTCCTGTGTGAGGAACAGCCAATCAATAATTTGAATAGAGCTGGGAAGACTCTATTAGGTCAGAGAGGTTTGTTAGAACCTGATCAGAAAGTTCTTGAAGTGGCAAAAAAGCAGCATGTACTGTATCCTAAATTCAACAGGAGCAGCTAGGTGGCACAGCAGATAGAGCACCGACCTTGGAGTCAGGAGGATGGGAGTTCAAATCCAGCCTCAGACATTTGCCACTAACTTGCTGTGTGACCTTGGACAAGTCACCCTGTTTGCCTCCTATCCAGGGCCATCTCCAGTCATCCTGATTCATATCAGGCAACTGCACCCAGAAGACACTGGAGGAGACAGTGAGGCTGGGGGCTTAGGACAGCACCCCCTCGCTCCAATCCAATTTATGTGCTGGTCATAGCGTCACTTCCCTGATGTCATGGTCTTCCTCAAAAATGAAGGACAAAACATCATCAAATCCAATAGGAAGCCCACAGAAGGTGATTGGTTGACTGGGGAATGAAAATCAGGTTAGGAGCTCCATGAACTGGAGAGGAGAAACTGGGTACAGGGAGACCCAGTAGGAAGTTGATATCTAAGCTGTGCGTCCTCACAAATAATCCAGGAACCTGTGAAGTCCAGCATGTAACTACATTATGGATGTTCTGATAAAGGTTTGAAAATGCAATTTGCAGGGTTGGCAGACCTAGCCACAGAACCAAAACACTTGGACTCACGTTCTTAAAGGAGGGAGCCAAGTCAGCAAGCATGTCTCCAGCTCTAGGAACTGTGTTTTCCCACGGAGGACCTTATTTTCTCCTGATGTTTGGAGGCAAGCGGGACTTAGTGGCAGAGGGATTGGAAAGCAAAATCATAGAAGACTATTAATAGGTGGCCTCCAGGCCTAGACAGCCTGCAAGGTTTTCCTGATTCCAGCCCCTGGCTAGGGCAACTACCTCAGGGAAGGGCTCTTAGGTCATGGCAGCAAGATGAAGAGATATCAGCATCTGAGACATCCGCTCTCCGGCCAATGCCGAAGGCTGCCGAGTCATGCTAGCAGTTGGAAAGGGGAGGGGAAACATGGATGGTGTGTGGATGGATGGGGGCAGAGCTGAACCAGGGGCGTGGACGCTGGAGCCAGCCACCCCAAGTCCCAGAAGAAGCAGGTGCTTCTGAGGCACAGCCTCTCTCCTCCTTCTTTCCCATCTCTGACTTGTCTTCAAGTGCCCAGCCTCCCTCCCATTACTGAGATGCCTCTTGTCTCTTTTACAAGATCATTGATGTGGGGAAGCCGTGGGAAGGAACTCTGCTGTCACCGTAGTCCTTGCTGACTAGGGCAAGGATGGGAGTCCCATTTCCTGTATTTACAAGTGATAAATGTTTTCAATCCAATGGTTTCTCAGACTCTTGCTTCTTGGAGGGGGGGAGCTCTCTATCAACTCTATTCTGGAATCCTCAGAGATGACTTCTGGGTGGGGGCCAATGCCACCCTATTGATTTTATCAGAGAGTTCAAGGATGAAGCCTCCATATCCGCCAGGTGTCAGATTCCACGGAGAGTTCCATGGAATTGAAGGTCATGGAAAGCCTAGGCCTGGGCTCCAGGACCATCCCCAGCAGCGAGAGTGCCTGTTCTGGGTTGGAAACCTAGACTTCCAAGCCCTTTTAAGAATAAAAATAAATATTTGTGTTGTTGGCGGGTGGGGGATGGCGCATTGGGCAGCTAAATATAGGCAAAGCTCCTCGGAGGATTTCTCCCCTTCTTGCTCGCCAGGCTGGTTGTGCAATGGCTGGTGTGATACATCAGGTGTCTCGTGCCAAGTTTTGACTTAACTACCAGTGACAGGAGTATGAAAAGCATTAGAAAATTATTATGGGATTAAGGCCGCCCATTCCTTGGAGACAAAAGACATGTTGACGCTGAGCCCCATGGAGGCCCAGAAGGCCAGCCCAGAGCGGGCGTGGTCCCAGCTCCAGGGGCATCCAAGATGCAGGGGAAAGGTGTGTGTGTGTGTGTGTGTGTGTGTGTGTGTGTGTGTGTATGGGGTGGGGGGGACACGCTTAGAGTGGCTCTGACTCTGACCTCAGTGGCCTGAGGCAAGGGTCACAGAGGCAAGAGCTTCTAAGGTAGCAGGTCACTGGCACAGGATGCCCATCAGAGGAGGTGGGCCTCAAGCCGAGGCAGGATGGAGAAGTCCAGCTACTGCTAAGAGGCAGCATGGGCATGGGGAGGACTTCCCCTAGCCTGCCTGCCTTGGGGGCTCTCCAGGCCCTGGGAGTCAGGGAGAAGGAAGCTTCCTGTACAAAAGCGTGAAATGATTCTCTGCTTACCGAGAGTCTGATAGTCACAAAACACCCTTGGCACCAGTTAATGTTTACAGAATTGGAGTCTCTAGTGGAGATCCTTTGGCCCAATCTTATTCTGCCCATTTTACAGAGAAGGCAGCTGAAGACCGGGGAGGCGGTTAGGCAGTTAGTGGCCTAATTCCCAGATGCCGACTGCAAAAAGGGCCAGTCCCACTGCCTCTCAAATCCTATGGGTAGAAAGGGATGTTCTAGGAATTCAAACTCAAATCTTGGGGCATGGGAGTGGTAGACTCCCCTTACTCCAGGCAGGAGTTGGGGAGGCTGAGGAGGAGATTACTGCTCTGGATGAGCTAGACTTCTTGGCCATGGAAATCTTGCCTCTGGCACTCCCTCCTCTTATGACCTTTATGGGCCTTAATAAGTACGGTGAGCTTGGCCTCTCAGATCCCTTTGAGCTCCAAATTCTGGGGTCTTCCCTCCCTTCAGAATCAGAGCTCTTCTGACCTTGTCCACCACACCGCCAGTGAACACTCTTCATAGTGATGCCCCGTCCTCATTTCAGCCTCGGTTGACTCACTAACGACACTGATGAGTCTCCTCTCCTCTGGGGGTCTCAGTTTTCCTCTCAGGAGAATGAGGGGTACCAGCCTCAAGGGCTCTATGATGAGCGGACCTCTGGGATCCTTGCCCAGAATTCTTCAGGATGCAGATTGGACGGTCATACTGGGGCTAGTGAGCAGGTCCACTGTGAGTTGTGCTAGACAGTCCCAGGCCTCAATCCACTGTGGAAGGCCTGCTACAGACTTCTGCCCCACAAGAAAAACCATTCTTGCCATTCTACATAAAGAAGAGATTTTCAAAGTGGGGAAAGAAATAGAAACTTGCCCCACCTTTGTCCTGTGAATCTGTCCTCCATCTACCTTTGCTCACACCCACACTCAGCCACTCAAGATCCTTCAGGAGCTTGGCCTGTCCTTCTGGGACACTGGCCTCTTCCTATGCCTGGGCAGAAAAGTCCCTCCCCCTCCCTGAAGGTCCATGATGGGATGGTGCAATAAGGGACAAAGAGTGGGTCGCAGATGCCAAGGCCAATTGTACTGCCTTGGACAAATCCCATTCCCTCTCTGGGCCTTGGTTTCATCTTCATGAAAAGGGAGCATACTGGAGTGGTAGAGATGGCTGAACTCAGGAGAAAAAAATCCAGGTTTGACTCTTGGCCCTATGGGACTTCATAAAAGTCACAACTTCTCTGAGCCTCAGTTCCCTCATCTGTAAAATGAAGAGAATAATGGCACCTCCTTCTCCAGTCTGTTGAAAGGTCAAAAGAGCTATTGCATGTATGATGCTTACTTAGGGTTAAAGAATGTAAGATGATGGTGTTAATAATGAAGGTGATGGTGAAGATGGTAGGGATGATGGTGGTGATAGTGATAGTGATGATGGTGGGTGGTGATTGGTAGAGTCTTATGTGGAGTCAAGAAAACTGGGCATCAAGTCCCACTTCTGACATATGTGACCTTGGACAAGTCATTCAACTTCTCAGTGTGCCAGGTGCTGCCAACTCTCTATGCGTACAAACTTCAAAGAAAGAGCCAGGCTGCCTTCCCTGGCACTGGCATTGGCATGGGGGAGTTGGTTCTCTGCACCAGACTCATCCTTATGGTGATATGAGCTGTTCATGGAAAGCAAGGGGATGATGACTCCTGCTACTGTTTCCCTGTCCCTCCCACCCTTCCAGGTAGAGGTTCAGGCCCTTCCTCCCCATCAGGTCTATTTTGTTTGCAGTGTTTCCCATACTCCAGGCTCTGGGTTCAGTGCTGGGGATACCGAGGCAATAAGTGCCATGTCTATAGGTTCTGAGGTATGTATGATCTCACTGATCCCTCACAACAATTATTTCCATTTTACAAATGAGGAAACAATTTAAGCCACTGAATCAGAGCTTAGGGAAGGTTTAGTCAAGTAACATATACTTACCTAGTACCTATTATAAATATATTCACACACACACACACACACACACACACACACATTATTTGGCACCAAGGGTCCCAGCAAGCTCTTGGGAAAGGTGAAAGCTCAGTCCAGGATCCCACATCTACCACTCTAGGCCATTCTAGGTCACTCCTCTCACCTGGACCACTGAAGTAGCTTCCTGATTGGTCTCCTTGCCTCCAGTCTCTCCCCTCTCCAATCCATCCTCCATGAACCCATCCCAAGGAATTTCCCTGAAGCCTAGGCCCTGCCTACCCCAAATAATCTAGTATGCTGAGGCAGGGAGGAGGGTCCAGGGTACCTATGGAAAAGTTTGGTCCAGAGAGGGGCTGACTCAAGGGATGTTTCTAGGAAGAAGTGTCCCCTGGGCTAAGCCTTGAAGGAAGAGAAGAGGAGGGAAAGCCACTATCATATGGGCTTTAAGGACATTGCAGAGATCCTTTGAAACATTCTGTTCAGAGAAGAGCTGAGCCTCATCCGTCTGGAACACAGCTGCTGAGGGAAGACTGTGATGAAATGAAACTGGAGTGTCAGCAAGAACCCAAGAGTAGACAGCCTTGAATACCAAGGCAAGAGGTCATAGGGTTTTTGAGTGGGAGGATGAGGCCAGAGAGCTTAGACTCCATGAGTTTAGCAGCTTCACACTGAAGCTGGGGCCTACAAAACTCTGAATTTCTCCACTCAAGGTACTTGGGAGGGCCTTGGACTAAGCCCTCAGTCCAGAAGTAGGGCCTACCAAGCAGGAGGGGCAGCCTGAGCCAAAGTCCAGAAATTGGAGCTTGGGAAGGAATGTACAGGGGACATGAGGAGGAGAGTTTAGTCCTGGGTGCATGAAAGGCAAGGATGGATAATAACCCTCAGAAGGCAGGTGGAGGCAGAGGTGGTCTTCAATTGCCAAGCAGAGAAGGCTACACCTTGGAAGTCACAGGGAGCCACTAGCCCTGACCCATAAGAGATGGTGTTGTCTACTCTGAAATTCAGGAAAATCACAATCAGCTCCATAGTGCCTTAATGGGAGTGGGGAGAGGCTGGGTGGTGGCAGGAAGACCAATTTGGAAGTGAATGCAGTCATCAAGATGAAAGCTGAAGAAGTCTTATAACTTGCACAGGTGCCAGAGAGAAGAGGTTGGGTGGGAGAGATGGACATCGTGAAGGTAGAAGTGTCAACTGACTGAATAAATATGGTGTATTCTGAGGACAGTGCTGAGGTTTCCAGCTCGGATGACCCCGGGAAGGTGGTGGTACCCTCAATTGTGATATGCAAGTTAGGAAGTGAGTAGGATTTTTAGTTTGTTCTTTTTCTCATTTTTTAAATTGCACACCCAAGTCACTGGTCTGTTCTTTCTATATTTTTTTTGCTATAGGGATTGGGGAAAGGACAAAGAGTTCTGTAGGGGCGTAATTAAATTTTGAGTTATCACTAAGCCATATACTTGAATATTTAATAGGTATCTGATGATGGGGACTGGAGCTCAGGAAAGGGACCAGGACTGGAGGAAGAGTCCTGGGCTTAATCTGAAGAAAGAGGGTCATTGAATCCATGAGGGATAAAGAGGTTGCCAAGAGAAAGAGCATGGGAGAAGAAGAGAAGAGGATATAGGACAACCATTGATATCATGTTCTTCAAGAATGAAGGACACAAATGATGAATCAGCAAAAGCTGCCAACAGGTAGGAAGGAGAACTAAGGGGGAGCGGTGCCACAAATGCCCAGCAGGCCTCTCTTCTATGCTCCTTCTTCTCTCCCTCCCTCCCTCTTACCATAACTGAGTATCCTTGTTGGAGGGTTCCTTCTGCCCATTCAAGGCTAGGAGCATATCTGCTCCTTTTCCATCCTCAGCACTAAGAGCTTGGGAGGGCCAAATAGACTGCAGAGAGAAAATCAGAGCACCCAAGACCTGGAAGTGATCTGGGGTCTGAGAGTGCACTGTTGGATATGAGGGAGAGGGGGAGAACAAAAAAATGGAAGGCAGGGCTTACATTCCTGAGTCCAGAATCCTATAAAGAAAACTTCCAACCTCATATGGAGTCAGTGAAGTCTAGAAAGCCTCCAAGTCACTATTTTTCCAAAACACATGTTGGGGGGCATTAACAGAAGCCTTTGGTCAAACACAAGGGAAGTACAAGTCCCACTATCCCCTGTTCTGGTTGTTCCATCTGAAGCATTGGGTTCACTTCTAGGAATTGTCTAGGAATTAACCTTGGCAAGCTGGAGGTCAGCCAATTCAAGATAGTTGGGAAGCAGAGACTAGAATTAGTGGAGGGAACTGGGAATATGTTTAGCCTAGGGAAGATAAGAAACCAAAAAACTAAAGCCCTGTCTTGTGGGACATGGATTGGACCTGTTCTTGGCTCTGGAGAGTAGAACTAGGAACAATAGGGAGAAGACCTTGTCAGAAATGAGGGAAACTATCTAATGGGATCAGAGATGTCCAAAAATGAACTAGACTGCTTTGGAAAGAACTGAGCTTCCTGTTATTGAAGGTCTCCAAGAAGAGACTGAGTCTACTGGGATACAGAGATAGGACTCATTCTTTGGGTTGGGGGGACCACACCTTCTCTAAGGTCTCTTTCAACTAAAAGTCTGTGATCCTTATGCACTTAATAGCGTGAAAGGAAATGGTGCCAGTGGACAAAGGTTCAGGAGAATGTCTGTGGGTGTTACTCATCTCTGCCTCAGTGACTTTGGAAAAACTTCAGCAGGTGCTAAAGGACTAGGGAGAATGGGAGTGGGTGTCAAAAGACAGGGAAGGACAGAGGTTTTGCTGAGTTTCAAAAGAAGGAAAAGAATGATGTCTGCAAGCTCAGGACAAGCAAGTCGGTCTTGATTCCTGGCAGAATTCTAGACTCTATCATTGAAGGGATGGTTAGCAAACCTCTAGAAAAGGAAGCAATGATCCCCAAGAGCCAGCCTGGCTTCTTCCAGAGTAGGTCATGCCAGACTAATCTCATTTTCTTTTTTGACAAGGTTACTAGACTGGTACATCAGGGGAATGCTGTAGGTCTGGTTTACCTGGATTTCAGCAGAGCATTGGACAATCTCTCATGACGCCTGTGGGGACTTTGGAGGGGAAATGTGGGCCAGATGGCAGTTCAGTTGGGTGGGTTGGGAACTGCTTGAATGGCTGGACACAATGAATAATCATTAACAGTTCAATGTCAACTTGAAAGGATGTCTTAGAGCTGGAGGGAACCTCTGAGGCCATCCAACCCAATCTCTTCATTTTACAAGTGAGGAACCTGAACCTCAGAGAGGGAAAGGGATTTATCCAAAATCATACAGGTGTCAGAGGTGAGATTTGAATCCAGGTCCTCTGACTTCAGAACCAGTGTCCTTTCACTTATAGCTTACTGTCCCCATGATCCCCAGTAAAATGTCCCAGGAATCTAGGTTTCACCCTTTGGGCTTTACTCATAACACCTATGAAGGCATATGTAGCTGAAATTCCCAAAGCAACTTGCATTCAAGACCTAATTTGAGCCCCATGATAATTCCATGAGTGTTCTTATTATTCTATTAATTCTAAGGCAAGTGTTAACATTATTCTCATTTTTGTGTTTTTGAAATTTAATTTTATTGATGAACACAAATCTATTTTTTCTTTCCCATCTCCCTATGTTGAAAAAAAACCAAAACCAAAACCCTTGTAAGAAATATGCGTAGTAAAACAAGTTCCTGAGTTGACTACGTACAAAAACCGTATGTCTCGTTCTGCGCCCTCTGTAGGAAGGTGAGTGTGAGCTTCAGCATTGGTTATTATTTTCATTTTTACTTGTAACAATTCTCTGAGGGCTTTGGGTCTTCAGAGTATAAGTGACCAGTCTTCTTGGGCTTATAGTTTTAGCCCAAAGAAGTTGTTCTCTCGTCCCCACTAGTCTGCTTCCACCACTGATTAGCAGTTGAGATCATTCAGGCAACCAGACCTCACTGCCTTTTTAAAAGGAGTAATTCCTAAAGTAGAACATGAAAAACAGTTGATACAAATCCTCCCCAGGTGCATATGGGATACAGGAGGAATTGGACTTCTGCCTAGAGAGCACACACAATAAAGGTTGAGAAACCTATTTGCTAGAGTCCTCAAGACGTTCCCCATATAGTATCTCTGCTGGGTTCCTTGTGAATCTACAAATCTGTCCAGTCTGTCCTCAGCTTTTGATGCATTTCTGCCAACTGCTTCAAGGCTTCTGGATACTGATGGGAAGATAAGTTCAAAACCCTTCCAGGTGGACACGGTCCTCCTCTGGTCCCTGGAAAGGGAGGGAAGGGAAGAAACCAAGGCTTGCCCATCTCCTTTCACCTTGCCCCTACCAGAGGAGCCTTTGGAGGGCCTTTTCTAGAACGGCTCCCATCACTGAGCTTTCTCAATGCCTGATTCCCCTAGTGCTGAACTGTCTGGGTAGGTTCAAATCCTTCACCCAATCAGAACAGATTTGCTATCTGACAAATTTTACATCACCAATGGTATTCAAAAACATCTGAAATGCATCAAAGATGTTCACACTAAGTGTGATTGAGTTCTATTCTCACCTTATTAAGGTGTCAGGACTAGCAGCTGTTTGCTCTCAGGTGGGGTGGCAAGAGAGTAGTCGATCAACTGACTCAATGAGCACCATCCTTCTACAAAGGAGGGGCCCTAAAGTGACTTGCCCAGAGTTGAGTAACCAATTAGTGACAAGGGTGGGATTGGAAAGGATCATGGAGTCGCAAGTCCCCATCAGCCTCTGTCCAGCTTCCCTCTGTCCAATAGGCCAGTGGCCTGATGAGGGAATGATGAGGGAGTTCACTGGATCCCAGAGGGCTTTCCTGACTGTTGGCTCTGGAATGTGGCTGCCCTCTACCCCCTCCCCTTTATCTCCTTTCCTTCTCCTCACACATAGAAAGTCATCTGTCTAGACAGATCGCAACAGGTTGGATGGATGAGCTGTATTCTGCGAAATGAAGAGGCTGAGCCATCCTACAGATGGACTCAAGCACAAGACTCATTCAACTGCTTTGAGAGAGGAGGTGGGGCAGGCTCGTAGATGGAGGGGAGAAGAGCCCCATTCGCTAGCTCCCCAAACTCTCTCAGTCACTACCAGTCACACTGGGCTTCAGTCAAGAGTGTGGAAGGAGGTCACTAAGCTGTCCTTGGGAGGAGCTGACGACTCAGAAAGTGGAAGGTGCAGGAGGAGACCCTCTCTCCTGGGCTTCCCTGGGAAGATCTCTGGCCACAGAGATGCAGCTGTGTCTGAGAGCAAGAGAGGCAAGGTCATGGGGCCCCAATATTCTGGTTCACTTCTCCACATTTCTGCCAATACTATATCTATTGGCAAGGGGCGGGGTTGGGAAGGAGGAGCGGTAGAAATCCTAGTGGTTTGACTCCCAAGGATGGGCATCTCTCTTATTCAGAAACATTAGCTACAACCACAGCCATCTAACCTGGAGGGCAGAGCTGAGGCCCCCAGAAGGGCAGTGACAGAAGGGGAAGATCAGGGATCCCAGCCCACCTCCAGGGCTCTTAGCCTCTGACTCATTTTTCCACAGTTCCCTCCCCCAGGACCTTGAAGGCAGGAGGCACCTCAGTGAAGACTGTGGACTGAATGAATCCAAAAGAATTTATGACTGTGTGTCCCAATCTTAAGAGATAAAATGGAGAAGGCTTCTGACACTTCCTGCATGATCCTGGATGGGCCACTTGGTCACCCGGAGCCTCGGTCTTCTCACCTAATTTGTAGATAATCTTACCTATGAGGGTCAGCATGAGAGGACAACCTCAGGAGTCAGGAAGTTGGATTCATGACCCAACTGAGGGACCCCGGTCACTTACCATCTCCCATTTTTCAGACAACTCTCTAAGCTTAGAAGTTGTACTATCAGAACCAGTAAACAATAATTCCTGTGGTATCCCCTCATCAGGGGGATTGTTGAAAGTTGGGGGAGGAGAGAGATGGGGGAAGAAAAAGGGGTTGGAGGAGGGGAAGAGAGGAAGGAAGAGAGATTGAGAGAGACAGAGAGTTGAACATAGAGCAGAGATTAGAGAACAGATTTTTTGTTTGACTATCTAGAGAGGTTGGATCCACTGGAAATCACATCTTATCAAAACAAAAGATAGAAGTTAAATATATAAATATATAAATATGTATGTATGTA